>NC_090448.1:43961022-44269729 GCF_031143425.1 Pleurodeles waltl
ACCAAACCTGTGTATTTCTGAAAACTAGAGACCTAGGGGAATCCAGGATGGGGTGACTTGTGTGGCTCGGACCAGGTTCTGTTACCCAGAATCCTTTGCAAACCTCAAAATTTGGCTAAAAAAACACATGTTTCTCACATTTCTGTGGCAGAAAGTTCTGGAATCTGAGAGGAGCCACAAATTTCCTTCCACCCAGCGTTCCCCCACGTCTCCCGATAAAAATGATACCTCACTTGTGTGGGTAGGCCTAGCGCCCGTGACAGGAAAGGCCCCAAAGCACAACGTGGACACAGCCAAATTTTTGAAGGAAAACAGAGGTGTTTTTTGCAAAGTGCCTACCTGTAGATTTTGGCCTGTAACTCAGCCGCCACCTAGGTAAACCTACCAAACCTGTGCATTTCTGAAAACTAGAGACCTAGGGGAATCCAAGATGGGGTGACTTGTGTGGCTCGGACCAGGTTCTGTTACCCAGAATCCTTTGCAACACTCAATATTTGGTTAAAAAACACATGTTCCTCACATTTCTGTGGCAGAAAGTTCTGGAATCTGAGAGGAGCCACAAATTTCCTTCCACCCAGCGTTCCCCCACGTCTCCCGATAAAAATGATACCTCACTTGTGTGGGTAGGCCTAGCGCCCGCGACAAAAAACGCCCCAAAGCACAACGTGGACACATCCAAATTTGTGAAGGAAAACAGAGGTGTTTTTTGCAAAGTGCCTACCTGTAGATTTTGGCTTGTAGCTCAGCCGCCACCTAGGGAAACCTACCAAACCTGTGCATTTCTGAAAACTAGAGACCTAGGGGAATCCAGGATGGGGTGACTTGTGTGGCTCGGACCAGGTTCTGTTACCCAGAATCCTTTGCAAACCTCAAAATTTGGCTAAAGAAACACATGTTCCTCACATTTCTGTGGCAGAAAGTTCTGGAATCTGAGAGGAGCCATGAATTTCCTTCCACCCAGCGTTCCCCCACGTCTCCCGATAAAAATGATACCTCACTTGTGTGCGTAGGCCTAGCGCCCATGACAGGAAATGCCCCAAAGCGCAACGTGGACACAGACAAATTTTTGAAGGAAAACAGAGGTGTTTTTTGGAAAGTGCCTACCTGTAGATTTTGGCCTGTAGCTCAGCCACCACCTAGGGAAACCTATCAAACCTGTGCATTTCTGAAAACTAGAGACCTAGGGGAATCCAAGATGGGGTGACTTGTGTGGCTCAGACCAGGTTCTGTTACCCAGAATCCTTTGCAAACCTCAAAATTTGGCTAAAAAAACACATGTTCCTCACATTTCTGTGGCAGAAAGTTCTGGAATCTGAGAGGAGCCACGAATTTCCTTTGACCCAGCATTCCCCCATGTCTCCCGATGAAAATGATACCTCACTTGTGTGGGTAGGCCTAGCGCCCGTGACAGGAAAGGCCCCAAAGCACAACGTGGACACAGCCAAATTTTTGAAGGAAAACAGAGGTGTTTTTTGCAAAGTGCCTACCTGTAGATTTTGGCCTGTAGCTCAGCCGCCACCTAGGTAAACCTACCAAACCTGTGCATTTCTGAAAACTAGAGACCTAGGGGAATCCAAGATGGGGTGACTTGGGTGGCTCGGACCAGGTTCTGTTACCCAGAATCCTTTGCAACACTCAATATTTGGTTAAAAAACACATGTTCCTCACATTTCTGTGGCAGAAAGTTCTGGAATCTGAGAGGAGCCACAAATTTCCTTCCACCCAGCGTTCCCCCACGTCTCCCGATAAAAATGATACCTCACTTGTGTGGGTAGGCCTAGCGCCCGCGACAGAAAACGCCCCAAAGCACAACGTGGACACATCCAAATTTGTGAAGGAAAACAGAGGTGTTTTTTGCAAAGTGCCTACCTGTAGATTTTGGCTTGTAGCTCAGCCGCCACCTAGGGAAACCTACCAAACCTGTGTATTTCTGAAAACTAGAGACCTAGGGGAATCCAGGATGGGGTGACTTGTGTGGCTCGGACCAGGTTCTGTTACCCAGAATCCTTTGCAAACCTCAAAATTTGGCTAAAAAAACACATGTTTCTCACATTTCTGTGGCAGAAAGTTCTGGAATCTGAGAGGAGCCACAAATTTCCTTCCACCCAGCGTTCCCCCACGTCTCCCGATAAAAATGATACCTCACTTGTGTGGGTAGGCCTAGCGCCCGTGACAGGAAAGGCCCCAAAGCACAACGTGGACACAGCCAAATTTTTGAAGGAAAACAGAGGTGTTTTTTGCAAAGTGCCTACCTGTAGATTTTGGCCTGTAACTCAGCCGCCACCTAGGTAAACCTACCAAACCTGTGCATTTCTGAAAACTAGAGACCTAGGGGAATCCAAGATGGGGTGACTTGTGTGGCTCGGACCAGGTTCTGTTACCCAGAATCCTTTGCAACACTCAATATTTGGTTAAAAAACACATGTTCCTCACATTTCTGTGGCAGAAAGTTCTGGAATCTGAGAGGAGCCACAAATTTCCTTCCACCCAGCGTTCCCCCACGTCTCCCGATAAAAATGATACCTCACTTGTGTGGGTAGGCCTAGCGCCCGCGACAAAAAACGCCCCAAAGCACAACGTGGACACATCCAAATTTGTGAAGGAAAACAGAGGTGTTTTTTGCAAAGTGCCTACCTGTAGATTTTGGCTTGTAGCTCAGCCGCCACCTAGGGAAACCTACCAAACCTGTGCATTTCTGAAAACTAGAGACCTAGGGGAATCCAGGATGGGGTGACTTGTGTGGCTCGGACCAGGTTCTGTTACCCAGAATCCTTTGCAAACCTCAAAATTTGGCTAAAGAAACACATGTTCCTCACATTTCTGTGGCAGAAAGTTCTGGAATCTGAGAGGAGCCATGAATTTCCTTCCACCCAGCGTTCCCCCACGTCTCCCGATAAAAATGATACCTCACTTGTGTGCGTAGGCCTAGCGCCCATGACAGGAAATGCCCCAAAGCGCAACGTGGACACAGACAAATTTTTGAAGGAAAACAGAGGTGTTTTTTGGAAAGTGCCTACCTGTAGATTTTGGCCTGTAGCTCAGCCACCACCTAGGGAAACCTATCAAACCTGTGCATTTCTGAAAACTAGAGACCTAGGGGAATCCAAGATGGGGTGACTTGTGTGGCTCAGACCAGGTTCTGTTACCCAGAATCCTTTGCAAACCTCAAAATTTGGCTAAAAAAACACATGTTCCTCACATTTCTGTGGCAGAAAGTTCTGGAATCTGAGAGGAGCCACGAATTTCCTTTGACCCAGCATTCCCCCATGTCTCCCGATGAAAATGATACCTCACTTGTGTGGGTAGGCCTAGCGCCCGTGACAGGAAAGGCCCCAAAGCACAACGTGGACACAGCCAAATTTTTGAAGGAAAACAGAGGTGTTTTTTGCAAAGTGCCTACCTGTAGATTTTGGCCTGTAGCTCAGCCGCCACCTAGGTAAACCTACCAAACCTGTGCATTTCTGAAAACTAGAGACCTAGGGGAATCCAAGATGGGGTGACTTGGGTGGCTCGGACCAGGTTCTGTTACCCAGAATCCTTTGCAACACTCAATATTTGGTTAAAAAACACATGTTCCTCACATTTCTGTGGCAGAAAGTTCTGGAATCTGAGAGGAGCCACGAATTTCCTTCCACCCAGCGTTCCCCCTCGTCTCCCGATACAAATGATACCTCACTTGTGTGGGTAGGCCTAGCGCCCGCGACAGGAAACGCCCCAAAGCGCAACGTGGACACATCCAAATTTGTGAAGGAAAACAGAGGTGTTTTTTTCAAAGTGCCTACCTGTAGATTTTGGCCTGTAGCTCAGCCGCCACCTAGGGAAACCTACCAAACCTGTGCATTTCTGAAAACTAGAGACCTAGGGGAATCGAAGATGGGGTGACTTGTGTGGCTCGGACCAGGTTCTGTTACCCAGAATCCTTTGCAAACCTCAAAATTTGGCTAAAGAAACACATGTTCCTCACATTTCTGTGGCAGAAAGTTCTGGAATCTGAGAGGAGCCGCGAATTTCCTTCCACCCCGCGTTCCCCCATGTCTCCCGATAAAAATGATACCTCACTTGTGTGCGTAGGCCTATCGCCCATGACAGGAAATGCCCCAAAGCGCAACGTGGACACAGACAAATTTTTGAAGGAAAACAGAGGTGTTTTTTGGAAAGTGCCTACCTGTAGATTTTGGCCTGTAGCTCAGCCGCCACCTAGGGAAACCTACCAAACCTGTGCATTTCTGAAAACTAGAGACCTAGGGGAATCCAAGATGGGGTGACTTGTGTGGCTCGGACCAGGTTCTGTTACCCAAAATCCTTTGCAAACCTCAAAATTTGGCTAAAAAAACACATGTTCCTCACATTTCTGTGGCAGAAAGTTCTGGAATCTGATAGGAGCCACAAATTTCCTTCCACCCAGCGTTCCCCCACGTCTCCCGATAAAAATGATACCTCACTTGTGTGGGTAGGCCTAGCGCCCGCGACAGAAAACGCCCCAAAGCGCAACGTGGACACATCCAAATTTATGAAGGAAAACAGAGGTGTTTTTTGCAAAGTGCCTACCTGTAGATTTTGGCTTGTAGCTCAGCCGCCACCTAGGGAAACCTACCAAACCTGTGCATTTCTGAAAACTAGAGACCTAGGGGAATCCAAGATGGGGTGACTTGTGTGGCTCGGACCAGGTTCTGTTACCCAGAATCCTTTGCAAACCTCACAATTTGGCTAAAAAAACACATGTTCCTCACATTTCTGTGGCAGAAAGTTCTGGAATCTGAGAGGAGCCACGAATTTCCTTCCACCCAGCGTTCCCCACGTCTCCCGATAAAAATGATACCTCACTTGTGTGGGTAGGCCTAGCGCCCGCTACAGGAAACGCCCCAAAGCGCAATGTGGACACGTCCAAATTTGTGAAGGAAAACAGAGGTGTTTTTTGCAAAGTGCCTACCTGTAGATTTTGGCTTGTAGCTCAGCCGCCACCTAGGTAAACCTACCAAACCTGTGCATTTCTGAAAACTAGAGACCTAGGGGAATCCAGGATGGGGTGACTTGTGTGGCTCGGACCAGGTTCTGTTACCCAGAATCCTTTGCAAACCTCAAAATTTGGCTAAAAAAACACATGTTTCTCACATTTCTGTGGCAGAAAGTTCTGGAATCTGAGAGGAGCCACAAATTTCCTTCCACCCAGCGTTCCCCCACGTCTCCCGATAAAAATGATACCTCACTTGTGTGGGTAGGCCTAGCGCCCGTGACAGGAAAGGCCCCAAAGCACAACGTGGACACAGCCAAATTTTTGAAGGAAAACAGAGGTGTTTTTTGCAAAGTGCCTACCTGTAGATTTTGGCCTGTAACTCAGCCGCCACCTAGGTAAACCTACCAAACCTGTGCATTTCTGAAAACTAGAGACCTAGGGGAATCCAAGATGGGGTGACTTGTGTGGCTCGGACCAGGTTCTGTTACCCAGAATCCTTTGCAACACTCAATATTTGGTTAAAAAACACATGTTCCTCACATTTCTGTGGCAGAAAGTTCTGGAATCTGAGAGGAGCCACAAATTTCCTTCCACCCAGCGTTCCCCCACGTCTCCCGATAAAAATGATACCTCACTTGTGTGGGTAGGCCTAGCGCCCGCGACAGAAAACGCCCCAAAGCACAACGTGGACACATCCAAATTTGTGAAGGAAAACAGAGGTGTTTTTTGCAAAGTGCCTACCTGTAGATTTTGGCTTGTAGCTCAGCCGCCACCTAGGGAAACCTACCAAACCTGTGCATTTCTGAAAACTAGAGACCTAGGGGAATCCAGGATGGGGTGACTTGTGTGGCTCGGACCAGGTTCTGTTACCCAGAATCCTTTGCAAACCTCAAAATTTGGCTAAAGAAACACATGTTCCTCACATTTCTGTGGCAGAAAGTTCTGGAATCTGAGAGGAGCCATGAATTTCCTTCCACCCAGCGTTCCCCCACGTCTCCCGATAAAAATGATACCTCACTTGTGTGCGTAGGCCTAGCGCCCATGACAGGAAATGCCCCAAAGCGCAACGTGGACACAGACAAATTTTTGAAGGAAAACAGAGGTGTTTTTTGGAAAGTGCCTACCTGTAGATTTTGGCCTGTAGCTCAGCCACCACCTAGGGAAACCTACCAAACCTGTGCATTTCTGAAAACTAGAGACCTAGGGGAATCCAAGATGGGGTGACTTGTGTGGCTCAGACCAGGTTCTGTTACCCAGAATCCTTTGCAAACCTCAAAATTTGGCTAAAAAAACACATGTTCCTCACATTTCTGTGGCAGAAAGTTCTGGAATCTGAGAGGAGCCACGAATTTCCTTTGACCCAGCATTCCCCCCTGTCTCCCGATGAAAATGATACCTCACTTGTGTGGGTAGGCCTTGCGCCCGTGACAGGAAAGGCCCCAAAGCACAACGTGGACACAGCCAAATTTTTGAAGGAAAACAGAGGTGTTTTTTGCAAAGTGCCTACCTGTAGATTTTGGCCTGTAGCTCAGCCGCCACCTAGGTAAACCTACCAAACCTGTGCATTTCTGAAAACTAGAGACCTAGGGGAATCCAAGATGGGGTGACTTGGGTGGCTCGGACCAGGTTCTGTTACCCAGAATCCTTTGCAACACTCAATATTTGGTTAAAAAACACATGTTCCTCACATTTCTGTGGCAGAAAGTTCTGGAATCTGAGAGGAGCCACGAATTTCCTTCCACCCAGCGTTCCCCCTCGTCTCCCGATACAAATGATACCTCACTTGTGTGGGTAGGCCTAGCGCCAGCGACAGGAAACGCCCCAAAGCGCAACGTGGACACATCCAAATTTGTGAAGGAAAACAGAGGTGTTTTTTGGAAAGTGCCTACCTGTAGATTTTGGCCTGTAGCTCAGCCGCCACCTAGGGAAACCTACCAAACCTGTGCATTTCTGAAAACTAGAGACCTAGGGGAATCCAAGATGGGGTGACTTGTGTGGCTCGGACCAGGTTCTGTTACCCAAAATCCTTTGCAAACCTCAAAATTTGGCTAAAAAAACACATGTTCCTCACATTTCTGTGGCAGAAAGTTCTGGAATCTGATAGGAGCCACAAATTTCCTTCCACCCAGCGTTCCCCCACGTCTCCCGATAAAAATGATACCTCACTTGTGTGGGTAGGCCTAGCGCCCGCGACAGAAAACGCCCCAAAGCGCAACGTGGACACATCCAAATTTATGAAGGAAAACAGAGGTGTTTTTTGCAAAGTGCCTACCTGTAGATTTTGGCTTGTAGCTCAGCCGCCACCTAGGGAAACCTACCAAACCTGTGCATTTCTGAAAACTAGAGACCTAGGGGAATCCAAGATGGGGTGACTTGTGTGGCTCGGACCAGGTTCTGTTACCCAGAATCCTTTGCAAACCTCTCAATTTGGCTAAAAAAACACATGTTCCTCACATTTCTGTGGCAGAAAGTTCTGGAATCTGAGAGGAGCCACGAATTTCCTTCCACCCAGCGTTCCCCACGTCTCCCGATAAAAATGATACCTCACTTGTGTGGGTAGGCCTAGCGCCCGCTACAGGAAACGCCCCAAAGCGCAATGTGGACACGTCCAAATTTGTGAAGGAAAACAGAGGTGTTTTTTGCAAAGTGCCTACCTGTAGATTTTGGCTTGTAGCTCAGCCGCCACCTAGGTAAACCTACCAAACCTGTGCATTTCTGAAAACTAGAGACCTAGGGGAATCCAAGATGGGGTGACTTGTGTGGCTCGGACCAGGTTCTGTTACCCAGAATCCTTTGCAACACTCAAAATTTGGTTAAAAAAACACATGTTCCTCACATTTCTGTGGCAGAAAGTTCTGGAATCTGAGAGGAGCCACGAATTTCCTTCCACCCAGCGTTCCCCCACGTCTCCCGATAAAAATGATACCTCACTTGTGTGGGTAGGCCTAGCGCCCGCGACAGGAAACGCCCCAAAGCGCAACGTGGACACATCCAAATTTGTGAAGGAAAACAGAGGTGTTTTTTGCAAAGTGCCTACCTGTAGATTTTGGCCTGTAGCTCAGCCGCCACCTAGGGAAACCTACCAAACCTGTGCATTTCTGAAAACTAGAGACCTAGGGGAATCCAAGATGGGGTGACTTGTGTGGCTCGGACCAGGTTCTGTTACCCAGAATCCATTGCAAATCTCAAAATTTGGCTAAAAAAACACATGTTCCTCACATTTCTGTGGCAGAAAGTTCTGGAATCTGAGAGGAGCCACACATTTCCTTCCACGCAGCGTTCCCCCACGTCTCCCGATAAAAATGATTCCTCACTTGCGTGGGTAGGCCTAGCGCCCGCGACAGGAGACACCCCAAAACGCAACTTGGACACATCACATTTTTTCATTGAAAACAGTGCCTACCTGCAGATTTTGGCCTCTAGCTCAGCCGGCACCTAGGGAAACCTACCAAACCTGTGCATTTGTGAAAACTAGAGGCCTAGGGGAATCCAAGATGGGGTGACTTGTGTGGCTCGGACCAGGTTCTGTTACCCAGAATCCTTTGCAACACTCACAATTTGGCTAAAAAAACACATGTTCCTCACATTTCTGTGGCAGAAAGTTCTGGAATCTGAGAGGAGCCACGACTTTCCTTCCACGCAGCGTTCCCCCACGTCTCCCGATAAAAATGATACCTCACTTGTGTAGGTAGGCCTAGCGCCCGCGACAGGAAACGCCCCAAAGCGCAACGTGGACACATCCAAATTTGTGAAGGAAAACAGAGGTGTTTTTTGCAAAGTGCCTACCTGTAGATTTTGGCCTGTAGCTCAGCCGCTACCTAGGCAAACCTACCAAACCTGTGCATTTCTGAAAACTAGAGACCTAGGGGAATCCAAGATGGGGTGACTTGTGTGGCTCGGACCAGGTTCTGTTACCCAGAATCCTTTGCAAATCTCAAAATTTGGCTAAAAAAACACATGTTCCTCACATTTCTGTAGCAGAAAGTTCTGGAATCTGAGAGGAGCCACGAATTTCCTTCCACCCAGCGTTCCCCCACGTCTCCCGATAAAAATGATACCTCACTTGTGTGCTTAGGCCTAGCGCCCGTGACAGGAAATGCCCCAAAGCACAACGTGGGCACATCCAAATTTGTGAAGGAAAACAGAGGTGTTTTTTGCAAAGTGCCTACCTGTAGATTTTGGCCTGTAGCTCAGCCGCCACCTAGGGAAACCTACCAAACCTGTGCATTTCTGAAAACTAGAGACCTAGGGGAATCCAAGATGGGGTGACTTGTGTGGCTCGGACCAGGTTCTGTTACCCAGAATCCTTTGCAAACCTCAAAATTTGGCTAAAAAAACACATGTTCCTAACCTTTCTGTGGCAGAAAGTTCTGGAATCTGAGAGGAGCCACAAATTTCCTTCCACCCAGCGTTCCCCCACATCTCCCGATAAAAACGATACCTCACTTGTGTGGGTAGGCCTAGCGCCCGCGACAGGAAACGCCCCAAAGCGCAACGTGGACACATCCAAATTTGTGAAGGAAAACAGAGGTGTTTTTTGCAAAGTGCCTACCTGTAGATTTTGGCCTGTAGCTCAGCCGCCACCTAGGAAAACCTTCCAAACCTGTGCATTTCTGAAAACTAGAGACCTAGGGGAATCCAAGATGGGGTGACTTGTGTGGCTCGGACCAGGTTCTGTTACCCAGAATCCTTTGCAAACCTCAAAATTTGGCTAAAAAAACACATGTTCCTCACATTTCTGTGGCAGAAAGTTCTGGAATCTGAGAGGAGCCACGAATTTCCTTCCACCCAGCGTTCCCCCACTTCTCCCGATAAAAATGATACCTCACTTGTGTGGGTAGGCCTAGCGCCCCCGACAGAAAACGCCCCAAAGCGCAACGTGGACACATCCAAATTTGTGAAGGAAAACAGAGGTGGTTTTTGCAAAGTGCCTACCTGTAGATTTTGGCTTGTAGCTCAGCCGCCACCTAGGGAAACCTACCAAACCTGTGCATTTCTGAAAACTAGAGACCTAGGGGAATCCAAGATGGGGTGACTTGTGTGGCTCGGACCAGGTTCTGTTACCCAGAATCCTTTGCAAACCTCAAAATGTGGCTAAAAAAACACATGTTCCTCACATTTCTGTGGCAGAAAGTTCTGGAATCTGAGAGGAGCCACGAATTTCCTTCCACCCAGCGTTCCCCCACGTCTCCCGATAAAAATGATACCTCACTTGTGTGCGTAGGCCTAGCGCCCGTGACAGGAAATGCCCCAAAGCGCAACGTGGACACAGCCAAATTTTTGAAGGAAAACAGAGGTGTTTTTTGCAAAGTGCCTACCTGTAGATTTTGGCCTGTAGCTCAGCCGCCACCTAGGGAAACCTACCAAACCTGTGCATTTCTGAAAACTAGAGACCTAGGGGAATCCAAGATGGGGTGACTTGTGTTGCTCGGACCAGGTTCTGTTACCCAGAATCCTTTGCAAACCTCAAAATTTGGCTAAAAAAACACATGTTCCTCACATTTCTGTGGCAGAAAGTTCTGCAATCTGAGAGGAGCCACAAATTTCCTTCCCCTCAGCGTTCCCCCACGTCTCCCGATAAAAATGATACCTCACTTGTGTGGGTAGGTCTAGCGCCCGCGACAGAAAACGCCCCAAAGCGCAACGTGGACACATCCAAATTTATGAAGGAAAACAGAGGTGTTTTTTTTCAAAGTGCCTACCTGTAGATTTTGGCCTGTAGCTCACCCGCCACCTAGGGAAACCTACCAAACCTGTGCATTTCTGAAAACTAGAGACCTAGGGGAATCCAAGATGGGGTGACTTGTGTGGCTCAGACCAGGTTCTGTTACCCAGAATCCTTTGCAAATCTCAAAATTTGGCTAAAAAAACACATGTTCCTCACATTTCTGTGGCAGAAAGTTCTGGAATCTGAGAGGAGCCACAAATTTCCTTCCACCCAGCGTTCCCCCACGTCTCCCGATAAAAATGATACCTCACTTGTGTGGGTAGGCCTAGCGCCCGCGACAGAAAACGCCCCAAAGCACAACGTGGACACATCCAAATTTGTGAAGGAAAACAGAGGTGTTTTTTGCAAAGTGCCTACCTGTAGATTTTGGCCTGTAGCTCAGCCGCCACCTAGGGAAACCTACCAAACCTGTGCATTTCTGAAAACTAGAGACCTAGGGGAATCCAAGATGGGGTGACTTGTGTGGCTCGGACCAGGTTCTGTTACCCAGAATCCTTTGCAAACCTCAAAATGTGGCTAGAGAAACACATGTTCCTCACATTTCGGTGGCAGAAACTTCTGGAATCTGAGAGGAGCCGCGAATTTCCTTCCACCCAGCGTTCTCCCACGTCTCCCGATAAAAATGATACCTCACTTGTGTGCGTAGGCCTAGCGCCCATGACAGGAAATGCCCCAAAGCGCAACGTGGACACAGACAAATTTTTGAAGGAAAACAGAGGTGTTTTTTGGAAAGTGCCTACCTGTAGATTTTAGCCTGTAGCTCAGCCGCCACCTAGGGAAACCTACCAAACCTGTGCTTTTCTGAAAACTAGAGACCTAGGGGAATCCAAGATGGGGTGACTTGTGTGGCTCGGACCAGGTTCTGTTACCCAAAATCCTTTGCAAACCTCAAAATTTGGCTAAAAAAACACATGTTCCTCACATTTCTGTGGCAGAAAGTTCTGGAATCTGAGAGGAGCCACAAATTTCCTTCCACCCAGCGTTCCCCCACGTCTCCAGATAAAAATGATACCTCACTTGTGTGGGTAGGCCTAGCGCCCGCGACAGAAAACGCCCCAAAGCGCAACGTGGACACATCCAAATTTGTGAAGGAAAACAGAGTTGTTTTTTGCAAAGTGCCTACCTGTAGATTTTGGCCTGTAGCTCAGCCGCCACCTAGGCAAACCTACCAAACCTGTGCATTTCTGAAAACTAGAGACCTAGGGGAATCCAAGATGGGGTGACTTGTGTGGCTCGGACCAGGTTCTGTTACCCAGAATCCTTTGCAAACCTCAAAATTTGGCTAAAAAGACACATGTTCCTCACATTTCTGTGGCAGAAAGTTCTGGAATCTGAGAGGAGCCACGAATTTCCTTCGACCCAGCGTTCCCCCACGTCTCCCGATAAAAATGATACCTCACTTGTGTGGGTAGGCCTAGCGCCCGTGACAGGAAATGCCCCAAAGCACAACGTGGACACAGCCAAATTTTTGAAGGAAAACAGAGGTGTTTTTTGCAAAGTGCCTACCTGTAGATTTTGGCCTCTAGCTCAGCCGCCACCTAAGGAAACCTCCCAAACCTGTGCATTTCTGAAAACTAGAGACCTAGGGGAATCCAAGATGGGGTGACTTGTGTGGCTCGGACCAGGTTCTGTTACCCAGAATCCT
Source organism: Pleurodeles waltl (assembly GCF_031143425.1). Lineage (NCBI taxonomy): Eukaryota > Metazoa > Chordata > Amphibia > Caudata > Salamandridae > Pleurodeles > Pleurodeles waltl. Next base: position 43,973,350 of record NC_090448.1, read on the forward strand.
TTGCAAACCTCAAAATTTGGCTAAAAAAACACATGTTCCTCACATTTCTGTGGCAGAAAGTTCTGGAATCTGAGAGGAGCCACGAATTTCCTTCCACCCAGCGTTCCCCCACATCTCCCGATAAAAATGATACCTCACTTGTGTGGGTAGGCCTAGCGCCCGCGACAGGAAACGCCCCAAAGCGCAACATGGACACATCCAAATTTGTGAAGGAAAACAGAGTTTTTTTTGCAAAGTGCCTACCTGTAGATTTTGGCTTGTAGCTCAGCCGCCACCTAGGGAAACCTACCAAACCTGTGCATTTCTGAAAACTAGAGACCTAGGGGAATCCAAGATGGGGTGACTTGTGTGGCTCGGACCAGGTTCTGTTACCCAGAATCCTTTGCAAACCTCAAAATTTGGCTAAAAAAACACATGTTCCTCACATTTCTGTGGCAGAAAGTTCTGGAATCTGAGAGGAGCCACGAATTTCCTTCCACCCAGCGTTCCCCCACGTCTCCCGATAAAAATGATACCTCACTTGTGTGGGTAGGCCTAGCGCCCGCGACAGGAAACGCCCCAAAGCGCAATGTGGACACGTCCAAATTTGTGAAGGAAAACAGAGGTGTTTTTTGCAAAGTGCCTACCTGTAGATTTTGGCTTGTAGCTCAGCCGCCACCTAGGTAAACCTACCAAACCTGTGCATTTCTGAAAACTAGAGACCTAGGGGAATCCAAGATGGGGTGACTTGTGTGGCTCGGACCAGGTTCTGTTACCCAGAATCCTTTGCAACACTCAAAATTTGGTTAAAAAAACACATGTTCCTCACATTTCTGTGGCAGAAAGTTCTGGAATCTGAGAGGAGCCACGAATTTCCTTCCACCCAGCGTTCCCCCACGTCTCCCGATAAAAATGATACCTCACTTGTGTGGGTAGGCCTAGCGCCCGCGACAGGAAACGCCCCAAAGCGCAACGTGGACACATCCAAATTTGTGAAGGAAAACAGAGGTTTTTTTGCAAAGTGCCTACCTGTAGATTTTGGCCTGTAGCTCAGCCGCCACCTAGGGAAACATACCAAACCTGTGCATTTCTGAAAACTACAGACCTAGGGGAATCCAAGATGGGGTGACTTGTGTGGCTCGGACCAGGTTCTGTTACCCAGAATCCATTGCAAACCTCAAAATTTGGCTCAAAAAACACATGTTCCTCACATTTCTGTGGCAGAAAGTTCTGGAATCTGAGAGGAGCCACAAATTTCCTTCCACCCAGCGTTCCCCCACGTCTCCCGATAAAAATGATTCCTCACTTGTGTGGGTAGGCCTAGCGCCCGCGACAGGAGACACCCCAAAACGCAACTTGGACACATCACATTTTTTCATTGAAAACAGTGCCTACCTGTAGATTTTGGCCTCTAGCTCAGCCGGCACCTAGGGAAACCTACCAAACCTGTGCATTTTTGAAAACTAGAGGCCTAGGGGAATCCAAGATGTGGTGACTTGTGTGGCTCGGACCAGGTTCTGTTACCCAGAATCCTTTGCAACTCTCACAATTTGGCTAAAAAAACACATGTTTCTCACATTTCTGTGGCAGAAAGTTCTGGAATCTGAGAGGAGCCACCAATTTCCTTCCACCCAGCGTTCCCCCACGTCTCCTGATAAAAATGATACCTCACTTGTGTAGGTAGGCCTAGCGCCCGCGACAGGAAACGCCCCAAAGCGCAACGTGGACACATCCAAATTTGTGAAGGAAAATAGAGGTGTTTTTTGCAAAGTGCCTACTTGTAGATTTTGGCCTGTAGCTCAGCCGCCACCTAGGGAAACCTACCAAACCTGTGCATTTCTGAAAACTAGAGACCTAGGGGAATCCAAGATGGGGTGACTTGTGTGGCTCGGACCAGGTTCTGTTACCCAGAATCCATTGCAAACCTCAAAATTTGGCTAAAAAAACACATGTTCCTCACATTTCTGTGGCAGAAAGTTCTGGAATCTGAGAGGAGCCACAAATTTCCTTCCACCCAGCGTTCCCCCACTTCTCCCGATAAAAATGATACCTCACTTGTGTGGGTAGGCCTAGCGCCCGTGATAGAAAACGCCCCAAAGCGCAACGTGGACACATCCAAATTTGTGAAGGAAAACAGAGGTGGTTTTTGCAAAGTGCCTACCTGTAGATTTTGGCTTGTAGCTCAGCCGCCACCTAGGGAAACCTACCAAACCTGTGCATTTCTGAAAACTAGAGACCTAGGGGAATCCAAGATGGGGTGACTTGTGTGGCTCGGACCAGGTTCTGTTACCCAGAATCCTTTGCAAACCTCAAAATGTGGCTAAAAAAACACATGTTCCTCACATTTCTGTGGCAGAAAGTTCTGGAATCTGAGAGGAGCCACGAATTTCCTTCCCCTCAGCGTTCCCCCACGTCTCCCGATAAAAATGATACCTCACTTGTGTGGGTAGGTCTAGCGCCCGTGACAGAAAACGCCCCAAAGCGCAACGTGGACACATCCAAATTTGTGAAGGAAAACAGAGTTGTTTTTTGCCAAGTGCCTACCTGTAGATTTTGGCTTGTAGCTCAGCCGCCACCTAGGGAAACCTACCAAACCTGTGCATTTCTGAAAACTAGAGACCTAGGGGAATCGAAGATGGGGTGACTTGTGTGGCTCGGAGCAGGTTCTGTTACCCAGAATCCTTTGCAAACCTCAAAATGTGGCTAAAGAAACACATGTTCCTCACATTTCTGTGGCAGAAAGTTCTGGAATCTGAGACAAGCCGCGAATTTCCTTCCACCCAGCGTTCTCCCACGTCTCCCGATAAAAATGATACCTCACTTGTGTGCGTAGGCCTAGCGCCCATGACAGGAAATGCCCCAAAGCGCAACGTGGACACAGACAAATTTTTGAAGGAAAACAGAGGTGTTTTTTGGAAAGTGCCTACCTGTAGATTTTGGCCTGTAGCTCAGCCGCCACCTAGGGAAACCTACCAAACCTGTGCATTTCTGAAAACTAGAGACCTAGGGGAATCCAAGATGGGGTGACTTGTGTGGCTCGGACCAGGTTCTGTTACCCAAAATCCTTTGCAAACCTCAAAATTTGGCTAAAAAAACACATGTTCCTCACATTTCTGTGGCAGAAAGTTCTGGAATCTGAGAGGAGCCACAAATTTCCTTCCACCCAGCGTTCCCCCACGTCTCCCGATAAAAATGATACCTCACTTGTGTGGGTAGGCCTAGCGCCCGCGACAGAATACGCCCCAAAGCGCAACGTGGACACATCCAAATTTGTGAAGGAAAACAGAGGTGTTTTTTGCAAAGTGCCTACCTGTAGATTTTGGCCTGTAGCTCAGCCGCCACCTAGGCAAACCTACCAAACCTGTGCATTTCTGAAAACTAGAGACCTAGGGGAATCCAAGATGGAGTGACTTGTGTGGCTCGGACCAGGTTCTGTTACCCAGAATCCTTTGCAAACCTCAAAATTTGGCTAAAAAAACACATGTTCCTCACATTTCTGTGGCAGAAAGTTCTGGAATCTGAGAGGAGCCACGAATTTCCTTCGACCCAGCGTTCCCCCACGTCTCCCGATAAAAATGATACCTCACTTGTGTGGGTAGGCCTAGCGCCCGTGACAGGAAATGTCCCAAAGCACAACGTGGACACAGCCAAATTTTTGAAGGAAAACAGAGGTGTTTTTTGCAAAGTGCCTACCTGTAGATTTTGGCCTGCAGGTCAGCCGCCACCTAGGCAAACCTACCAAACCTGTGCATTTCTGAAAACTAGAGACCTAGGGGAATCCAAGATGGGTGACTTGTGTGGCTCGGACCAGGTTCTGTTACCCAGAATCCTTTGCAAACCTCAAAATTTGGCTAAAAAAACACATGTTCCTCACATTTCTGTGGCAGAAAGTTCTGGAATCTGAGAGGAGCCACAAATTTCCTTCCACCCAGCGTTCCCCCACGTCTCCCGATAAAAATGATACCTCACTTGTGTGGGTAGGCCTAGCGCCCGCGACAGGAAACGCCCCAAAGCGCAATGTGGACACGTCCAAATTTGTGAAGGAAAACAGAGGTGTTTTTTGCAAAGTGCCTACCTGTAGATTTTGGCCTGTAGCTCAGCCGCCACCTAGGGAAACCTACCAAACCTGTGCATTTCTGAAAACTAGAGACCTAGGTGAATCGAAGATGGGGTGACTTGTGTGGCTCGGAGTAGGTTCTGTTACCCAGAATCCTTTGCAAACCTCAAAATGTGGCTAAAGAAACACATGTTCCTCACATTTCTGTGGCAGAAAGTTCTGGAATCTGAGACAAGCCGCAAATTTCCTTCCACCCAGCGTTCTCCCACGTCTCCCGATAAAAATGATACCTCACTTGTGTGCGTAGGCCTAGCGCCCATGACAGGAAATGCCCCAAAGCGCAACGTGGACACAGACAAATTTTTGAAGGAAAACAGAGGTGTTTTTTGGAAAGTGCCTACCTGTAGATTTTGGCCTGTAGCTCAGCCGCCACCTAGGGAAACCTACCAAACCTGTGCATTTCTGAAAACTAGAGACCTAGGGGAATCCAAGATGGGGTGACTTGTGTGGCTCGGACCAGGTTCTGTTACCCAAAATCCTTTGCAAACCTCAAAATTTGGCTAAAAAAACACATGTTCCTCACATTTCTGTGGGAGAAAGTTCTGGAATCTGAGAGGAGCCACAAATTTCCTTCCACCCAGCGTTCCCCCACGTCTCCCGATAAAAATGATACCTCACTTGTGTGGGTAGGCCTAGCGCCCGCGACAGAATACGCCCCAAAGCGCAACGTGGACACATCCAAATTTGTGAAGGAAAACAGAGGTGTTTTTTGCAAAGTGCCTACCTGTAGATTTTGGCCTGTAGCTCAGCCGCCACCTAGGCAAACCTACCAAACCTGTGCATTTCTGAAAACTAGAGACCTAGGGGAATCCAAGATGGAGTGACTTGTGTGGCTCGGACCAGGTTCTGTTACCCAGAATCCTTTGCAAACCTCAAAATTTGGCTAAAAAAACACATGTTCCTCACATTTCTGTGGCAGAAAGTTCTGGAATCTGAGAGGAGCCACGAATTTCCTTCGACCCAGCGTTCCCCCACGTCTCCCGATAAAAATGATACCTCACTTGTGTGGGTAGGCCTAGCGCCTGTGACAGGAAATGCCCCAAAGCACAACGTGGACACAGCCAAATTTTTGAAGGAAAACAGAGGTGTTTTTTGCAAAGTGCCTACCTGTAGATTTTGGCCTCTAGCTCAGCCGCCACCTAGGGAAACCTCCCAAACCTGTGCCTTTCTGAAAACTAGAGACCTAGGGGAATCCAAGATGGGGTGACTTGTGTGGCTCGGACCAGGTTCTGTTACCCAGAATCCTTTGCAAACCTCAAAATTTGGCTAAAAAAACACATGTTCCTCACATTTCTGTGGCAGAAAGTTCTGGAATCTGAGAGGAGCCACGAATTTCCTTCCACCCAGCGTTCCCCCACATCTCCCGATAAAAATGATACCTCACTTGTGTGGGTAGGCCTAGCGCCCGCGACAGGAAACGCCCCAAAGCGCAACGTGGACACATCCAAATTTGTGAAGGAAAACAGAGTTGTTTTTTGCAAAGTGCCTACCTGTAGATTTTGGCTTGTAGCTCAGCCGCCACCTAGGGAAACCTACCAAACCTGTGCATTTCTGAAAACTAGAGACCTAGGGGAATCGAAGATGGGGTGACTTGTGTGGCTCGGACCAGGTTCTGTTACCCAGAATCCTTTGCAAACCTCAAAATTTGGCTAAAAAAACACATGTTCCTCACATTTCTGTGGCAGAAAGTTCTGGAATCTGAGAGGAGCCACGAATTTCCTTCCACCCAGCGTTCCCCCACGTCTCCCGATAAAAATGATACCTCACTTGTGTGCGTAGGCCTAGCGCCCGCGACAGGAAACGCCCCAAAGCGCAACGTGGACACATCCAAATTTGTGAAGGAAAACAGAGTTGTTTTTTGAAAAAGTGCCTACCTGTAGATTTTGGCCTGTAGCTCAGCCGCCACCTAGGGAAACCTACCAAACCTGTGCATTTCTGAAAACTAGAGACCTAGGGGAATCCAAGATGGGGTGACTTGTGTTGCTCGGACCAGGTTCTGTTACCCAGAATCCTTTGCAAACCTCAAAATTTGGCTAAAAAAACACATGTTCCTCACATTTCTGTGGCAGAAAGTTCTGCAATCTGAGAGGAGCCACAAATTTCCTTCCCCTCAGCGTTCCCCCACGTCTCCCGATAAAAATGATACCTCACTTGTGTGGGTAGGTCTAGCGCCCGTGACAGAAAACGCCCCAAAGCGCAACGTGGACACATCCAAATTTGTGAAGGAAAACAGAGGTGTTTTTTGCAAAGTGCCTACCTGTAGATTTTGGCCTGTAGCTCACCCGCCACCTAGGGAAACCTACCAAACCTGTGCATTTCTGAAAACTAGAAACCTAGGGGAATCCAAGATGGGGTGACTTGTGTGGCTCAGACCAGGTTCTGTTACCCAGAATCCTTTGCAAATCTCAAAATTTGGCTAAAAAAACACATGTTCCTCACATTTCTGTGGCAGAAAGTTCTGGAATCTGAGAGGAGCCACAAATTTCCTTCCACCCAGCGTTCCCCCACGTCTCCCGATAAAAATTATACCTCACTTGTGTGGGTAGGCCTAGCGCCCGCGACAGAAAACGCCCCAAAGCACAACGTGGACACATCCAAATTTGTGAAGGAAAACAGAGGTGTTTTTTGCAAAGTGCCTACCTGTAGATTTTGGCCTGTAGCTCAGCCGCCACCTAGGGAAACCTACCAAACCTGTGCATTTCTGAAAACTAGAGACCTAGGGGAATCGAAGATGGGGTGACTTGTGTGGCTCGGAGCAGGTTCTGTTACCCAGAATCCTTTGCAAACCTCAAAATGTGGCTAAAGAAACACATGTTCCTCACATTTCTGTGGCAGAAAGTTCTGGAATCTGAGACAAGCCGCGAATTTCCTTCCACCCAGCGTTCTCCCACGTCTCCCGATAAAAATGATACCTCACTTGTGTGCGTAGGCCTAGCGCCCATGACAGGAAATGCCCCAAAGCGCAACGTGGACACAGACAAATTTTTGAAGGAAAACAGAGGTGTTTTTTGGAAAGTGCCTACCTGTAGATTTTGGCCTGTAGCTCAGCCGCCACCTAGGGAAACCTACCAAACCTGTGCATTTCTGAAAACTAGAGACCTAGGGGAATCCAAGATGGGGTGACTTGTGTGGCTCGGACCAGGTTCTGTTACCCAAAATCCTTTGCAAACCTCAAAATTTGGCTAAAAAAACACATGTTCCTCACATTTCTGTGGCAGAAAGTTCTGGAATCTGAGAGGAGCCACAAATTTCCTTCCACCCAGCGTTCCCCCACGTCTCCTGATAAAAATGATACCTCACTTGTGTGGGTAGGCCTAGCGCCCGCGACAGAAAACGCCCCAAAGCGCAACGTGGACACATCCAAATTTGTGAAGGAAAACAGAGGTGTTTTTTGCAAAGTGCCTACCTGTAGATTTTGGCCTGTAGCTCAGCCGCTACCTAGGCAAACCTACCAAACCTGTGCATTTCTGAAAACTAGAGACCTAGGGGAATCCAAGATGGGGTGACTTGTGTGGCTCGGACCAGGTTCTGTTACCCAGAATCCTTTGCAAACCTCAAAATGTGGCTAAAAAAACACATGTTCCTCACATTTCTGTGGCAGAAAGTTCTGGAATCTGAGAGGAGCCACGAATTTCCTTCGACACAGCGTTCCCCCACGTCTCCCGATAAAAATGATACCTCACTTGTGTGGGTAGGCCTAGCGCCCGTGACAGGAAATGCCCCAAAGCACAACGTGGACACAGCCAAAGTTTTTGAAGGAAAACAGAGGTGTTTTTTGCAAAGTGCCTACCTGTAGATTTTGGCCTCTAGCTCAGCCGCCACCTAGGGAAACCTCCCAAACCTGTGCCTTTCTGAAAACTAGAGACCTAGGGGAATCCAAGATGGGGTGACTTGTGTGGCTCGGACCAGATTCTGTTACCCAGAATCCTTTGCAAACCTCAAAATTTGGCTAAAAAAACACATGTTCCTCACATTTCTGTGGCAGAAAGTTCTGGAATCTGAGAGGAGCCACGAATTTCCTTCCACCCAGCGTTCCCCCACATCTCCCGATAAAAATGATACCTCACTTGTGTGGGTAGGCCTAGCGCCCGCGACAGGAAACGCCCCAAAGCGCAACGTGGACACATCCAAATTTGTGAAGGAAAACAGAGTTGTTTTTTGCAAAGTGCCTACCTGTAGATTTTGGCTTGTAGCTCAGCCGCCACCTAGGGAAACCTACCAAACCTGTGCATTTCTGAAAACTAGAGACCTAGGGGAATCCAAGATGGGGTGACTTGTGTGGCTCGGACCAGGTTCTGTTACCCAGAATCCTTTGCAAACCTCAAAATTTGGCTAAAAAAACACATGTTCCTCACATTTCTGTGGCAGAAAGTTCTGGAATCTGAGAGGAGCCACGAATTTCCTTCCACCCAGCGTTCCCCCACGTCTCCCGACAAAAATGATACCTCACTTGTGTGGGTAGGCCTAGCGCCCGCGACAGGAAACGCCCCAAAGCGCAATGTGGACACGTCCAAATTTGTGAAGGAAAACAGAGGTGTTTTTTGCAAAGTGCCTACCTGTAGATTTTGGCTTGTAGCTCAGCCGCCACCTAGGTAAACCTACCAAACCTGTGCATTTCTGAAAACTAGAGACCTAGGGGAATCCAAGATGGGGTGACTTGTGTGGCTCGGACCAGGTTCTGTTACCCAGAATCCTTTGCAACACTCAAAATTTGGTTAAAAAAACACATGTTCCTCACATTTCTGTGGCAGAAAGTTCTGGAATCTGAGAGGAGCCACGAATTTCCTTCCACTCAGCGTTCCCCCACGTCTCCCGATAAAAATGATACCTCACTTGTGTGGGTAGGCCTAGCGCCCGCGACAGGAAACGCCCCAAAGCGCAACGTGGACACATCCAAATTTGTGAAGGAAAACAGAGGTGTTTTTTGCAAAGTGCCTACCTGTAGATTTTGGCCTGTAGCTCAGCCGCCACCTAGGGAAACCTACCAAACCTGTGCATTTCTGAAAACTAGAGACCTAGGGGAATCCAAGATGGGGTGACTTGTGTGGCTCGGACCAGGTTCTGTTACCCAGAATCCTTTGCAAACCTCAAAATGTGGCTAAAAAAACACATGTTCCTCACATTTCTGTGGCAGAAAGTTCTGGAATCTGAGAGGAGCCACGAATTTCCTTCCACCCAGCGTTCCCCCACGTCTCCCGATAAAAATGATACCTCACTTGTGTGCGTAGGCCTAGCGCCCGTGACAGGAAATGCCCCAAAGCGCAACGTGGACACAGCCAAATTTTTGAAGGAAAACAGAGGTGTTTTTTGCAAAGTGCCTACCTGTAGATTTTGGCCTGTAGCTCAGCCGCCACCTAGGGAAACCTACCAAACCTGTGCATTTCTGAAAACTAGAGACCTAGGGGAATCCAAGATGGGGTGACTTGTGTTGCTCGGACCAGGTTCTGTTACCCAGAATCCTTTGCAAACCTCAAAATTTGGCTAAAAAAACACATGTTCCTCACATTTCTGTGGCATAAAGTTCTGCAATCTGAGAGGAGCCACAAATTTCCTTCCCCTCAGCGTTCCCCCACGTCTCCCGATAAAAATGATACCTCACTTGTGTGGGTAGGTCTAGCGCCCGTGACAGAAAACGCCCCAAAGCGCAACGTGGACACATCCAAATTTGTGAAGGAAAACAGAGGTGTTTTTTGCAAAGTGCCTACCTGTAGATTTTGGCCTGTAGCTCACCCGCCACCTAGGGAAACCTACCAAACCTGTGCATTTCTGAAAACTAGAAACCTAGGGGAATCCAAGATGGGGTGACTTGTGTGGCTCAGACCAGGTTCTGTTACCCAGAATCCTTTGCAAATCTCAAAATTTGGCTAAAAAAACACATGTTCCTCACATTTCTGTGGCAGAAAGTTCTGGAATCTGAGAGGAGCCACAAATTTCCTTCCACCCAGCGTTCCCCCACGTCTCCCGATAAAAATGATACCTCACTTGTGTGGGTAGGCCTAGCGCCCGCGACAGAAAACGCCCCAAAGCACAACGTGGACACATCCAAATTTGTGAAGGAAAACAGAGGTGTTTTTTGCAAAGTGCCTACCTGTAGATTTTGGCCTGTAGCTCAGCCGCCACCTAGGGAAACCTACCAAACCTGTGCATTTCTGAAAACTAGAGACCTAGGGGAATCGAAGATGGGGTGACTTGTGTGGCTCGGAGCAGGTTCTGTTACCCAGAATCCTTTGCAAACCTCAAAATGTGGCTAAAGAAACACATGTTCCTCACATTTCTGTGGCAGAAAGTTCTGGAATCTGAGACAAGCCGCGAATTTCCTTCCACCCAGCGTTCTCCCACGTCTCCCGATAAAAATGATACCTCACTTGTGTGCGTAGGCCTAGCGCCCATGACAGGAAATGCCCCAAAGCGCAACGTGGACACAGACAAATTTTTGAAGGAAAACAGAGGTGTTTTTTGGAAAGTGCCTACCTGTAGATTTTGGCCTGTAGCTCAGCCGCCACCTAGGGAAACCTACCAAACCTGTGCATTTCTGAAAACTAGAGACCTAGGGGAATCCAAGATGGGGTGACTTGTGTGGCTCGGACCAGGTTCTGTTACCCAAAATCCTTTGCAAACCTCAAAATTTGGCTAAAAAAACACATGTTCCTCACATTTCTGTGGCAGAAAGTTCTGGAATCTGAGAGGAGCCACAAATTTCCTTCCACCCAGCGTTCCCCCACGTCTCCCGATAAAAATGATACCTCACTTGTGTGGGTAGGCCTAGCGCCCGCGACAGAATACGCCCCAAAGCGCAACGTGGACACATCCAAATTTGTGAAGGAAAACAGAGGTGTTTTTTGCAAAGTGCCTATCTGTAGATTTTGGCCTGTAGCTCAGCCGCCACCTAGGCAAACCTACCAAACCTGTGCATTTCTGAAAACTAGAGACCTAGGGGAATCCAAGATGGAGTGACTTGTGTGGCTCGGACCAGGTTCTGTTACCCAGAATCCTTTGCAAACCTCAAAATTTGGCTAAAAAAACACATGTTCCTCACATTTCTGTGGGAGAAAGTTCTGGAATCTGAGAGGAGCCACAAATTTCCTTCCACCCAGCGTTCCCCCACGTCTCCCGATAAAAATGATACCTCACTTGTGTGGGTAGGCCTAGCGCCCGCGACAGAATACGCCCCAAAGCGCAACGTGGACACATCCAAATTTGTGAAGGAAAACAGAGGTGTTTTTTGCAAAGTGCCTACCTGTAGATTTTGGCCTGTAGCTCAGCCGCCACCTAGGCAAACCTACCAAACCTGTGCATTTCTGAAAACTAGAGACCTAGGGGAATCCAAGATGGAGTGACTTGTGTGGCTCGGACCAGGTTCTGTTACCCAGAATCCTTTGCAAACCTCAAAATTTGGCTAAAAAAACACATGTTCCTCACATTTCTGTGGCAGAAAGTTCTGGAATCTGAGAGGAGCCACGAATTTCCTTCGACCCAGCGTTCCCCCACGTCTCCCGATAAAAATGATACCTCACTTGTGTGGGTAGGCCTAGCGCCCGTGACAGGAAATGCCCCAAAGCACAACGTGGACACAGCCAAATTTTTGAAGGAAAACAGAGGTGTTTTTTGCAAAGTGCCTACCTGTAGATTTTGGCCTCTAGCTCAGCCGCCACCTAGGGAAACCTCCCAAACCTGTGCCTTTCTGAAAACTAGAGACCTAGGGGAATCCAAGATGGGGTGACTTGTGTGGCTCGGACCAGGTTCTGTTACCCAGAATCCTTTGCAAACCTCAAAATTTGGCTAAAAAAACACATGTTCCTCACATTTCTGTGGCAGAAAGTTCTGGAATCTGAGAGGAGCCACAAATTTCCTTCCACCCAGCGTTCCCCCACATCTCCCGATAAAAATGATACCTCACTTGTGTGGGTAGGCCTAGCGCCCGCGACAGGAAACGCCCCAAAGCGCAACGTGGACACATCCAAATTTGTGAAGGAAAACAGAGTTGTTTTTTGCAAAGTGCCTACCTGTAGATTTTGGCTTGTAGCTCAGCCGCCACCTAGCGAAACCTACCAAACCTGTGCATTTCTGAAAACTAGAGACCTAGGGGAATCGAAGATGGGGTGACTTGTGTGGCTCGGACCAGGTTCTGTTACCCAGAATCCTTTGCAAACCTCAAAATTTGGCTAAAAAAACACATGTTCCTCACATTTCTGTGGCAGAAAGTTCTGGAATCTGAGAGGAGCCACGAATTTCCTTCCACCCAGCGTTCCCCCACGTCTCCCGATAAAAATGATACCTCACTTGTGTGCGTAGGCCTAGCGCCCGCGACAGGAAACGCCCCAAAGCGCAACGTGGACACATCCAAATTTGTGAAGGAAAACAGAGTTGTTTTTTGAAAAAGTGCCTACCTGTAGATTTTGGCCTGTAGCTCAGCCGCCACCTAGGGAAACCTACCAAACCTGTGCATTTCTGAAAACTAGAGACCTAGGGGAATCCAAGATGGGGTGACTTGTGTTGCTCGGACCAGGTTCTGTTACCCAGAATCCTTTGCAAACCTCAAAATTTGGCTAAAAAAACACATGTTCCTCACATTTCTGTGGCAGAAAGTTCTGCAATCTGAGAGGAGCCACAAATTTCCTTCCCCTCAGCGTTCCCCCACGTCTCCCGATAAAAATGATACCTCACTTGTGTGGGTAGGTCTAGCGCCCGTGACAGAAAACGCCCCAAAGCGCAACGTGGACACATCCAAATTTGTGAAGGAAAACAGAGGTGTTTTTTGCAAAGTGCCTACCTGTAGATTTTGGCCTGTAGCTCACCCGCCACCTAGGGAAACCTACCAAACCTGTGCATTTCTGAAAACTAGAAACCTAGGGGAATCCAAGATGGGGTGACTTGTGTGGCTCAGACCAGGTTCTGTTACCCAGAATCCTTTGCAAATCTCAAAATTTGGCTAAAAAAACACATGTTCCTCACATTTCTGTGGCAGAAAGTTCTGGAATCTGAGAGGAGCCACAAATTTCCTTCCACCCAGCGTTCCCCCACGTCTCCCGATAAAAATTATACCTCACTTGTGTGGGTAGGCCTAGCGCCCGCGACAGAAAACGCCCCAAAGCACAACGTGGACACATCCAAATTTGTGAAGGAAAACAGAGGTGTTTTTTGCAAAGTGCCTACCTGTAGATTTTGGCCTGTAGCTCAGCCGCCACCTAGGGAAACCTACCAAACCTGTGCATTTCTGAAAACTAGAGACCTAGGGGAATCGAAGATGGGGTGACTTGTGTGGCTCGGAGCAGGTTCTGTTACCCAGAATCCTTTGCAAACCTCAAAATGTGGCTAAAGAAACACATGTTCCTCACATTTCTGTGGCAGAAAGTTCTGGAATCTGAGACAAGCCGCGAATTTCCTTCCACCCAGCGTTCTCCCACGTCTCCCGATAAAAATGATACCTCACTTGTGTGCGTAGGCCTAGCGCCCATGACAGGAAATGCCCCAAAGCGCAACGTGGACACAGACAAATTTTTGAAGGAAAACAGAGGTGTTTTTTGGAAAGTGCCTACCTGTAGATTTTGGCCTGTAGCTCAGCCGCCACCTAGGGAAACCTACCAAACCTGTGCATTTCTGAAAACTAGAGACCTAGGGGAATCCAAGATGGGGTGACTTGTGTGGCTCGGACCAGGTTCTGTTACCCAAAATCCTTTGCAAACCTCAAAATTTGGCTAAAAAAACACATGTTCCTCACATTTCTGTGGCAGAAAGTTCTGGAATCTGAGAGGAGCCACAAATTTCCTTCCACCCAGCGTTCCCCCACGTCTCCTGATAAAAATGATACCTCACTTGTGTGGGTAGGCCTAGCGCCCGCGACAGAAAACGCCCCAAAGCGCAACGTGGACACATCCAAATTTGTGAAGGAAAACAGAGGTGTTTTTTGCAAAGTGCCTACCTGTAGATTTTGGCCTGTAGCTCAGCCGCTACCTAGGCAAACCTACCAAACCTGTGCATTTCTGAAAACTAGAGACCTAGGGGAATCCAAGATGGGGTGACTTGTGTGGCTCGGACCAGGTTCTGTTACCCAGAATCCTTTGCAAACCTCAAAATGTGGCTAAAAAAACACATGTTCCTCACATTTCTGTGGCAGAAAGTTCTGGAATCTGAGAGGAGCCACGAATTTCCTTCGACACAGCGTTCCCCCACGTCTCCCGATAAAAATGATACCTCACTTGTGTGGGTAGGCCTAGCGCCCGTGACAGGAAATGCCCCAAAGCACAACGTGGACACAGCCAAAGTTTTTGAAGGAAAACAGAGGTGTTTTTTGCAAAGTGCCTACCTGTAGATTTTGGCCTCTAGCTCAGCCGCCACCTAGGGAAACCTCCCAAACCTGTGCCTTTCTGAAAACTAGAGACCTAGGGGAATCCAAGATGGGGTGACTTGTGTGGCTCGGACCAGATTCTGTTACCCAGAATCCTTTGCAAACCTCAAAATTTGGCTAAAAAAACACATGTTCCTCACATTTCTGTGGCAGAAAGTTCTGGAATCTGAGAGGAGCCACGAATTTCCTTCCACCCAGCGTTCCCCCACATCTCCCGATAAAAATGATACCTCACTTGTGTGGGTAGGCCTAGCGCCCGCGACAGGAAACGCCCCAAAGCGCAACGTGGACACATCCAAATTTGTGAAGGAAAACAGAGTTGTTTTTTGCAAAGTGCCTACCTGTAGATTTTGGCTTGTAGCTCAGCCGCCACCTAGGGAAACCTACCAAACCTGTGCATTTCTGAAAACTAGAGACCTAGGGGAATCCAAGATGGGGTGACTTGTGTGGCTCGGACCAGGTTCTGTTACCCAGAATCCTTTGCAAATCTCAAAATTTGGCTAAAAAAACACATGTTCCTCACATTTCTGTGGCAGAAAGTTCTGGAATCTGAGAGGAGCCACGAATTTCCTTCCACCCAGCGTTCCCCCACGTCTCCCGACAAAAATGATACCTCACTTGTGTGGGTAGGCCTAGCGCCCGCGACAGGAAACGCCCCAAAGCGCAATGTGGACACGTCCAAATTTGTGAAGGAAAACAGAGGTGTTTTTTGCAAAGTGCCTACCTGTAGATTTTGGCTTGTAGCTCAGCCGCCACCTAGGTAAACCTACCAAACCTGTGCATTTCTGAAAACTAGAGACCTAGGGGAATCCAAGATGGGGTGACTTGTGTGGCTCGGACCAGGTTCTGTTACCCAGAATCCTTTGCAACACTCAAAATTTGGTTAAAAAAACACATGTTCCTCACATTTCTGTGGCAGAAAGTTCTGGAATCTGAGAGGAGCCACGAATTTCCTTCGACACAGCGTTCCCCCACGTCTCCCGATAAAAATGATACCTCACTTGTGTGGGTAGGCCTAGCGCCCGCGACAGAAAACGCCCCAAAGCACAACGTGGACACATCCAAATTTGTGAAGGAAAACAGAGGTGTTTTTTGCAAAGTGCCTACCTGTAGATTTTGGCCTGTAGCTCAGCCGCCACCTAGGGAAACCTACCAAACCTGTGCATTTCTGAAAACTAGAGACCTAGGGGAATCGAAGATGGGGTGACTTGTGTGGCTCGGAGCAGGTTCTGTTACCCAGAATCCTTTGCAAACCTCAAAATGTGGCTAAAGAAACACATGTTCCTCACATTTCTGTGGCAGAAAGTTCTGGAATCTGAGACAAGCCGCGAATTTCCTTCCACCCAGCGTTCTCCCACGTCTCCCGATAAAAATGATACCTCACTTGTGTGCGTAGGCCTAGCGCCCATGACAGGAAATGCCCCAAAGCGCAACGTGGACACAGACAAATTTTTGAAGGAAAACAGAGGTGTTTTTTGGAAAGTGCCTACCTGTAGATTTTGGCCTGTAGCTCAGCCGCCACCTAGGGAAACCTACCAAACCTGTGCATTTCTGAAAACTAGAGACCTAGGGGAATCCAAGATGGGGTGACTTGTGTGGCTCGGACCAGGTTCTGTTACCCAAAATCCTTTGCAAACCTCAAAATTTGGCTAAAAAAACACATGTTCCTCACATTTCTGTGGCAGAAAGTTCTGGAATCTGAGAGGAGCCACAAATTTCCTTCCACCCAGCGTTCCCCCACGTCTCCCGATAAAAATGATACCTCACTTGTGTGGGTAGGCCTAGCGCCCGCGACAGAATACGCCCCAAAGCGCAACGTGGACACATCCAAATTTGTGAAGGAAAACAGAGGTGTTTTTTGCAAAGTGCCTATCTGTAGATTTTGGCCTGTAGCTCAGCCGCCACCTAGGCAAACCTACCAAACCTGTGCATTTCTGAAAACTAGAGACCTAGGGGAATCCAAGATGGAGTGACTTGTGTGGCTCGGACCAGGTTCTGTTACCCAGAATCCTTTGCAAACCTCAAAATTTGGCTAAAAAAACACATGTTCCTCACATTTCTGTGGGAGAAAGTTCTGGAATCTGAGAGGAGCCACAAATTTCCTTCCACCCAGCGTTCCCCCACGTCTCCCGATAAAAATGATACCTCACTTGTGTGGGTAGGCCTAGCGCCCGCGACAGAATACGCCCCAAAGCGCAACGTGGACACATCCAAATTTGTGAAGGAAAACAGAGGTGTTTTTTGCAAAGTGCCTACCTGTAGATTTTGGCCTGTAGCTCAGCCGCCACCTAGGCAAACCTACCAAACCTGTGCATTTCTGAAAACTAGAGACCTAGGGGAATCCAAGATGGAGTGACTTGTGTGGCTCGGACCAGGTTCTGTTACCCAGAATCCTTTGCAAACCTCAAAATTTGGCTAAAAAAACACATGTTCCTCACATTTCTGTGGCAGAAAGTTCTGGAATCTGAGAGGAGCCACGAATTTCCTTCGACCCAGCGTTCCCCCACGTCTCCCGATAAAAATGATACCTCACTTGTGTGGGTAGGCCTAGCGCCCGTGACAGGAAATGCCCCAAAGCACAACGTGGACACAGCCAAATTTTTGAAGGAAAACAGAGGTGTTTTTTGCAAAGTGCCTACCTGTAGATTTTGGCCTCTAGCTCAGCCGCCACCTAGGGAAACCTCCCAAACCTGTGCCTTTCTGAAAACTAGAGACCTAGGGGAATCCAAGATGGGGTGACTTGTGTGGCTCGGACCAGGTTCTGTTACCCAGAATCCTTTGCAAACCTCAAAATTTGGCTAAAAAAACACATGTTCCTCACATTTCTGTGGCAGAAAGTTCTGGAATCTGAGAGGAGCCACAAATTTCCTTCCACCCAGCGTTCCCCCACATCTCCCGATAAAAATGATACCTCACTTGTGTGGGTAGGCCTAGCGCCCGCGACAGGAAACGCCCCAAAGCGCAACGTGGACACATCCAAATTTGTGAAGGAAAACAGAGTTGTTTTTTGCAAAGTGCCTACCTGTAGATTTTGGCTTGTAGCTCAGCCGCCACCTAGCGAAACCTACCAAACCTGTGCATTTCTGAAAACTAGAGACCTAGGGGAATCGAAGATGGGGTGACTTGTGTGGCTCGGACCAGGTTCTGTTACCCAGAATCCTTTGCAAACCTCAAAATTTGGCTAAAAAAACACATGTTCCTCACATTTCTGTGGCAGAAAGTTCTGGAATCTGAGAGGAGCCACGAATTTCCTTCCACCCAGCGTTCCCCCACGTCTCCCGATAAAAATGATACCTCACTTGTGTGCGTAGGCCTAGCGCCCGCGACAGGAAACGCCCCAAAGCGCAACGTGGACACATCCAAATTTGTGAAGGAAAACAGAGTTGTTTTTTGAAAAAGTGCCTACCTGTAGATTTTGGCCTGTAGCTCAGCCGCCACCTAGGGAAACCTACCAAACCTGTGCATTTCTGAAAACTAGAGACCTAGGGGAATCCAAGATGGGGTGACTTGTGTTGCTCGGACCAGGTTCTGTTACCCAGAATCCTTTGCAAACCTCAAAATTTGGCTAAAAAAACACATGTTCCTCACATTTCTGTGGCAGAAAGTTCTGCAATCTGAGAGGAGCCACAAATTTCCTTCCCCTCAGCGTTCCCCCACGTCTCCCGATAAAAATGATACCTCACTTGTGTGGGTAGGTCTAGCGCCCGTGACAGAAAACGCCCCAAAGCGCAACGTGGACACATCCAAATTTGTGAAGGAAAACAGAGGTGTTTTTTGCAAAGTGCCTACCTGTAGATTTTGGCCTGTAGCTCACCCGCCACCTAGGGAAACCTACCAAACCTGTGCATTTCTGAAAACTAGAAACCTAGGGGAATCCAAGATGGGGTGACTTGTGTGGCTCAGACCAGGTTCTGTTACCCAGAATCCTTTGCAAATCTCAAAATTTGGCTAAAAAAACACATGTTCCTCACATTTCTGTGGCAGAAAGTTCTGGAATCTGAGAGGAGCCACAAATTTCCTTCCACCCAGCGTTCCCCCACGTCTCCCGATAAAAATTATACCTCACTTGTGTGGGTAGGCCTAGCGCCCGCGACAGAAAACGCCCCAAAGCACAACATGGACACATCCAAATTTGTGAAGGAAAACAGAGGTGTTTTTTGCAAAGTGCCTACCTGTAGATTTTGGCCTGTAGCTCAGCCGCCACCTAGGGAAACCTACCAAACCTGTGCATTTCTGAAAACTAGAGACCTAGGGGAATCGAAGATGGGGTGACTTGTGTGGCTCGGAGCAGGTTCTGTTACCCAGAATCCTTTGCAAACCTCAAAATGTGGCTAAAGAAACACATGTTCCTCACATTTCTGTGGCAGAAAGTTCTGGAATCTGAGACAAGCCGCGAATTTCCTTCCACCCAGCGTTCTCCCACGTCTCCCGATAAAAATGATACCTCACTTGTGTGCGTAGGCCTAGCGCCCATGACAGGAAATGCCCCAAAGCGCAACGTGGACACAGACAAATTTTTGAAGGAAAACAGAGGTGTTTTTTGGAAAGTGCCTACCTGTAGATTTTGGCCTGTAGCTCAGCCGCCACCTAGGGAAACCTACCAAACCTGTGCATTTCTGAAAACTAGAGACCTAGGGGAATCCAAGATGGGGTGACTTGTGTGGCTCGGACCAGGTTCTGTTACCCAAAATCCTTTGCAAACCTCAAAATTTGGCTAAAAAAACACATGTTCCTCACATTTCTGTGGCAGAAAGTTCTGGAATCTGAGAGGAGCCACAAATTTCCTTCCACCCAGCGTTCCCCCACGTCTCCTGATAAAAATGATACCTCACTTGTGTGGGTAGGCCTAGCGCCCGCGACAGAAAACGCCCCAAAGCGCAACGTGGACACATCCAAATTTGTGAAGGAAAACAGAGGTGTTTTTTGCAAAGTGCCTACCTGTAGATTTTGGCCTGTAGCTCAGCCGCTACCTAGGCAAACCTACCAAACCTGTGCATTTCTGAAAACTAGAGACCTAGGGGAATCCAAGATGGGGTGACTTGTGTGGCTCGGACCAGGTTCTGTTACCCAGAATCCTTTGCAAACCTCAAAATGTGGCTAAAAAAACACATGTTCCTCACATTTCTGTGGCAGAAAGTTCTGGAATCTGAGAGGAGCCACGAATTTCCTTCGACACAGCGTTCCCCCACGTCTCCCGATAAAAATGATACCTCACTTGTGTGGGTAGGCCTAGCGCCCGTGACAGGAAATGCCCCAAAGCACAACGTGGACACAGCCAAAGTTTTTGAAGGAAAACAGAGGTGTTTTTTGCAAAGTGCCTACCTGTAGATTTTGGCCTCTAGCTCAGCCGCCACCTAGGGAAACCTCCCAAACCTGTGCCTTTCTGAAAACTAGAGACCTAGGGGAATCCAAGATGGGGTGACTTGTGTGGCTCGGACCAGATTCTGTTACCCAGAATCCTTTGCAAACCTCAAAATTTGGCTAAAAAAACACATGTTCCTCACATTTCTGTGGCAGAAAGTTCTGGAATCTGAGAGGAGCCACGAATTTCCTTCCACCCAGCGTTCCCCCACATCTCCCGATAAAAATGATACCTCACTTGTGTGGGTAGGCCTAGCGCCCGCGACAGGAAACGCCCCAAAGCGCAACGTGGACACATCCAAATTTGTGAAGGAAAACAGAGTTGTTTTTTGCAAAGTGCCTACCTGTAGATTTTGGCTTGTAGCTCAGCCGCCACCTAGGGAAACCTACCAAACCTGTGCATTTCTGAAAACTAGAGACCTAGGGGAATCCAAGATGGGGTGACTTGTGTGGCTCGGACCAGGTTCTGTTACCCAGAATCCTTTGCAAATCTCAAAATTTGGCTAAAAAAACACATGTTCCTCACATTTCTGTGGCAGAAAGTTCTGGAATCTGAGAGGAGCCACGAATTTCCTTCCACCCAGCGTTCCCCCACGTCTCCCGACAAAAATGATACCTCACTTGTGTGGGTAGGCCTAGCGCCCGCGACAGGAAACGCCCCAAAGCGCAATGTGGACACGTCCAAATTTGTGAAGGAAAACAGAGGTGTTTTTTGCAAAGTGCCTACCTGTAGATTTTGGCTTGTAGCTCAGCCGCCACCTAGGTAAACCTACCAAACCTGTGCATTTCTGAAAACTAGAGACCTAGGGGAATCCAAGATGGGGTGACTTGTGTGGCTCGGACCAGGTTCTGTTACCCAGAATCCTTTGCAACACTCAAAATTTGGTTAAAAAAACACATGTTCCTCACATTTCTGTGGCAGAAAGTTCTGGAATCTGAGAGGAGCCACGAATTTCCTTCCACCCAGCGTTCCCCCACGTCTCCCGATAAAAATGATACCTCACTTGTGTGGGTAGGCCTAGCGCCCGCGACAGGAAACGCCCCAAAGCGCAACGTGGACACATCCAAATTTGTGAAGGAAAACAGAGGTGTTTTTTGCAAAGTGCCTACCTGTAGATTTTGGCCTGTAGCTCAGCCGCCACCTAGGGAAACCTACCAAACCTGTGCATTTCTGAAAACTAGAGACCTAGGGGAATCCAAGATGGGGTGACTTGTGTGGCTCGGACCAGGTTCTGTTACCCAGAATCCTTTGCAAACCTCAAAATGTGGCTAAAAAAACACATGTTCCTCACATTTCTGTGGCAGAAAGTTCTGGAATCTGAGAGGAGCCACGAATTTCCTTCCACCCAGCGTTCCCCCACGTCTCCCGATAAAAATGATACCTCACTTGTGTGCGTAGGCCTAGCGCCCGTGACAGGAAATGCCCCAAAGCGCAACGTGGACACAGCCAAATTTTTGAAGGAAAACAGAGGTGTTTTTTGCAAAGTGCCTACCTGTAGATTTTGGCCTGTAGCTCAGCCGCCACCTAGGGAAACCTACCAAACCTGTGCATTTCTGAAAACTAGAGACCTAGGGGAATCCAAGATGGGGTGACTTGTGTTGCTCGGACCAGGTTCTGTTACCCAGAATCCTTTGCAAACCTCAAAATTTGGCTAAAAAAACACATGTTCCTCACATTTCTGTGGCATAAAGTTCTGCAATCTGAGAGGAGCCACAAATTTCCTTCCCCTCAGCGTTCCCCCACGTCTCCCGATAAAAATGATACCTCACTTGTGTGGGTAGGTCTAGCGCCCGTGACAGAAAACGCACCAAAGCGCAACGTGGACACATCCAAATTTGTGAAGGAAAACAGAGGTGTTTTTTGCAAAGTGCCTACCTGTAGATTTTGGCTTGTAGCTCACCCGCCACCTAGGGAAACCTACCAAACCTGTGCATTTCTGAAAACTAGAAACCTAGGGGAATCCAAGATGGGGTGACTTGTGTGGCTCAGACCAGGTTCTGTTACCCAGAATCCTTTGCAAATCTCAAAATTTGGCTAAAAAAACACATGTTCCTCACATTTCTGTGGCAGAAAGTTCTGGAATCTGAGAGGAGCCACAAATTTCCTTCCACCCAGCGTTCCCCCACGTCTCCCGATAAAAATGATACCTCACTTGTGTGGGTAGGCCTAGCGCCCGCGACAGAAAACGCCCCAAAGCACAACGTGGACACATCCAAATTTGTGAAGGAAAACAGAGGTGTTTTTTGCAAAGTGCCTACCTGTAGATTTTGGCCTGTAGCTCAGCCGCCACCTAGGGAAACCTACCAAACCTGTGCATTTCTGAAAACTAGAGACCTAGGGGAATCGAAGATGGGGTGACTTGTGTGGCTCGGAGCAGGTTCTGTTACCCAGAATCCTTTGCAAACCTCAAAATGTGGCTAAAGAAACACATGTTCCTCACATTTCTGTGGCAGAAAGTTCTGGAATCTGAGACAAGCCGCGAATTTCCTTCCACCCAGCGTTCTCCCACGTCTCCCGATAAAAATGATACCTCACTTGTGTGCGTAGGCCTAGCGCCCATGACAGGAAATGCCCCAAAGCGCAACGTGGACACAGACAAATTTTTGAAGGAAAACAGAGGTGTTTTTTGCAAAGTGCCTACCTGTAGATTTTGGCCTGTAGCTCAGCCGCCACCTAGGGAAACCTACCAAACCTGTGCATTTCTGAAAACTAGAGACCTAGGGGAATCCAAGATGGGGTGACTTGTGTGGCTCGGACCAGGTTCTGTTACCCAAAATCCTTTGCAAACCTCAAAATTTGGCTAAAAAAACACATGTTCCTCACATTTCTGTGGCAGAAAGTTCTGGAATCTGAGAGGAGCCACAAATTTCCTTCCACCCAGCGTTCCCCCACGTCTCCCGATAAAAATGATACCTCACTTGTGTGGGTAGGCCTAGCGCCCGCGACAGAATACGCCCCAAAGCGCAACGTGGACACATCCAAATTTGTGAAGGAAAACAGAGGTGTTTTTTGCAAAGTGCCTACCTGTAGATTTTGGCCTGTAGCTCAGCCGCCACCTAGGCAAACCTACCAAACCTGTGCATTTCTGAAAACTAGAGACCTAGGGGAATCCAAGATGGAGTGACTTGTGTGGCTCGGACCAGGTTCTGTTACCCAGAATCCTTTGCAAACCTCAAAATTTGGCTAAAAAAACACATGTTCCTCACATTTCTGTGGCAGAAAGTTCTGGAATCTGAGAGGAGCCACGAATTTCCTTCGACCCAGCGTTCCTCCACGTCTCCCGATAAAAATGATACCTCACTTGTGTGGGTAGGCCTAGCGCCCGTGACAGGAAATGCCCCAAAGCACAACGTGGACACAGCCAAATTTTTGAAGGAAAACAGAGGTGTTTTTTGCAAAGTGCCTACCTGTAGATTTTGGCCTGCAGCTCAGCCGCCACCTAGGCAAACCTACCAAACCTGTGCATTTCTGAAAACTAGAGACCTAGGGGAATCCAAGATGGGTGACTTGTGTGGCTCGGACCAGGTTCTGTTACCCAGAATCCTTTGCAAACCTCAAAATTTGGCTAAAAAAACACATGTTCCTCACATTTCTGTGGCAGAAAGTTCTGGAATCTGAGAGGAGCCACAAATTTCCTTCCACCCAGCGTTCCCCCACGTCTCCCGATAAAAATGATACCTCACCTGTGTGGGTAGGCCTAGCGCCCGCGACAGGAAACGCCCCAAAGCGCAATGTGGACACGTCCAAATTTGTGAAGGAAAACAGAGGTGTTTTTTGCAAAGTGCCTACCTGTAGATTTTGGCCTGTAGCTCAGCCGCCACCTAGGGAAACCTACCAAACCTGTGCATTTCTGAAAACTAGAGACCTAGGGGAATCCAAGATGGGGTGACTTGTGTGGCTCGGAGCAGGTTCTGTTACCCAGAATCCTTTGCAAACCTCAAAATGTGGCTAAAGAAACACATGTTCCTCACATTTCTGTGGCAGAAAGTTCTGGAATCTGAGACAAGCCGCGAATTTCCTTCCACCCAGCGTTCTCCCACGTCTCCCGATAAAAATGATACCTCACTTGTGTGCGTAGGCCTAGCGCCCATGACAGGAAATGCCCCAAAGCGCAACGTGGACACAGACAAATTTTTGAAGGAAAACAGAGGTGTTTTTTGGAAAGTGCCTACCTGTAGATTTTGGCCTGTAGCTCAGCCGCCACCTAGGGAAACCTACCAAACCTGTGCATTTCTGAAAACTAGAGACCTAGGGGAATCCAAGATGGGGTGACTTGTGTGGCTCGGACCAGGTTCTGTTACCCAAAATCCTTTGCAAACCTCAAAATTTGGCTAAAAAAACACATGTTCCTCATATTTCTGTGGCAGAAAGTTCTGGAATCTGAGAGGAGCCACAAATTTCCTTCCACCCAGCGTTCCCCCACGTCTCCCGATAAAAATGATACCTCACTTGTGTGGGTAGGCCTAGCGCCCGCGACAGAATACGCCCCAAAGCGCAACGTGGACACATCCAAATTTGTGAAGGAAAACAGAGGTGTTTTTTGCAAAGTGCCTACCTGTAGATTTTGGCCTGTAGCTCAGCCGCCACCTAGGCAAACCTACCAAACCTGTGCATTTCTGAAAACTAGAGACCTAGGGGAATCCAAGATGGAGTGACTTGTGTGGCTCGGACCAGGTTCTGTTACCCAGAATCCTTTGCAAACCTCAAAATTTGGCTAAAAAAACACATGTTCCTCACATTTCTGTGGCAGAAAGTTCTGGAATCTGAGAGGAGCCACGAATTTCCTTCGAACCAGCGTTCCCCCACGTCTCCCGATAAAAATGATACCTCACTTGTGTGGGTAGGCCTAGCGCCCGTGACAGGAAATGCCCCAAAGCACAACGTGGACACAGCCAAATTTTTGAAGGAAAACAGAGGTGTTTTTTGCAAAGTGCCTACCTGTAGATTTTGGCCTCTAGCTCAGCCGCCACCTAGGGAAACCTCCCAAACCTGTGCCTTTCTGAAAACTAGAGACCTAGGGGAATCCAAGATGGGGTGACTTGTGTGGCTCGGACCAGGTTCTGTTACCCAGAATCCTTTGCAAACCTCAAAATTTGGCTAAAAAAACACATGTTCCTCACATTTCTGTGGCAGAAAGTTCTGGAATCTGAGAGGAGCCACGAATTTCCTTCCACCCAGCGTTCCCCCACATCTCCCGATAAAAATGATACCTCACTTGTGTGGGTAGGCCTAGCGCCCGCGACAGGAAACGCCCCAAAGCGCAACGTGGACACATCCAAATTTGTGAAGGAAAACAGAGTTGTTTTTTGCAAAGTGCCTACCTGTAGATTTTGGCTTGTAGCTCAGCCGCCACCTAGGGAAACCTACCAAACCTGTGCATTTCTGAAAACTAGAGACCTAGGGGAATCGAAGATGGGGTGACTTTTGTGGCTCGGACCAGGTTCTGTTACCCAGAATCCTTTGCAAACCTCAAAATTTGGCTAAAAAAACACATGTTCCTCACATTTCTGTGGCAGAAAGTTCTGGAATCTGAGAGGAGCCACGAATTTCCTTCCACCCAGCGTTCCCCCACGTCTCCCGATAAAAATGATACCTCACTTGTGTGCGTAGGCCTAGCGCCCGTGACAGGAAATGCCCCAAAGCGCAACGTGGACACAGCCAAATTTTTGAAGGAAAACAGAGGTGTTTTTTGCAAAGTACCTACCTGTAGATTTTGGCCTGTAGCTCAGCCGCCACCTAGGGAAACCTACCAAACCTGTGCATTTCTGAAAACTAGAGACCTAGGGGAATCCAAGATGGGGTGACTTGTGTTGCTCGGACCAGGTTCTGTTACCCAGAATCCTTTGCAAACCTCAAAATTTGGCTAAAAAAACACATGTTCCTCACATTTCTGTGGCAGAAAGTTCTGCAATCTGAGAGGAGCCACAAATTTCCTTCCCCTCAGCGTTCCCCCACGTCTCCCGATAAAAATGATACCTCACTTGTGTGGGTAGGTCTAGCGCCCGTGACAGAAAACGCCCCAAAGCGCAACGTGGACACATCCAAATTTGTGAAGGAAAACAGAGGTGTTTTTTGCAAAGTGCCTACCTGTAGATTTTGGCCTGTAGCTCACCCGCCACCTAGGGAAACCTACCAAACCTGTGCATTTCTGAAAACTAGAAACCTAGGGGAATCCAAGATGGGGTGACTTGTGTGGCTCAGACCAGGTTCTGTTACCCAGAATCCTTTGCAAATCTCAAAATTTGGCTAAAAAAACACATGTTCCTCACATTTCTGTGGCAGAAAGTTCTGGAATCTGAGATGAGCCACAAATTTCCTTCCACCCAGCGTTCCCCCACGTCTCCCGATAAAAATGATACCTCACTTGTGTGGGTAGGCCTAGCGCCCGCGACAGAAAACGCCCCAAAGCACAACGTGGACACATCCAAATTTGTGAAGGAAAACAGAGGTGTTTTTTGCAAAGTGCCTACCTGTAGATTTTGGCCTGTAGCTCAGCCGCCACCTAGGGAAACCTACCAAACCTGTGCATTTCTGAAAACTAGAGACCTAGGGGAATCGAAGATGGGGTGACTTGTGTGGCTCGGAGCAGGTTCGGTTACCCAGAATCCTTTGCAAACCTCAAAATGTGGCTAAAGAAACACATGTTCCTCACATTTCTGTGGCAGAAAGTTCTGGAATCTGAGACAAGCCGCGAATTTCCTTCCACCCAGCGTTCTCCCACGTCTCCCGATAAAAATGATACCTCACTTGTGTGCGTAGGCCTAGCGCCCATGACAGGAAATGCCCCAAAGCGCAACGTGGACACAGACAAATTTTTGAAGGAAAACAGAGGTGTTTTTTGGAAAGTGCCTACCTGTAGATTTTGGCCTGTAGCTCAGCCGCCACCTAGGGAAACCTACCAAACCTGTGCATTTCTGAAAACTAGAGACCTAGGGGAATCCAAGATGGGGTGACTTGTGTGGCTCGGACCAGGTTCTGTTACCCCAAATCCTTTGCAAACCTAAAAATTTGGCTAAAAAAACACATGTTCCTCACATTTCTGTGGCAGAAAGTTCTGGAATCTGAGAGGAGCCACAAATTTCCTTCCACCCAGCGTTCCCCCACGTCTCCTGATAAAAATGATACCTCACTTGTGTGGGTAGGCCTAGCGCCCGCGACAGAAAACGCCCCAAAGCGCAATGTGGACACATCCAAATTTGTGAAGGAAAACAGAGGTGTTTTTTGCAAAGTGCCTACCTGTAGATTTTGGCCTGTAGCTCAGCCGCTACCTAGGCAAACCTACCAAACTTGTGCATTTCTGAAAACTAGAGACCTAGGGGAATCCAAGATGGGGTGACTTGTGTGGCTCGGACCAGGTTCTGTTACCCAGAATCCTTTGCAAACCTCAAAATTTGGCTAAAAAAACACATGTTCCTCACATTTCTGTGGCAGAAAGTTCTGGAATCTGAGAGGAGCCACGAATTTCCTTCGACACAGCGTTCCCCCACGTCTCCCGATAAAAATGATACCTCACTTGTGTGGGTAGGCCTAGCGCCCGTGACAGGAAATGCCCCAAAGCACAACGTGGACACAGCCAAAGTTTTTGAAGGAAAACAGAGGTGTTTTTTGCAAAGTGCCTACCTGTAGATTTTGCCCTCTAGCTCAGCCGCCACCTAGGGAAACCTCCCAAATCTGTGCCTTTCTGAAAACTAGAGACCTAGGGGAATCCAAGATGGGGTGACTTGTGTGGCTCGGACCAGATTCTGTTACCCAGAATCCTTTGCAAACCTCAAAATTTGGCTAAAAAAACACATGTTCCTCACATTTCTGTGGCAGAAAGTTCTGGAATCTGAGAGGAGCCACGAATTTCCTTCCACCCAGCGTTCCCCCACATCTCCCGATAAAAATGATACCTCACTTGTGTGGGTAGGCCTAGCGCCCGCGACAGGAAACGCCCCAAAGCGCAACGTGGACACATCCAAATTTGTGAAGGAAAACAGAGTTGTTTTTTGCAAAGTGCCTACCTGTAGATTTTGGCTTGTAGCTCAGCCGCCACCTAGGGAAACCTACCAAACCTGTGCATTTCTGAAAACTAGAGACCTAGGGGAATCCAAGATGGGGTGACTTGTGTGGCTCGGACCAGGTTCTGTTACCCAGAATCCTTTGCAAACCTCAAAATTTGGCTAAAAAAACACATGTTCCTCACATTTCTGTGGCAGAAAGTTCTGGAATCTGAGAGGAGCCACGAATTTCCTTCCACCCAGCGTTCCCCCACGTCTCCCGACAAAAATGATACCTCACTTGTTTGGGAAGGCCTAGCGCCCGCGACAGGAAACGCCCCAAAGCGCAATGTGGACACGTCCAAATTTGTGAAGGAAAACAGAGGTGTTTTTTGCAAAGTGCCTACCTGTAGATTTTGGCTTGTAGCTCAGCCGCCACCTAGGTAAACCTACCAAACCTGTGCATTTCTGAAAACTAGAGACCTAGGGGAATCCAAGATGGGGTGACTTGTGTGGCTCGGACCAGGTTCTGTTACCCAGAATCCTTTGCAACACTAAAAATTTGGTTAAAAAAACACATGTTCCTCACATTTCTGTGGCAGAAAGTTCTGGAATCTGAGAGGAGCCACAAATTTCCTTCCACCCAGCGTTCCCCCACGTCTCCCGATAAAAATGATACCTCACCTGTGTGGGTAGGCCTAGCGCCCGCGACAGGCAACGCCCCAAAGCGCAATGTGGACACGTCCAAATTTGTGAAGGAAAACAGAGGTGTTTTTTGCAAAGTGCCTACCTGTAGATTTTGGCCTGTAGCTCAGCCGCCACCTAGGGAAACCTACCAAACCTGTGCATTTCTGAAAACTAGAGACCTAGGGGAATCCAAGATGGGGTGACTTGTGTGGCTCGGAGCAGGTTCTGTTACCCAGAATCCTTTGCAAACCTCAAAATGTGGCTAAAGAAACACATGTTCCTCACATTTCTGTGGCAGAAAGTTCTGGAATCTGAGACAAGCCGCGAATTTCCTTCCACCCAGCGTTCTCCCACGTCTCCCGATAAAAATGATACCTCACTTGTGTGCGTAGGCCTAGCGCCCATGACAGGAAATGCCCCAAAGCGCAACGTGGACACAGACAAATTTTTGAAGGAAAACAGAGGTGTTTTTTGGAAAGTGCCTACCTGTAGATTTTGGCCTGTAGCTCAGCCGCCACCTAGGGAAACCTACCAAACCTGTGCATTTCTGAAAACTAGAGACCTAGGGGAATCCAAGATGGGGTGACTTGTGTGGCTCGGACCAGGTTCTGTTACCCAAAATCCTTTGCAAACCTCAAAATTTGGCTAAAAAAACACATGTTCCTCATATTTCTGTGGCAGAAAGTTCTGGAATCTG
This sequence comes from Pleurodeles waltl, assembly GCF_031143425.1. Lineage (NCBI taxonomy): Eukaryota > Metazoa > Chordata > Amphibia > Caudata > Salamandridae > Pleurodeles > Pleurodeles waltl. Next base: position 44,002,516 of record NC_090448.1, read on the forward strand.
AGAGGAGCCACAAATTTCCTTCCACCCAGCGTTCCCCCACGTCTCCCGATAAAAATGATACCTCACTTGTGTGGGTAGGCCTAGCGCCCGCGACAGAATACGCCCCAAAGCGCAACGTGGACACATCCAAATTTGTGAAGGAAAACAGAGGTGTTTTTTGCAAAGTGCCTACCTGTAGATTTTGGCCTGTAGCTCAGCCGCCACCTAGGCAAACCTACCAAACCTGTGCATTTCTGAAAACTAGAGACCTAGGGGAATCCAAGATGGAGTGACTTGTGTGGCTCGGACCAGGTTCTGTTACCCAGAATCCTTTGCAAACCTCAAAATTTGGCTAAAAAAACACATGTTCCTCACATTTCTGTGGCAGAAAGTTCTGGAATCTGAGAGGAGCCACGAATTTCCTTCGAACCAGCGTTCCCCCACGTCTCCCGATAAAAATGATACCTCACTTGTGTGGGTAGGCCTAGCGCCCGTGACAGGAAATGCCCCAAAGCACAACGTGGACACAGCCAAATTTTTGAAGGAAAACAGAGGTGTTTTTTGCAAAGTGCCTACCTGTAGATTTTGGCCTCTAGCTCAGCCGCCACCTAGGGAAACCTCCCAAACCTGTGCCTTTCTGAAAACTAGAGACCTAGGGGAATCCAAGATGGGGTGACTTGTGTGGCTCGGACCAGGTTCTGTTACCCAGAATCCTTTGCAAACCTCAAAATTTGGCTAAAAAAACACATGTTCCTCACATTTCTGTGGCAGAAAGTTCTGGAATCTGAGAGGAGCCACGAATTTCCTTCCACCCAGCGTTCCCCCACATCTCCCGATAAAAATGATACCTCACTTGTGTGGGTAGGCCTAGCGCCCGCGACAGGAAACGCCCCAAAGCGCAACGTGGACACATCCAAATTTGTGAAGGAAAACAGAGTTGTTTTTTGCAAAGTGCCTACCTGTAGATTTTGGCTTGTAGCTCAGCCGCCACCTAGGGAAACCTACCAAACCTGTGCATTTCTGAAAACTAGAGACCTAGGGGAATCGAAGATGGGGTGACTTGTGTGGCTCGGACCAGGTTCTGTTACCCAGAATCCTTTGCAAACCTCAAAATTTGGCTAAAAAAACACATGTTCCTCACATTTCTGTGGCAGAAAGTTCTGGAATCTGAGAGGAGCCACGAATTTCCTTCCACCCAGCGTTCCCCCACGTCTCCCGATAAAAATGATACCTCACTTGTGTGCGTAGGCCTAGCGCCCGTGACAGGAAATGCCCCAAAGCGCAACGTGGACACAGCCAAATATTTGAAGGAAAACAGAGGTGTTTTTTGCAAAGTGCCTACCTGTAGATTTTGGCCTGTAGCTCAGCCGCCACCTAGGGAAACCTACCAAACCTGTGCATTTCTGAAAACTAGAGACCTAGGGGAATCCAAGATGGGGTGACTTGTGTTGCTCGGACCAGGTTCTGTTACCTAGAATCCTTTGCAAACCTCAAAATTTGGCTAAAAAAACACATGTTCCTCACATTTCTGTGGCAGAAAGTTCTGCAATCTGAGAGGAGCCACAAATTTCCTTCCCCTCAGCGTTCCCCCACGTCTCCCGATAAAAATGATACCTCACTTGTGTGGGTAGGTCTAGCGCCCGTGACAGAAAACGCCCCAAAGCGCAACGTGGACACATCCAAATTTGTGAAGGAAAACAGAGGTGTTTTTTGCAAAGTGCCTACCTGTAGATTTTGGCCTGTAGCTCACCCGCCACCTAGGGAAACCTACCAAACCTGTGCATTTCTGAAAACTAGAAACCTAGGGGAATCCAAGATGGGGTGACTTGTGTGGCTCAGACCAGGTTCTGTTACCCAGAATCCTTTGCAAATCTCAAAATTTGGCTAAAAAAACACATGTTCCTCACATTTCTGTGGCAGAAAGTTCTGGAATCTGAGAGGAGCCACAAATTTCCTTCCACCCAGCGTTCCCCCACGTCTCCCGATAAAAATGATACCTCACTTGTGTGGGTAGGCCTAGCGCCCGCGACAGAAAACGCCCCAAAGCACAACGTGGACACATCCAAATTTGTGAAGGAAAACAGAGGTGTTTTTTGCAAAGTGCCTACCTGTAGATTTTGGCCTGTAGCTCAGCCGCCACCTAGGGAAACCTACCAAACCTGTGCATTTCTGAAAACTAGAGACCTAGGGGAATCGAAGATGGGGTGACTTGTGTGGCTCGGAGCAGGTTCTGTTACCCAGAATCCTTTGCAAACCTCAAAATGTGGCTAAAGAAACACATGTTCCTCACATTTCTGTGGCAGAAAGTTCTGGAATCTGAGACAAGCCGCGAATTTCCTTCCACCCAGCGTTCTCCCACGTCTCCCGATAAAAATGATACCTCACTTGTGTGCGTAGGCCTAGCGCCCATGACAGGAAATGCCCCAAAGCGCAACGTGGACACAGACAAATTTTTGAAGGAAAACAGAGGTGTTTTTTGGAAAGTGCCTACCTGTAGATTTTGGCCTGTAGCTCAGCCGCCACCTAGGGAAACCTACCAAACCTGTGCATTTCTGAAAACTAGAGACCTAGGGGAATCCAAGATGGGGTGACTTGTGTGGCTCGGACCAGGTTCTGTTACCCCAAATCCTTTGCAAACCTCAAAATTTGGCTAAAAAAACACATGTTCCTCACATTTCTGTGGCAGAAAGTTCTGGAATCTGAGAGGAGCCACAAATTTCCTTCCACCCAGCGTTCCCCCACGTCTCCTGATAAAAATGATACCTCACTTGTGTGGGTAGGCCTAGCGCCCGCGACAGAAAACGCCCCAAAGCGCAACGTGGACACATCCAAATTTGTGAAGGAAAACAGAGGTGTTTTTTGCAAAGTGCCTACCTGTAGATTTTGGCCTGTAGCTCAGCCGCTACCTAGGCAAACCTACCAAACTTGTGCATTTCTGAAAACTAGAGACCTAGGGGAATCCAAGATGGGGTGACTTGTGTGGCTCGGACCAGGTTCTGTTACCCAGAATCCTTTGCAAACCTCAAAATTTGGCTAAAAAAACACATGTTCCTCACATTTCTGTGGCAGAAAGTTCTGGAATCTGAGAGGAGCCACGAATTTCCTTCGACACAGCGTTCCCCCACGTCTCCCGATAAAAATGATACCTCACTTGTGTGGGTAGGCCTAGCGCCCGTGACAGGAAATGCCCCAAAGCACAACGTGGACACAGCCAAAGTTTTTGAAGGAAAACAGAGGTGTTTTTTGCAAAGTGCCTACCTGTAGATTTTGCCCTCTAGCTCAGCCGCCACCTAGGGAAACCTCCCAAATCTGTGCCTTTCTGAAAACTAGAGACCTAGGGGAATCCAAGATGGGGTGACTTGTGTGGCTCGGACCAGATTCTGTTACCCAGAATCCTTTGCAAACCTCAAAATTTGGCTAAAAAAACACATGTTCCTCACATTTCTGTGGCAGAAAGTTCTGGAATCTGAGAGGAGCCACGAATTTCCTTCCACCCAGCGTTCCCCCACATCTCCCGATAAAAATGATACCTCACTTGTGTGGGTAGGCCTAGCGCCCGCGACAGGAAACGCCCCAAAGCGCAACGTGGACACATCCAAATTTGTGAAGGAAAACAGAGTTGTTTTTTGCAAAGTGCCTACCTGTAGATTTTGGCTTGTAGCTCAGCCGCCACCTAGGGAAACCTACCAAACCTGTGCATTTCTGAAAACTAGAGACCTAGGGGAATCCAAGATGGGGTGACTTGTGTGGCTCGGACCAGGTTCTGTTACCCAGAATCCTTTGCAAACCTCAAAATTTGGCTTAAAAAACACATGTTCCTCACATTTCTGTGGCAGAAAGTTCTGGAATCTGAGAGGAGCCACGAATTTCCTTCCACCCAGCGTTCCCCCACGTCTCCCGACAAAAATGATACCTCACTTGTGTGGGTAGGCCTAGCGCCCGCGACAGGAAACGCCCCAAAGCGCAATGTGGACACGTCCAAATTTGTGAAGGAAAACAGAGGTGTTTTTTGCAAAGTGCCTACCTGTAGATTTTGGCTTGTAGCTCAGCCGCCACCTAGGTAAACCTACCAAACCTGTGCATTTCTGAAAACTAGAGACCTAGGGGAATCCAAGATGGGGTGACTTGTGTGGCTCGGACCAGGTTCTGTTACCCAGAATCCTTTGCAACACTCAAAATTTGGTTAAAAAAACACATGTTCCTCACATTTCTGTGGCAGAAAGTTCTGGAATCTGAGAGGAGCCACGAATTTCCTTCCACCCAGCGTTCCCCCACGTCTCCCGATAAAAATGATACCTCACTTGTGTGGGTAGGCCTAGCGCCCGCGACAGGAAACGCCCCAAAGCGCAACGTGGACACATCCAAATTTGTGAAGGAAAACAGAGGTGTTTTTTGCAAAGTGCCTACCTGTAGATTTTGGCCTGTAGCTCAGCCGCCACCTAGGGAAACCTACCAAACCTGTGCATTTCTGAAAACTAGAGACCTAGGGGAATCCAAGATGGGGTGACTTGTGTGGCTCGGACCAGGTTCTGTTACCCAGAATCCATTGCAAACCTCAAAATTTGGCTAAAAAAACACATGTTCCTCACATTTCTGTGGCAGAAAGTTCTGGAATCTGAGAGGAGCCACAAATTTCCTTCCACCCAGCGTTCCCCCACGTCTCCCGATAAAAATGATTCCTCACTTGTGTGGGTAGGCCTAGCGCCCGCGACAGGAGACACCCCAAAACGCAACTTGGACACATCACATTTTTTCATTGAAAACAGTGCCTACCTGTAGATTTTGGCCTCTAGCTCAGCCGGCACCTAGGGAAACCTACCAAACCTGTGCATTTTTGAAAACTAGAGGCCTAGGGGAATCCAAGATGGGGTGACTTGTGTGGCTCGGACCAGGTTCTGTTACCCAGAATCCTTTGCAACACTCACAATTTGGCTAAAAAAACACATGTTCCTCACATTTCTGTGGCAGAAAGTTCTGGAATCTGAGAGGAGCCACGAATTTCCTTCCACCCAGCATTCCCCCACGTCTCCTGATAAAAATGATACCTCACTTGTGTAGGTAGGCCTAGCGCCCGCGACAGGAAACGCCCCAAAGCGCAACGTGGACACATCCAAATTTGTGAAGGAAAACAGAGGTGTTTTTTGCAAAGTGCCTACTTGTAGATTTTGGCCTGTAGCTCAGCCGCCACCTAGGGAAACCTACCAAACCTGTGCATTTCTGAAAACTAGAGACCTAGGGGAATCCAAGATGGGGTGACTTGTGTGGCTCGGACCAGGTTCTGTTACCCAGAATCCATTGCAAACCTCAAAATTTGGCTAAAAAAACACATGTTCCTCACATTTCTGTGGCAGAAAGTTCTGGAATCTGAGAGGAGCCACAAATTTCCTTCCACCCAGCGTTCCCCCACGTCTCCCGATAAAAATGATACCTCACTTGTGTGGGTAGGCCTAGCGCCCGCGACAGGAGACACCCCAAAACGCAACGTGGACACATCAAATTTTTTCATTGAAAACAGTGCCTACCTGTAGATTTTGGCCTCTAGCTCAGGCGGCACCTAGGGAAACCTACCAAACCTGTGCATTTTTGAAAACTAGAGACCTAGGGGAATCCAAGATGGGGTGACTTGCGGGGCTCTGACCAGGTTCTGTTACCCAGAATCCTTTGCAAACCTCAAATTCTGTCTAAAATAACACATTTTCCACACATTTCTGTGTCAGAAAGTTCTGGAATCTGAGTGGAGCCACAAATTTCCTTCCACCCAGCGTTCCCCCAAGTCTCCCGATAAAAATGATACCTCACTTGTGTGGGTGGGCCAGGTGCCTGCAACAGAATAAGGCCCAAAACTTGTAGAGATAGAGGGGATAGCACAGCAAGTTTATAAGGACATATTCTTTTATACATCTTTAGACTGACTCTGCTTTGGAGACCCACATAAGTGAGGTGTCATTTTACTTGGGAGACTGAGGGGAACACTGAGGAGTAGGAATTTTGTGCTGGAGTGGTGATCCTACGAAGAAAAGTAAGGAAAATATGCTTTTTTAAGCACATTTTGAGGTTTACAGAGGAGTCTGGGTAAGAAAATGTTGGGGGATCCATGCAAGCCACACCTCCCTGGACTCCTTGGGGTGTCTAGTTTTAAAAAATGTCTGGGTTTGGTAGGTTTCCCTAGATGAAAGCCGCACACAGGACCAAAAACATAGGTGCCCTCTCCCCCCCAAACACAGGTAGTTTTGTAATATATCATTTTGATGTGCCCAAATACGTCCGTGATGTGCCAAACACTAAAATTTTGAAAAGAAACACACTTAGGCTATGTGAAAAAGACCCCTCACCCACCAACCAAGTTGGTGGCATGCTTCATCATCGGGGTCCCACCTGAGGCACCTAGCGTGTCACAGGTGTGCTGCGACGCCTGATTACAGCGGAGCAGGTTTTGTCATTTTTACCACACATACTAGTTGGATTTGGCACGAGGGTGAGTGATGGTTCAGTGGATCAAATTTTACTAACAAGAGCTTTCACAAAAATGAAATGCACGGTTAGTAACTGAAAGGCAAAAAACTGAACCAATGACTCACAGCTCGTGAGCTGTAAAGCCGCAACAAGGCACCAACCGCTTTACAGTCCATTCACACAACTTTCATACATGACACACACAAGGCCATTCACACCGCCAGCCACGGGCCCAGCACATTACAACACTCACATCGACAGACAGCGCCACTCAAGGGCCCATCACTTACATACGCCCACATGCCTGATACAACAATCACACCAGCTGATGGGAGTGTGTGGACTGGTGTTTGGCTGGCAGTGTGTTGCAGTAGCCAACAGCAAGTCAATATGTACACTCTCAGCCAAGCCCCACTCCACACACAATGGCATCATTTTAAAAAAAAAAAATTTAACAGAGGAACCCCTAACTAAGTAGAAAGAATTACAAAACTACAAACACAAAAGCTCTAACTAAGAACATGACAGAAATGCTAACCATGAAACTAAACACATGAAAATACAAAACAGACATGAGTTTACACTCATGGTTGTTCCCAGAAATTCTTCTGGGTGTGGTAATTCTTAAAACAAGCACCGACACACAGCCCAGGCTTTGAAGGACAATCTGGGCAGTACATTCGAGTCTCCCTCCGGATACCTCTTCGAAAACACACTCTACACTTCTTAGCTGGAAAGTCTTTTTTGGGTGTGGGAGGAATGTGCTCAGCAAAGTGGCGATCTTTCAATCTAGCCACATCCTCCACCACTGCTTCTCTAGGAACTCTGGCCTGTTCCACCACAATAAGGCTCTCTATCACTGACTCCTGAAATTTCACAAATGTCATCTTTGACTCTGGAGACCTATCCCTAAACACAATAAAAGCATTGAAGGTTGCTAAGTGGAAGAGGTGAAGTGCTAACTTCTTATACCAAACTTAAGACTTACGAATAGCAGTATAAGGTTCCAACCTCTGGTCAACTCTATCTACACCTCCCATGTGCTTATTATAATCTAAAATGCACACAGGTTTGCGCACTTCAGCAACCTGGCCCCAAACAGTCACAGGGGAAGTACTCTCATCATGGATGGTACTTAGCATGTAGACATCCCTCTAGTCTGAAAATTTCAAAGCTAGCAGCTCCTCGTTCCGCAAGGCACAGCACTGTCCTCTCTCAAGTTTTTTACAGACAAGCTCCCTTGGATAGCCTTTCCGGTTAGAACGGATTGTGCCACAAGCAACTGTGTCCACTCTAAACAATTCCTTGAACAATTGCACACCAGTGTAGAAGTTATCTACATACAAATGGTGACCTTTGTTGAACAGTCGTCTACCAAGATCCCACACAATTTTCTCAGTAACTCCAAAAGTGGGAGGACAACCAGGGGGGTCAATAGTGGAATCCCTACCAGTGTACACACGGAAACTATACACATATCCTGTCCTACTTTCAGACAGCATATACAATTTAATTCCATATCATGCCCTTTTGCTAGGAATGTACTGCCTAAAAACCAAACGACCCTTGAAGAGGACCAAAGACTCGTCCACACTTAACTCTTTGCCTGGAACATAGACCTCCGAAAACCGATCTACAAAATGATCAAGTACAGGCCTAATCTTAAAAAGACGGTCAGAATCTGGGTGATCTTGTGGCAAGGCTAATGCATTGTCAACAAAATGCAGCTTGATTCACCAGCAACTACACAGCAATCACCAATGATATCCCACTAAAAATAAAGAAAGAAAGGCAAATTAGAAATAAGACAAAACAAATATCATTGTGCACAAACCTAAGGACAATTTCACACACAATCCTGCATTTAGTACACCCCCTACAAACAGGTCATTCATGCATTGCAACAATACTCCTTTGGAGTAAATTGTTTTTACTTACCTAAAACATGCAACTGTGCAAACTGCAGGTCAACCACCGCCAAAACCTCAAGGAGCCACAGCAAATAAAGCAAAAGCTTTGAACTAGAACAAAAAGGAGGACATTTTTTTTTATCACAAATGCAAAGACTTCTTCAGTTGACAAACACCCCACCATCAAACATTTAGAAATTGGTGCCTAAGTGGATTCTGCCATAGGGGCAGATGGGCCTACTAAAAAAATAGGTCTGTCTGCCCCAAGGAAGCCAGAAAATACCTTTAGTAGTGTGTCCCCATGGAGAGCGACCCTTGCCAAAGGGGACAGCCCTCAAACAAACAAAAAAACAAAAAAAAACACACAACACTATCCCTGGTGCCTAAGTGGCTTCTGCCCCCCTTGGGGGCAGGTGGGCCTAAGAAAATAGGCCCATCTGCCCCCAGGGGGTGTAGAAATGGCCAACAGGTCAATGCCCCCCCTTGGGGGGGCGCCCCGTGACCAAGGGGACGCCCCCCCACAAAAATAAACTAATAAAAAAAAATCCCTGGCGTTCTAGTGGTTTCTGCCCCCCTTGGGGGCAGACCAGCCTAAAAATAATAGGCTGATCTGTCTCCAAGGGGTGCAGAAATGGCCTGGGTACATGTGCCCCCAAAGTGGGGGGCGACCCTTGCCCAAGGCCCCCCCCATCCACTAACACACACACACACACACACACACACACTATCCCTGGTGTCTAAGTGGCTTCTGCCCCCCTTGGGGGCAGGTGGGCCTAACAAAATAGGCCCATCTGCCCCCAGGGGTGTAGAAATGGCCAACAGGTCAATGCCCCCCTTGGGGGGGGCGCCCCGTGACCAAGGGGACGCCCCCCACAAAAATAAACAAATAAAAAAAAATCCCTGGCGTTCTAGTGGTTTCTGCCCCCCTTGGGGGCAGACCAGCCTAAAAATAATAGGCTGATCTGTCTCCAAGGGGTCAGAAATGGCCTGGGTAAATGTGCCCCCAAAGTGGGGGGCGACCCTTGCCCAAGGCCCCCCCCATCCACTAACACACACACACACACACACACACTATCCCTGGTGTCTAAGTGGCTTCTGCCCCCCTTGGGGGCAGGTGGGCCTAACAAAATAGGCCCATCTGCCCCCAGGGCGTGTAGAAATGGCCAACAGGTCAATGCCTCCCTTGGGGGGGCGCCCCGTGACCAAGGGGACGCCCCCCCGCAAAAATAAACAAATAAAAAAAAATCCCTGGCGTTCTAGTGGTTTCTGCCCCCCTTGGGGGCAGACCAGCCTAAAAATAATAGGCTGATCTGTCTCCAAGGGGTGCAGAAATGGCCTGGGTACATGTGCCCCCAAAGTGGGGGGCGACCCTTGCCCAAGGCCCCCCCCATCCACTAACACACACACACACACACACACACTATCCCTGGTTTCTAAGTGGCTTCTGCCCCCCTTGGGGGCAGGTGGGCCTAACAAAATAGGCCCATCTGCCCCCAGGGGGTGTAGAAATGGGCAACAGGTCAATGCCCCCCTTGGGGGGGCGCCCCTTGACCAAGGGGACGCCGCCCCACAAAAATAAACACATAAAAAAAAAACCCTGGCGTTCTAGTGGTTTCTGCCCCCCTTGGGGCAGATCAGCCTAAAAATAATAGGCTGATCTGCCCTCAAGGGGGGGCAGAAATGGCCCTAAAAGACATGCCCCCCAAAGGGGAGCGACCCTTGCCCAAGGGGGCGCCCCCCCATCCACTACACACACTATCCCTGGTGCCTAAGTGGCTTCTGCCCCCCTTGGGGGCAGATGGACCTAAAAAAAATAGGCCGATTTGCCCCCAAGGGGGGCAGGAAAGGCCAACAGTTCTCTGCCCCCTTGGGTGGGGCGCCCCTTGCCCAAGGGGGCACCCCCCCCCACATAAATACACATAAAAATAAAAAACCCTGGTGATCTAGTGTTTTCTGCAGATCTGGCTAAAAAGTAGCCAATCTGCCCTCAAGGGGGGCAGAAATGGCCCTAAAAGACATGCCCCCCAAAGGGGAGCGACCCTTGCCCAAGGGGCCGCCCCCCCATCCACTACTCACACAATCCCTGGTGCCTAAGTGGCTTCTGCCCCCCTTGGGGGCAGATGGACCTAAAAAAAATAGGCCGATCTGCCCCCAAGAAAAGGCCAACAGTTCTCTGCCCCCTTGGGGGGGGCACCCCTTGCCCAAGGGGGCACCCCCCCACACATAAATGCACATAACAATATAAATCCCTGGTGATCTAGTGTTTCCTGCCCCCCTTGGGGGCAGATCTGGCTAAAAAGTAGCCAGATCTGCCCCCAAGGGGGGCAGAAATGGCCTAAGTAATTGCCCCCTAAAGGGGAGCGACCCTTGCCCAAGGGGCCGCTCCCCGCAAGCCAGAAACAGAAAGTACAACAAAAAAAACAAATCCCTGGTGTCTAGTGGGCATTCCTGCTGCCCGATCGCAATGCGATCGGGCAGCAGGAATGCTCATCGAGACACCAGGGAAAAGGAAAAGCCTTTCCTTTTCCCCGGTGCCTCTTTAGCCCCAACCCCCCACCCACCGGGAAGAGGAACTCACCTCTTCACTCGTCGCCGCACAGGAAGCAAATGGCTTCCTGTGCGGCGAGAATCCCATAACGAAGTCATTGCACGATCGCGCGCTGACGTCATTATGGGGGGGTGGGGGGGTCGGGGGTGGAAGGGGAAGGGCTTCCCCTTCCATCCCTGACTTTGGGGGGTGGGGGGGAAGCACACAGAGGGAGCGAGAGCTCTCCCTCTGGGCTGTGTGCCGAGGACGTAGTGGTTACGTCCTCGGCACAGCAGCACTGTGCCGCGGGACGTAACCACTACGTCCGCGGCACAGAAGGGGTTAAGGCCGTTGGCCTGGAGACGAAGAAAGAGTTGTGCAAAAGGCACAGGCAATATGACAGGCATTTTTTCCAGCAGAGGGTTCAAGCCCCTCATTGGACTCAACATCACCAGCAGCAGGCAAGATCTCACTATCACCATCAAGAACAATCCAGAGGAAGAGGATCGAAACAGCAACCTGCATCCACAACCAAATCACATGTTTCCCCTTCTCTTTTACCCGCTTTGGTAGAGGGAAGCATTGTTAACTATCTGAAAGAGTGGCATTCAAGCACAGAACACAAATGGGTCCTGAATATTGTTCAGAATGGATACTCCCTTGTGTTTCAAGTTCCCTCCTTCAGTTTCTCCAGTAAAAACGTCACAGTATCAGCAAGACCTTTTACAATCGGAAGTCATTATTCGATTGCAGAAAGAGGAGGTTCCATGTCACCAATGGGGACTGGGAATTTATTCCTGTTACTTTCTAGTAAAGAAGAAAGGTCCAAAACAAGAGTGCAGACCCATTTTAGATTTGAGTCTACTGAACAAATACATACACAGAGAAAAATTCAGAATGCTCACTCTCCACCAAATCTATCCACAATTACATCAAGGAAACTGGATGTGTGCAATAGACCTTCCAAATGCGTATTTTCATATACTAATTTCTGTAAAACATCGGACGTTTCTGTGCTTCAAAGTGAAATCTCAACACTATCAATACAAAGTATTACCAGTCGGCCTAAATGCCATGAAGATCAATGGAATCAACTTTCCAATCGCTGGACAAGCTGATCTTAATGCAGGCTGCATGCCAATCTCTCCCATGGTGGTCGCAGTAGAAGAACCTGCTGATCAGGGTACCATTCCATCCAGGCTTACAAACTCAGACACTGGTCACAGATGCATCTCTTCAGGGTTGGGGGTCTCATATGGGGCCCCTACAGACTCAGGAAATTTGGTTGGACAAGGAGAAAACGTATCACATCAACATGCTGGAATAGAGAGTTCACCTTGCTCTGAAGTTCTTCTTTCTATTGATAACAGCAAAGGCTCTCCTTGTTCAAACTGACAGCACAACGGCTATGCATTCCCTGAACAAACAGGGAGGGACCCATTCTCGCCCTCTGTCTCTCAAATCTCAAACCATTTGGAAATGGTTGATAGCCAGGGACTTAACAATATCAGCCATTCATCTGCCAGGGGATCAAAATATCTAAGCAGACTTTCTCAGTGGACACTTCCACGGTAATCACGACTGAATTTTAAACAACAAAGTTTTGCAAGATATTTTTCAGGAATAGGGGTATTCTCACATACACCTGTTTACAAATGCAAACAACAAAAAAATGCCCCCATTATGCATCCAGGTTCACCCAAGGAGGGTCTGCGGGGAATGCCCTTTTGATAAACTCATCAGGGAAATTTCTTTATGCATTTCCACCAATTCCCTTCATTCCAACAGTGATTGTCAAACTGTGCAAATCCAAGACCAGAATGGTTCCAATAGCACCAGAATGGCCTCACCAGTGGAGGTTCACAGACATTTTACATCTGTCAGAGAGATCACACAAGATGTTGCCATGTAGGCAGGATCTCCTGTACATGTTCGGAGGACAGATTCTATATCCCAGCCTTCCCAAAGAACTTGACAGCATGGCTCCTCAATTCCTCCCCTATGGGCATTTAGGCCTTTTTAAAGAATTAATGCACATTGTAAGAGAGGGTAAAAGACCCTGCACTAGAAGAACATATGCTTTCCAATTGAAAAGGTTTTATTGATGGTGTACACAAAATGATCACAATCCAATTTTGTGTCACGAAGATGTGGCCATTCGGTATCTTCTTTAGCTAAATATGGACTGCCGTTTTCTCCTCTATGGGAACTTAATGATGTCCTTTCCAAACTGATGGGCCCCCCATTTGAACCAATACATAAAGCCTCTTTGCAGCATCTCACCTGTAAAGTTTTTTTGTTGTTGCTATAACTTCAGCTCGTAGGGGAAGTGAAAGTCAAGCCCTATCTTCTATCAACATTAATCAGAACATTTAGCTAATTACCTTCTTTCCGTATCCTTCCACTGAAGCAGAAAGATTTTTACACTGTCTTGATATTAAATGGGTGCCAAAGCTTATAAGAAAATCAGATCACCTTTTTGTTAAATACGGTCCGGTGAGAACAGGTTTTGCATCTTCTAAACAAACTATTCTAGGTGGATAGTTTCTTGTATGCTCCTCTCCTAACTAACTAGCTAAACATCTTTAGCTGCTAGCTAAACAAACTATTTCTAGGTGGATAGTTTCTTGTATATTCCTTTCCTAACTAACTAGCTAAAAATCTTTACCTGCTAGACCTAAGGCACATTCTAGAAGGGGAAACGCTGCGACTGGAGCTTTTTTGAGGAACATACCTGCTTCTGTAATTTGTAAAGCTGCTAATTGGAAATCTGCACATACTTTAACTAGCCATTATTGTAGGAAGCTGGCTCTGTATATGCTATATCAAAGTGAGATATAGGGGGTCATTACAACCCTGGCGGACGGTGTTAAAGCTGCGGTAATACCGCAAACAGTCCGGCGGCCCAAAAAAGTGAATTATGACCCTGGCGGAAACCGCCAACAAAGACAGCCACTTTAACACACCGCCCGCCACGGCGGTGCAAACAAGCAGTGCAGCGGTCACCGCCAACAGACAGGCGGAAGACAATGTACTGCCCACAGTATTACAACCCGCCAATCCGCCACCTTTTCCGGGGCGGATTCACCGTGGATAAAAACACGGCGGAAACAGCTTTTGCTATGGGAAAACGCTCACCTGAACACATCCCACAAGGAACAACGACTCCATGGAGCCGGAACTCCAAATACTCCCTGCCCTTGTGTTTCTGCTCCTCTACGACCAACAGCTACGTAGGCGCCGAAGACAACGGTGAGTAATGCACCTACGACACGGGGGAGAGGGAAGGCAAAAGTTAGGGGGACACCCACCAAACACCCCCACCCTCGCATATTACAACATACACACCAATGCATTCACAAAAATCACAGTAACAAGCCACAATCCCCCCGGAAGAATGAAAAGACAATGCGAAATTCGGTCAAATCTTGTAATGTGGCAATATACATGTCATACAAAAATATTCAGATATATCTTTGAAAATCAGTCATAAATATATACAATACGAGAAGTGGTGCAGATATGTAAATTACAATGTCCGTGCACCAACAGTCCAAAAATGAATGGGCGAGGCCCACAAAGGATACCTGACCAAAATCGGAGAGAACACTGCCGGGGCATCAGATTGAAATACTACAGGCACCTCAGGGGGAAGGGAAAGGGGGGGCACCTCAGCTGGATGACTGCAAAGCCAGATCCACAACGGGGCTCCATGCACATTGATGTATCCTGGGGAGTGCAAAGCCACAGTCTCTCAAGTCTCTACAGTGGGTGGCTTGCCCACTGTGCCATCCTGGGGAGTGCAAAGCGACAGTCTCACAAGTCTCTACAGTGGGTGGCTTGCCCACTGTGCCATTCTGGGGAGTGCAAAGCCACAGTCTCTCAAGTCTCTACAGTGTGTGGCTTGCCCACTGTGCCATCCTGGGGAGTGCAAAGCCACAGTCTCACAAGTCTCTACAGTGGGTGGCTTGCCCACTGTTCAATCCTGGGGAGTGCAAAGCCACAGTCTCTCAAGTAGATGCAGGTCTCTACTGGTACTGGGGGGGACTGGTGCCCAGGCTGGATAAGTCTCCCCGTGAAAGTTCCTGTCCTGTCACTGTCCCAGCTGCACATGGGATAAGGATGCCTGATGTGGCGGGCCATTCATTCCTACCCGGTGCTTGCCCTGTTCAGCGGTGCTTTGCCATGGCGGTCTTTGCTCTGTTCAGCGGTGCCTTGACATGGCGGTTCTGGACTGTTCAGCGGTGCCTTGCCGTGGCGGTCTTTGCCCTGTTCAGCGGTGCCTTGACATGGCGGTTCTGGACTGTTCAGCGGTGCCTTGCCGTGGCGGTCTTTGCCCTGTTCAGCGGTGCCTTGACATGGCGGTTCTGGACTGGTCAGAGGTGCCTTGCCGTGGCGGTCTTTGCCCTGTTCAGCGGTGCCTTGACATGGCGGTTCTGGACTGTTCAGCGGTGCCTTGCCGTGGCGGTCTTTGCCCTGTTCAGCGGTGCCTTGACATGGCGGTTCTGGACTGTTCAGCGGTGCCTTGCCGTGGCGGTCTTTGCCCTGTTCAGCGGTGCCTTGACATGGCGGTTCTGGACTGTTCAGCGGTGCTTTGCCGTGGCGGTCTTTGCCCTGTTCAGCGGTGCCTTGACATGGCGGTTCTGGACTGGTCAGCGGTGCTTTGCCGTGGCGGTCTTTGCCCTGTTCAGCGGTGCCTTGACATGGCGGTTCTGGACTGGTCAGCGGTGCCTTGCCGTGGCGGTCTTGGCCCTGTTCAGCGGTGCCTTGACATGGCGGTTCTGGACTGGTCAGCGGTGCCTTGCCGTGGCGGTCTTTGCCCTGTTCAGCGGTGCCTTCACATGGCGGTTCTGGACTGGTCAGCGGTGCCTTGCCGTGGCGGTCTTTGCCCTGTTCAGCGGTGCCTTCACATGGCGGTTCTGGACTGTTCAGCGGTGCCTTGCCGTGGCGGTCTTTGCCCTGTTCAGCGGTGCCTTCACATGGCGGTTCTGGACTGTTCAGCGGTGCCTTGCCGTGGCGGTCTTTGCCCTGTTCAGCGGTGCCTTCACATGGCGGTTCTGGACTGTTCAGCGGTGCCTTGCCATGGCGGTCTTTGCCCTGTTCAGCGGTGCCTTCACATGGCGGTTCTGGACTGTTCAGCGGTGCCTTGCCATGGCGGTCTTTGCCCTGTTCAGCGGTGCCTTCACATGGCGGTTCTGGACTGTTAGCGGTGCCTTGCCATGGCGGTCTTTGCCCTGTTCAGCGGTGCCTTCACATGGCGGTTCTGGACTGTTCAGCGGTGCTTTGCCATGGCGGTCTTTGCCCTGTTCAGCGGTGCCTTGACATGGCGGTTCTGGACTGTTCAGCGGTGCTTTGCCATGGCGGTCTTTGCCCTGTTCAGTGGTGCCTTGCCATGGCGGTCTTTGCCCTGTTCAGCGGTGCTCTGCCATGGCGGTCTTTGCCCTGTTCAGCGGTGCTTTGCCATGGCGGGTCTGGACTGTTCAGCGGTGTCCTGACATGGCGGTCTTTGCCCTGTTCAGCGGTGCCTTGACATGGCGGTTCTGATACGGACATTGGTGTGTGGCATGACGTTCTCTACACTGGGCATTGGTGTGTGGCATGACGTTCCATCATTGCCCAGCGGGGCTGTGGCAGCCGGGGCCCTCCAGGGCACTGACTCCGGCGGTGGCGGTGGTCTCCTGACCAGTGATGATACTCGGGCCCTCCTGGGCTGTGACTCCGGCGGTGGTCTCCGGACCAGTGACGATACTTGGGCCCTCCTGGGCACTGACTCTGGCGGTGGTCTCCTGACCAGTGACGATACCTGGGCCCTCCTGGGCACTGACTCCGGCGGTGGCGGTGGTCTCCTGACCAGTGACGATACTCGGGGCCTCCTGGGCTGTGACTCCGGCGGTGGTCTCTGGACCAGTGACGATACTTTGGCCCTCCTGGGCTGTGACTCTGGCGGTGGTCTCTGGACCAGTGACGATACTTGTGCCCTCCTGGGCTGTGACTCCGGCGGTGGTCTCTGGACCAGTGACGATACTCGGGCCCTCCTGGGCTGTGACTCTGGCGGTGGTCTCCTGACCAGTGACGATACCTGGGCCCTCCTGGGCACTGACTCCGGCGGTGGTCTCCTGACCAGTGACGATACTTGGGCCCTCCTGGGCTGTGACTCCGGCGGTGGGGGTGGTCTCCTGACCAGTGACGATACTCGGGCCCTCCTGGGCTGTGACTCTGGCGGTGGTCTCTGGACCAGTGACGATACTTGTGCCCTCCTGGGCTGTGACTCCGGGGGTGGTCTCTGGACCAGTGACGATACTCTGGCCCTCCTGGGCTGTGACTCCGGCGGTGGTCTCCTGACCAGTGATGATACTCGGGCCCTTCTGGGCTGTGACTCCGGCGGTGGTCTCTGGACCAGTGACGACGGTGCTGGCGGTTGTGTGTCGACCACCGGAAGTGATTGGGCACTTCTCCGCCGTGACACTCACAACAGGCTGGGCAGACTTCCTCAGGCCCTTCCCCACCTTTCGTGGAGTCACAGCTGACTCTCCAATCCCCTTGGAACCCATGTCAGTTGTTTTCCCACCAGGAGTCTTAACACGGTCCCGTCGTCCACTCTCCAATTTCAGAGCCTTTACAGGTGGTGGGCTGCCAGTGCCTTGGCTCCGGGTCCTACTGCCTGCCCTGGTGGCCGGTGCACTCCACAAACCTTGAACAGGCACCACTGGTATTGGAGGCTTTTTGGCTGAGGCGCTACAACGGGACTGATGAATTGGAGGGGGTGGGGTGGGGTGGGGTGGGGGCAAAAAGGTCAACGTTACAGAGGGACAGTTTCTGACGAACACTGGGATGGGTAGCTGGAGGGTGTCTGGGAGTGGAGGAAGAGGAGGTGGTTGTAGGAGGTGTCACTTTAGGTGTTTTGGGTGCAGGTGCAGGTACTGGAGGCTGTTGTGAGGTGGATGGATGTTGGGTGAGTGATTGCCGGCGTTTGTGTTCTTTGGGAGGGGGCGTCACAGACACACTGGGAGAGGACACAGGGGACGTGTAAATGGCAGTGGGGGTGGTGAGTGCAGGTGAGCGGCGTGTGGTGCTGGGTGTCCTTGTGCGATTCATGGTGCCTGTAGATGTGGTGCATGCAGGTGTGTGTGTAGACGAGACTGGGAGGGAGGAGGGAGAAGAGGAGGAGGGGGACACAGTGGAGGCAGTGGATGTTGCTGTGTCTGTACGTGGGTGAGGCTTGCGTGAGTGCCTGTGGTGTGTGTGGTGCCTATGTTTGCTTGAGCTACTTGTGTGTGTTGACTTGTGTGCATGCTGGTCTGTAGGTGTGCTTGGGATGGGCTGGGGTACAGGAGATTGGGTCTGGGTGGAGGAAGTTGGAGGGGGAGGCTAGACACAGGGACAATGGCTGCCATCAGTGCTGAGGCCAGAGATTGCAGGGTTCGCTGAAGGACAGCCTGACCAGAATGAATGCCCTCCAGGAATGCATTACCGTGTTGCAACTTTCGTTCTACACCCTGGATGGCATTCACAATGGTAGACTGCCCAACAGCCTGAGGTGCCTGGGGCGAAGGTGATGCCCACCCTCCTGGGTGAGCGGGCACGGTGCGAACGATGAGGGGCTGCTGGGAGGGCGGTGCTGGTAGGGGAGGTGGCGGCTGTACCTGTAGAGGTGGGGGGCTCAGATGGTGCCGCCACCACAAGGGAGCCCCCATCGGCGAACGAGTCCGTGTCGCTGCTTGGTGATCGGGTGGCCGACGTGAGCTCCCCTCGCCCTCCGTCCCACTGGTGCATTCAGAGTCCGTGGTGTGGCCCTCCATGGCCATGTGGGATGCAGCTCCCTCGTGCTCCGGTGCCACTGTACCTCCGCCTGTTGATGCTGATGTACAAAAGGACAGGGAGAGCAGAAAAAGGGGGGGAGACAGAAGAAAGAGAGTTTTAGTGCATGGATTACCGCTACCGTTGGCGGACAAGACAGACGCAGCAGCCCCCTGCATTACGCCGTGCTCCTGCCCTCTGCACATGCAATTTCAGGGATATGGCCTACATGGCAATGGTGGACATCTGCGCACATTTATGCCACAGGGACAACTGTACCTCGACTTGGCACTCTGCTGAGGTGGGGTAGAGTGCCACATGGCCTACATTACGGAGGGGCCTTGCCTACCTAACTCGCCCTGGCCTAGGAACACCCACAGCCCACCTCCCCCACCCAGACACCTCCACTTCACTCTATGAACTCTGCCCCCTTCCCTCTTCCAACCAGCCCTCTCCACCCAGGCCTAGCCCATACAACGTGCTCCCTGTGTACTAACCTGTTGGTCTGGAGGACCGTAGAGTAGTGTGTACTGGGGGAGGACCCCGTCTACCAGTTTCTCCAACTCCTGTGCAGTGAAGGCAGGGGCCCTTTCCCCAGACGCAGCAGCCATCGTCGCTTCCAGACCGAGGTCACAGCAGCACTAGCAGTGTAGGTCCTCTCCTGTCGAAGGTCAGGTATCTAGTGATTGAACAGTGATCACTGCCAGCGCACCTGTTCATTGGCTCCTTGGACCCATAGGGTCCAATGTTAACCAATGCAGAATCTACGACTGCCTACCGCGACGGTGTGCAACGCCAGCGCAGTTACCCCACAATCCCATTGTCCCAGTTTAGAGGTCAGGCAGCCGCCATTTCAGGGGCCCACATGGCTTCAGTTACCTCTGCGTCACACATAGCTAGGCCTACACTCAACACACATACAGGAAGGGTTTTGTGAGTGGTGTAGTCTTGTGTGTAACTGTGGGTACATACCTGGAGGAATAATGACTGGTTCTTCGCTGTTGTCCTTCGTAGACACCGTCAGCTGGGACATATGAGAAGATGGCGGAATCCTCCGGTGTACCGACCGCTTGTGGACCTGTTGACAATGGAAGAGAGACATGTCATCGTCACCTACCGGTTTGACCGTGCCACAATCCAGGAACTATGTACCAAGTTGGAGCCTGACCTGATGTCACCAATCCGCCATCCGACTGGAATCCCCCCTGACGTGCAGGTGCTGTCAGTGCTCCATTTCCTTGCAAGTGGGTCTTTTCAGACAACAGTGGCCATGGCATCAGGGATGTCCCAGCCTATGTTTTCCAACGTGTTGTCCAGAGTGTTGTCTGCCCTGCTGAAACACGTAAGGAGATACATCATTTTCCCTGAGGTGGAGGATTTGCCTACAGTGAAAGGTGACTTCTATGCCCTTGGACATATCCCCAACGTCATTGGAGCCTTTGATGGGACTCATGTAGCTCTGGTCCCCCCCCACAGGAGTGAACAGGTGTACAGGAACAGGAAGAGTTATCATTCAATGAATGTCCAGATGGTCTGCTTGGCAGACCAGTACATCTCGCAGGTAAATGCTATGTTCCCTGGCTCAGTGCATGACTCCTACATCCTGCGGAATAGCAGCATCCCTGATATGATGGGTCAACTCCAGAGGCACTGTGTATGGCTATTGGGGGACTCTGGTTACCCCAACCTTTCCTGGCTATTGACCCCAGTGAGGAATCCCAGGACCAGGGCAGAGGAACGCTACAATGAGGCCCATGGGCGGACTAGGAGGGTGATCGAACGCACCTTCGGCATCCTGAAGCCAGGTTCAGGTGCCTCCATATGACAGGTGGATCCCTATTCTACTCACCGAAGAAGGAGTGCGACATCATCATCGCCTGCTCCATGCTCCATAATTTGGCTTTGCGACGCCAGGTGCCTTTTCTGCAGGAGGATGATCCAGATGACGGTGTTGTAGCAGCTGTTGAGTCTGTGGAGCCTGTGGACAGTGATGAGGATGAAGCTGAGGAAGAAGACAACGACAACAGGGAGTCAGTCATACAGCAATATTTCCAGTGAGACACAGGTGAGAAAATTTTCATTTTTAGCATTACCTAAACTTTCACACGTCTACCTCTGTCCTGTTTCTCGATTTAAATCACTATTTGGTAACTGAGTTGTACCCTTCCACTACGGTTTCACAGGTGTGGTTACCTATGTGTCAACTGTTTGCATCCTTCAAGGGCTTGTGATGTGTGACATAGGTATGTTAGCCTTACAATTGTAAACCCATTATGACACTGTCATTGCTAATACATATTTTCTAAATCACAGACTGACTCCAGATTGTTTTGTGTTTCAAGGGTGTTTATCGAAGTGCTCTGAAATGTGAGGGGTTTGTAAAATGGTGAGGGGTGATGGCGGAGGAATGTCCATGGCAGAGTCCAGTCTATTAGTCTCACAGGTGCACTGCCCATCTGGGCACAGGAAGTGGAGCTGGGGCAGTTTAAGTATGGACAGGGTAACAAAGTGGGACAGTGGGATGACAATCAGGGTGGTCTCATTTCCTGGCGGGGGTCTTGCCATCTTGCTCTGTCCTGTTCTTGGATCTCAGGGACCACTTGCGTGGTGGTTGTCCGTCTGCAGGGGGTGGGGTGCTGGTGTGTTGGTCCTGTGGCGGGGCGTCCTGTCCACTAGCGCCGGCGGAGGTGGTGGGCATTTCATCGTCCATGCTAGTGTCAGGGGCCCCTTGGAGTGCCACGGTGTCCCTCAAGGTCTGCTGTATGTCCTTCAGTACCCCTACGATGGTGCCCAGGGCGGAGCTGATGGTCCTGAGCTCCTCCCTGAACCCCAAATACAGTTCTTCCTGCAGGCGCAGGGTCTCCTGCAACTTGTCCAGGACCGTCGCCATCGTCTCCTGGGAGTGGTGGTATGCTCCCATGATGGAGGATAGGGCCTCGTGGAGAGTGGGTTCCCTTGGCCTGTCCGCCCCCTGTCACACAGCAGCCCTCCCAGTTCCCCTGTGTTCTTGTGCCTCCGTCCCCTGGACCGTGTGCCCACTACCACTGCCCCCAGGTCCCTGTTGTTGTTGGGGTGGCGGGTTAGCCTGGGTTCCCTGTAGTGGTGGACACACCGCTGATTGACCTGTCCTGGGTAGGGAGGTTTGGGCCCGCTGGGTGGGTGCTGTGCTGGTGTTACCAGAGGGTGGAAGGTCGGTGTTGGGCTGTGCCTGTGCAAGGGGAACCGACTGTCCCGAGGCCCACGATGGTCCGGGCTGGTTATCAGGATCCAGTAGGGCAGAGCTGCTCTCGTCACTGTGGGCCTCTTCTGGGGGTGGAGTGATGTTGTCTGGTCCCTCTGGTGTGGTGACAGTCCTTCGTGTTCCTGCAGGGGCATAAGAGCATGATTATTGCAGGTATGTGTGTAATGGTGTGCAATGGGTGGGTGTTTGTGTACCCCAGTGCAAGCATTCCTGTGTGTGGGTTTGTGTGATGATGGTTGGGGGGGTGTTCTGGGTATGTGCAGTGGGCATGCTTTAGTGAGGGGTGTCCATGCTTAGTTGTGTCATGCAGGGCTTGGTGTTGGGATGTGTGGTTTGTGTTATGGGTAGATTAGTGAGGATTTGGAGTGATAGGGGAGGGTGTGAGGGTGGGGGTGTGTGATAGCATGCAGGTAGGGTGGGGGATATGATAGTTATGATGTGACTTACCAGTGTCCCATCCTCCACCGACTCCTCCGAGGCCCTCTGGATGCATGATGGTCAAGACTTGCTCCTCCCATGTTGTTAGTTGTGGGGGAGGAGGTGGGGGGTCCGCCGCCAGTCCGCTGTACCGCGATGTTGTGCCTGGAGACCGTTGAACGCACCTTCCCCCGTAGGTCGTTCCACCTCTTCCTGATGTCCTCCCTATTTCTTGGGTGCTGTCCCACAGCGTTGACCCTGTCCACTATTCTGCGCCATAGATCCATCTTCCTGGCTATTGATGTGTGCTGTACCTGTGAGCCAAATAACTGTGGCTCTACCTGCACGATTTCCTCCACCATGACCCTCAGCTCCTCCTCGGAGAAGCAGGGGTGTCTTTGGCGTGACATGGGGTGGTGTAGGTGATGTGTGGGGTGGTATATGTGGTGATGAGTGTGGTGAGTGTAGTGGTGTGTGGTGTTTTGTGCGTGGATGTTGTGTGGGTGATGGTGTTGTGTGTCTCTGTGCTCTCTCTCTGGCCTTCTTTCTGAATTTTTTGTCGTAGGGGTTTGTGGGTGATGTAGGTGTGTGTTTTATATTGTGTTGGGTGTGTGGAAGTGGTGTTTGTATGTGTATCAGGTGTGTGTATTTTGAATTGTCCAATGTGACGGTGTTTTGGAGATGTGTGTGTATTTTGAGCGCGGCGGTGTGTACCGCCAATGGAATACCGCGGTTGAAAGACCGCCGTGTGGATTCGTGGGTCGTAATAGCATGGGCGTGTTTCTGTTGGCGTGGAGGTGGAGGATTTGTTTCCGCCAGTTTATCACTGACCTTAGTGTGGCGGTGTTGGTGGGTGTCAGAATTTCGGCGGATTCCAAGATGTGGGTCATAATAGCTGCGGCGGAATACCGCAGCGGCGGCGGTGTATTGGCGGTCTTCTGCACGCCGGTAAGCGCCTTTTACCGCCAATGTTGTAATGACCCCCATAGTGTGCACAGAGTCCAGGGGTTCCTCAGAGGATTAACAGAGGCTAAAGTATATAATACTAATGCTCTCTTTGTGGTAGTGTGGTCAAGCAGTTAGGCTTATCAGAGGGTAGTGCAAAGCATTTGTTGTACACACACAGGCAATAGAGGAAGCACACACTCAATGACTTAACTCCAGACCAGCGGTTTTCATATTGCAAAAATATTGTTTTTCAGTTTATTTTTAGAACCACAAGATTCAAGTTGCAGCTAAGTACCTTAAAAGTGTCATATTTCCCACAGGTATCAACAGTACTTTGTTTGAAATAGGTAAGTAATACAGTTTTTGAATTATTGGCAAAACCCTATTTTAAAAATGGACACTGCAATTTTCAAACTGTTTCTGGGAGGAAGAAAAGTTAGATCTGTTTACAGGTAAGGACACCACTTACAGTCTCAGTCTTCGGGTTTTAGGAAGTCCACTGGTTGGAGTTCAAGTTAACACCAAACACCCATCACCAGCAACACGGGGCTGGCCAGGTGCAGAGGTCAAAGTTGAGCAAAATTAACGTGGGCTCCTGTGGAGACAGGGGATACTCTGAATCCTGTCTGCCAGCAGGTAAGTACCCATGGCTCAGAGGGCAGACCAGAGGGGATTAGAGGAGCACTGGAGGGGTCCCGAGTAGGTACCAAACACACACCCTCAGCGCACAGGGGCGGCCAGGTGCAGGGTGCAAACAGGATGTCAGGTTTCCAATGCTGGTCTATGAGGTTACTCCGGGGGTCACTCAGAGGCTGCAGGCGAGGTCTGGAGGGGGCGTGTCTCGGGCCCACCACTGGTCAGACAGGGAGGAGGGCCGCCTGCTGAATGATGAGGCACCCGGGGTTGGTTTCTCCAAGGCCTTGAGGCTGCTTGTGCAGTGCGTTCTTAGGCATTGGATATCTTTGTCCAGAGTTTTGCGGCCAGGGGGGTCCTCGGGATTCCCTCTGCAGACGTCGTTGTGGAGGGGTGGAGAGGTCAACCCAGGGTGGGCACTTGCTTGCAATCGCCTGGGGACCCTCTCTTGGTGGGTGGACCACCGGGACACGGACCGTGGGCGTAGGGTGTCCGCTGGACGCGTTGCTGGTCTTTCTGCAGGTTCTTTGAAGTAGGAGACAGGCCGATAGGGCTGGGGCCAAAGCAGTTGTCGTCTTCCTTCTTCTCTGCTGGGACTTTCGGCTTAGCAGTCCTTCTTCTTCTTGTTGGTCACAAGGAATCTGGTGAGTTGGGTTTAGGGAAGCCCTTAAATAAATGATTTAGGGGTGTTACAGGGGTCAGAGGGCAGTAACCAATGGCTACAGTCCATGAGGTTGGCTACAACCTCCATGTGTCAACTCCCTTTGGGAAGGGGGGCACATTCCTATCCCTATTGGTCCCTGTCCTCCAAACCAAGATGGAGGATTCTGTAGGGAGTGGGTCACTTATGTTCTAGACACCTTAGGGATGGTCCCAGCTGAAGCGGTCACTCCTCCTTGTTTATCTTAAGTTTTCTGCCGAACTGGCTGCCCAAAGTGGGGGCTTATCTGGGGAGGGGGGCCTTTTAAGCTCACCGCCAGGTGTTACAGTTCCTGCAGGGTGGAGGTGTGAAGCACCTCCACCCAGAGCAGGCTTTGTTTCTGGCCTCAGAGAGCACAAAGGCCCTCACCCCATGGGGTCAGAAACTCATCTGCTAGTGGCAGGCTGGCACAGACCAGTCAGTCCTACACTAGAGGATAAGGTAAAATGCAGGGGGCATCTCTAAGATGCTCTCTGTGTGTATATTTTAATAAATCCCACACTGGCATTAGTGGGGGTTGATTGTGCTGAGAAGTTTGATACCAAACTTCACAGTATTCAATGAAGCCATTATGGAACTGTGGAGTTCGTAATGACAAACTCCCAGACCACGGCCCTCATTGCAACCGTGGAGGTCGGTGATAAAGCAGCGGTAAAATCTCCAACAGACCAGTGGTAAAGAAAATAGAATCCTGACCACGGTGGAAACCGCCAACAAAGACAGCCACTTTAACACTCCGACCGCCACGGCGGTAGCAACAAACACCGCGGCGGTCACAGCCAACAGACAGGGCGGTACCAACGCCATCAAAAGCACGGCGGAAACAGTGTTTGGAAGGGAAACCACTCACCTCTCGACACTCAACGAAGAACCAGGACGCCATGGAGCCCGAGTTACAGGTCCTGCCCATGCTGGTCTACCTCCTCATCTACCAGGAATATCAAAGGCTGCGGCAACGACCACGGTGAGTACTGCACATAGTACACAGGGGAGGGGGGGAGGAAAAAGAGAGTGACACACACACGCAACATGCAACACCCCCACCCCCACCCTCACCCCCAACACCATACACACAAACACATGCATCAATATTACATTTACACCCTGTAACCCCCTGGAAGAATGCAAGGACAAAAGGAATAGAGTCAAATCAGTGATATATTAGAAATAGGCAGATAAACGTAACAAGTATAAAAACAGTATTTACAAATATTTACAATATGTACATAAGGCCGTACATTGTCCTTTCAAAATGTCTGTGGAGCACTGGGCCAAAAATCATGGGCCAAGCCCTCACTTGATTCTTGGCTCAGTACAGAGAGAACACTGCAGGGGCATCAGGTCATAAACACACCTCAGGGGGATGGGGAAGAGGGGGCACCTTAGCCGGAAAATGTAATAACGCCACTGCTCCTGGAGGGGGCTACATGCCCACTGCTTTGTCCTGCGGAGTGCAAAGCCACAGTCTCTCTAGTCTCTCAAGTGGGTGAGTTGCCCACTGCTTGGTCCTGGGGAGTGCAGAGCCACAGTCCCTCTAGTGGATGCATTTCTCCACTGGTTTTGGAGGGGGCTTTGTGCCCAGTCTGCTTCATCCAGCCAAGGATAGGGTGAGTGGATGCATTTCTCCACTGGTTCTGGAAGGGGCTTTGTGCCCAATCTGCTTCATCCTGCCAAGGATAGGGTGAGTGGATGCATTTCTCCACTGGTCCTGGGGGGGCTTTGTGCCCAGTCTGCTTCATCCTGCCAAGGATAGTGTGAGTGGATGCATTTCTCCACTGGTTCTGGAGGGGGTTTGTGCCCAGTCTGCTTCATCCTGCCAAGGATAGTGCGCGTGGATGCATAGCTCCACTGGTTCTGGAGGGGGCCTTGTGCCCAGGGATGCAGCACTTGGGGTGTGGCAGTTAACATTCCCGTGCTTCCCATGCCACTGGATTCAAGCTAGCCTGGCTGATGAGGGGTGAAACCCCGAAACCGGTCCCAGGATGCTTGTTTCCGGTCCAGTGAGGACCTGGCTTGGCAGTTCGGTCTGGACTGTTCCCATGAGGAACAGGGTCAAGACTGATTTGCATATGGCTGGGTCCAAACTGGGGTGGCATGGTGAGCAAAAGAACGATGGATTAAACCCAGATCTATGACTGGGGGTGAGTGTTTGACAATGTTCAGCATTCCGTCCATCACTTGTTGTTTTTGCTTTGTCGCCCTAAGTGGGAAGGGTATGCCCAGACGTGGGTCCCGTGCTTCCCATACCACTGGATTCAAGCTAGCCTGGCTGATGAGGGGTGAAACCCCGAAACCGGTCCCAGGATGCTTGTTTCCGGTCCAGTGAGGACCTGGCTTGGCAGTTCGGTCTGGACTGTTCCCATGAGGAACAGGGTCAAGACTGATTTGCATATGGCTGGGTCCAAACTGGGGTGGCATGGTGAGCAAAAGAACGATGGATTAAACCCAGATCTATGACTGGGGGTGAGTGTTTGACAATGTTCAGCATTCCGTCCATCACTTGTTGTTTTTAGTTAACATTCCCCCACCTGGGTGTCTGAGGCACGAGCTTTGCAGGGATGAGGTAGCAGGGCTAGACTCCATCCTGCGGCGCCTAAAGCTGCAAACTGGTGGTAGTGCTGGTGCTGGTGGGGGTGCTGCCAGTGGTGGAGGGAGGCACCAGCCCTTCTCCTGCAGCCTCGGATGCCTGGCCACTGGGGATGCTGCTGCTGAAAGTAGTGGTGGCAGCCACGGTGCAGGTGGCAGTGCTTGCGGCGGTGGTAGCGGCAGGGATGCTGGTGGTGCTGCCCGCGGTGCAGGTGGCGGGGCTGGCGGTTCTGCTGGTGGGCACCAGGCCCCCACCTGCAGCCTCCGATGTCTGATGTGCCTTGCCTTGGGTTTTCTGCCCCTTCCTCACCTTGGCAGATGCTGTTGTGACCTTGGCTCTGGTAGCTGGAGTTTTGGAGGAGGCCTTGCGGTGTGGGTCGTGCTCCTTGCCCTTGCCGCATGCTGTCCCCTTCTTCACCTTGGCAGGTGGCGGAATGGTTTGGTCCTTTGCAGGGGTCGGTGCACACTGGCTTGCCTGAGAGGTGCCCCCTTTGAGCCTCTGGGAGTTGCAGGTACCACAGCGGACACCGACTTGGTGGCTGAGGTGCTGGCCTGGGTTCTGGACACCCTGGCCCGAGGTGAAGGACGGGGGGGAGGGGTAGGGAACAGGTCAAAGTTTGCCAGGAAACGTTTTCTAGACACACTGGGGCGAAAAGATGGAGAGGGTTTGGGAGTGGAGGAAGTGGTTGAAAGAGGTGTCTGTCTGCTGTGTTTGGGTGCAGGTCCATGGGCTGGATGCTGTTATGAGGAAGATGGCTGTTGGGTGTCTGAGTGCTTGCGTTTGTGTACTTTGGGAGGAGGTGGCACAGACACAATGGGAGAGGACACAGGGGACGTGTGCATGGATGTGGGGGTGGGGACTGCCAGTGAGGGGCATGTAGTGATAGGCGTGATAATTGTAGTGGATGACGATGTAGTGCATGCAGGTGTGAGTGTAGACGCAACTTGGAGGGAGGTGGACGAAGAGGAGGAGGGGGACACAGTGGATGCAGTGGATGTCGGTATGTTTGTATCTGGATGGTGTTTGTGTGAGTGCCTGTGGGATGATGTGTGGTGCTTGTGTTGGCCTGAACCACTCCTGTGTGTTGTCCTGTGTGCATGTTGGTCTGCCTGTGTGCTTGAGATAGGTTGGGGTTGAGGGGAATGGGATTGGGCAGAGGAAGTTGGAGGGGGGAAGCTAGAAACAGGGACAATGGCTACCATCAGGGAGGAGGACAGAGCCTGAATTGATCTCTTTTGGGCCACCATGCCAGAGTGAATGCCCTCCAGGAATGAATTTGTTTGTTGCAAATGGGCTGCCAGCTCCTGGATGGCATTTACAATGGTTGACTGCCCAACAGAGATGGATCGCAGGAGGTCAATAGCCTCCTCACTCAGGGCAGCGGTGCTAACTGGGGAAGGGCCTGAGGTGCCTGGGGCGAAAGAGATGCCCACCCTCCTGG
Source organism: Pleurodeles waltl (assembly GCF_031143425.1). NCBI lineage: Eukaryota > Metazoa > Chordata > Amphibia > Caudata > Salamandridae > Pleurodeles > Pleurodeles waltl. The sequence continues at coordinate 44,031,149 of NC_090448.1, forward strand.
CTGAGCGCGCATGGGAAACATGCAGAGGGGCTACTGGGAGGGCAATGCTGGTACGGGGGTGGCGGCTGTACCTGTAGTTGGGGTGGGCACAGAGGTTTCTGCCAACCCCAGGGAGCTTCCATCGAAGGAGGTATCACTGTCAGAACTGTCCCCTCCTGTCTCCGCGTGGTGCACACCTCACCCTCCCTCCCTTCGGTGCCCTCACCGTTGGTGGATTCGGCCTCATGGGCCATGTGCGATGCAGCTCTCCCCGTCACCGGTGCCTCTGCTCCTCCGCCAGATGATGCTAATGCACATAAGGACAGGGTGACAAAACAAAAAGAGGGGGAGAGACAAAGGATACCCTTGGTCAAAGGCGGCAACAACACCACCATTGGTGTACACAACACACATACCCAGGGAACAGCCCTACGCACTAGGCAATGCACTAACAGTCACAATGCTAGTCACCAGCCCATGGACAGGGATACCTAACACCAATCGCAGCATACCTGAGACCCACAGACACCTGCCCAGTAGTGGATGCCTACTAGCTTGGTTGTTGGAGGTGTACATCAGACCCTGCCCAACATTGGCCCTACCCTGCAATGTCCAGCCTGGCCTAGGGGCACCCACAGGCCCACATCCCCCACCCAGATGCCACCCCAACACGCGCAAGTAGTATATTGGGGCACTGTACTCACCCCCTTGTGTCTGGGGTGATGCCCCCAAGCGCCCACCCAGCTCCGGATAGGCCACCGCCAGTATGCGGGCCATCAGGGGTGTCAGGGTTCGACGGGCACTCCTTCCTCGTTGGGAGGCCATCCCCAGCTGGGCCTCCGCCGTCTTCCGTGCCCAGCGTCTCAGGTCCTCCCACCGTTTCCGACAGTGGATGCTCCACCTACCGTAGACTCCCAGGGTCATCACGTCCTTGGCGATGGCACGCCATATGCCCTTTTTATGGGCGAGCACAAAGTGCTCCCTCCATTCTGTAATCTCATTTTGGGCTTGAAACCACTCCCATGCCACGTCAGTCACTTACATTGGTTCGTGGGCTTGCCTTTTAAAATCCGCTTGCTTTCATTTGTGAAAGGCATGCATACATCATGCCTTTTCCGGTGTTTAGCCCACCTACAAAGCACTGGTAAAGTACCAAAAACATACGAGGTTCAATGTTTTCAGCCTGGAGTCCGGACTACTTTATCTGTTTATTTTCCACGCAGCGCGATCGTGCTGCATGGGTTTTTTCCGCTTTACAGCGCTAATAGCTCTAACTCGAACAAATGTGAGAACCCGTTGCATTGAAAATGCTTGTTTTGATTGACGCTGACCTGCAGAGAAATACACATAGGAAAAGGTATCAGTCAGACCGTCCTGCCTGTTACACTCATGGCCCACTATAGCCCTCACATCCCCTGACGCACAGACATTGCCCACCAAAAAGGCAGCACGCTGCACAGGGCCCTTCCACCAAACTCCCTACACGAGACCCTCTCACACAGCACTCCATGCATTCATGCCCCATGCATTGTGCTCACTGTCTACTCTCCTGTTGGTCTGGAGGCCCATACAGCATTCGGAACTGGGGTAGGACCCCATCCACCAGTCTCTCCAACTCCGCAGCGGTGAAGGCAGGGGCCCTTTCCCCAGTGACACGAGCCATGGTGGGTTCCAGACACAGGTCATAGCAGCACATGAAGTGTAGGTCCTCTCCTATTGAAGGTCAGGTAGCAATTGAGTAAACAGATAGAAGACGGCGGTCACGTACGCAGCGGTGTGTACTGTCACCGCCGGCATACATCACCATTGGCCACTGTAACCCATAGGGCCCAATGGTATCCAATGAGGAGTTGCGCAGCGATTCTGGACCACCTTCCGCAACGGCACACAACATCAGTGGAATTACCTCATTTCCACCTGTCCCTCCATACAGGACAGGCAGACACCATTTAAGGGGGGGGCACGCCATGGCACCTAACTGCGTCACAGTACACATAGGCACCATTTGGGCCTATCCAACAATATACTGTTACAGTCACAACATGCAATGCAGTGTAGTGTTTGAAAATATGGAATACTGACCAGCTGCTCACCATTTGCCCCCTAGATTGCAACCGCTGCAGATGAATAGGAGATGGAGAAATCCCACAGTGTACAGGCCCCTGGTGCACTTGGCAACAATGGAGGACAGGCACATTATCCTCACCTATAGACTGGACAGGGCCACAATCACAGAGCTGTGTGCCCAATTGGAATCTGACCTGATATCTGCTATCCTTCAGCCCACCGGGATACCCCCTCTTGTGCAAGTGCTATCAGTGCTTCATTTCCTGGGAACTGGCTCCTTACAAGTGACAGTGGGCTTGGCAGCAGGAATGTCTCAGCCAGCGTTCTCTGACCTTGTTGTCAGGACGGGACGCTCCCCCCGCCGCGCAGCGCACCCTGCAGGTGCTCTGTCCCTGACTGCTGCTGCTGCCCGAGTTTGAGGCCCTCCTCCACCCGCAGGCCCCCGCCTGCGCCTCATCCCTGGTGGCCCAGTGGTGGGCAGTAAGGTTTGCTCTGTCGTGTCTGTTTCTGTCTCTGTTTCCTCACTGTCTCTCCCTGTTGTGTATTCTCTGTATTGTATTGTAATCACGTTGTCACTGTTATTCACTGTTATTCCATCTGTGCCCTGTGTCCTAGTATCTGTCTCTGTTACCTAGTAGTCTCGTTATTTTGTGTGTTGTACTGCTTCTTGCTCTCTCCCCTTGCGCGTCTCCCTCCTCCTCTGACCCCCCCGCCCTCAATCCAGAGCCATCCGCCCGCTTCCCTGACTCTTTTCTCCCAGCCTACACCCCCTGCCCTCCCACCTCCCCCTCCACTCTAGCTACCTAGTGTTATTTTTTTCACCCCCCCCTACTAGCTGCTCCCTCGCCTGTTTTCCCGCCGCTTCGGCCCCGCCCCCCTCCCGACCCCAGCTCCTCCTACCTCCCTCCACCCCCTCTTAATGCAGGTCGCTGCGCTGCGAGGGTGCATTCTCTGACCTTGTTGTCAGGACAGGACGCTCCCCCCGCCGCGCAGCGCACCCTGCAGGTGCTCTGTCCCTGACTGCCGCTGCTGCCCGAGTTCGAGGCCCTCCTCCACCCGCAGGCCCCCGCCCCCGCCTCATCCCTGGTGGCCCAGTGGTGGGCAGTAAGGTTTGTTCTGTCGTGTCTGTTTCTGTCTCTGTTTCCTCACCGTCTCTCCCTGTTGTGCATTCTCTGTATTGTATTGTAATCACGTTGTCACTGTTATTCACTGTTATTCCATCTGTGCCCTGTGTCCTAGTATCTGTATCTGTTACCTAGTAGTCTTGTTATTTTGTGCGTTGTACCGCTTCTTGCTCTCTCCCCTTGTGTGTCTCCCTCCTCCTCTGACCCCCCCGCTCTCAATCCAGCGCCATCCGCCCGCTTCCCTGACTCTTTTCTCCCAGCCTACACCCCCTGCCCTCCCACCTCCCCCTCCCCTCTAGCTACCTAGCGTTATTTTTTTCACCCACCCCCCTCCCTACTCGCCGCTCCCTCGCCCGTTTCCCCGCTGCTTCGGCCCCGCCCCCTCCCGCCCCCAGCTCCTCCCCCCTCCCCCCCCTCTTAATGCAGGTCGCTGCGCGACTGTGCAGCGGGCGCGCCGATGGCACACCGGAGGCACGCCAGAGGCAAGCCCGTCTGCGCCCGTCCGCGCCTGGCCCGCACCCAGCGCCAGGACCCCTGGACTTCGCACCCCGCACCGCACACCGCCCAGGCTCAGCTACGACGCCGCCTCCCTCCACGCACTCAACTACGGGCGAGACCAACACTGCTACCAAGCCGCCCGAAGCACACCCACAAACCTTTCGCCTGCCGCAACTGCCACTTCTCCTGCGACCGAACCTCCAAACCAACGACCACCAGGCCGAACCACCTCCACTGCATACTCCTCAACACCCGCTCCGCACGCAAACACGCCGTAGAACTCTGGGACCTACTCGACAGCACCGCCCCGGACGTAGCCTTCCTGACCGAGACATGGTGGAACGACTCATCCGCGCCAGACATCGCCATCGACATCCCAGACGGATACAAGATCTTCCGCAGGGACCGCACCAACGGCTACGGAGGAGGACTCGACATCGTCCACAAATCCTCCCTCAAGATCACCACCCACACCGACGAGCATCTCAACACCGCAGAGCTTCTACACTTCCGGAGCCACACCGACCCCAACACCACCCTCAGAGGCACGCTCGTCTACAGACCCCCCGGTCCACGGGCCCAGTTCTGTGACACCATCTCCGACCTCGCAAGCACCCACGCACTCGCCTCCACGGACTACATCCTCCTCGGGGACCTCAATTTTCACCTCGAGAACAACAACGACCGCAACTCCACCACGCTGATCAGCAACCTCAAGAACCTCGGACTCAGACAACTCGTCACATCACCAACCCACGCCGCCGGACACACACTGGACGCCATCTTCTCCACCAGCGACCACGTTACCTTCAAAGACACCACCGAACCCTACTGGACCGACCACCACTGCATCCATTTCACCTACAACAAAACACCGCACACCACCACAACCGCCAACTCCCCCGCCGCAACTGGGGCAAAGTCACCGAAGAACAACTTCTCAGCACCCTCTCCCAGAACCCACCGAACGAGCCCACCGACCCAGACACCGCAGCCTGCAACTTCAGACAATGGATCAACAACTGCGCCAACATCCTCACCCCACTGAAGAAACCCCCCAGCAACCCCGCCAGCAAGAAAGCCTCCTGGTTCACCAACGAACTCCTGGCCTCCAAACGCGCCTGCAGGAAACTGGAAAAGAAATGGCTCCAAGAACGCACACCAGACAACCACGTAACCCTCAAAGACGCCACCCGCCGACACCACCACCTCATCAGGACCACCAAGAGGTCCTCCTTCAAAGACCGCCTAGACAACAACGCACACGACACCAAAGAGCTCTTCCGCATCGTAAAGGAACTGTCCACCCCCAGCGCCAACGTCAACGACATCCCGCCCTCTCAGGAACTTTGCGACTCCCTCGCCGCTTTTTTCCACAGCAAGATCGCCGACATCCACAGCAGCTTTAACACCCCGACCACGCCCACCTCCGTCACCACCTCGAACCCAAGCAGCGCCAACCCCATCACCGCCTGGTCCAACGTTGACGACGACGCAACACGCAAAATCATGAACTCCATCCACTCCGGATCACCGACTGACCCCTGCCCCCACCACATCTTCAACAAAGCCGACTCTATCATCGCGCCCCAACTCCGCAAGATCATCAACGCCTCCTTCGAAACAGGCACCTTCCCGGAAAGCTGGAAGCACGCAGACATCAACGCCCTCCTCAAGAAACCCAAAGCCGACCCCAAGGACCTCAAGAACTTCCCCCCATCTCCCTCCTCCCCTACCCAGCAAAAGTCGCAGAAAAGATCGTCAACCTTCAACTGACACGCCACATCGAAGACAACAATGTCCTCGACCCCCCACAAACCGGATTTAGACGCAACCACAGCACCGAGACCGCCCTCATCGCCGCCACAGATTACATCAGATGCCAACTCGACCACGGCGAGACCTCCGCCCTCATCCTCCTAGACCTCTCAGCGGCCTTCGACACGGTCTGCCACCACACCCTACTATCATGCCTCCAAGAAGCCGGCATCCAGGAAAAAGCCCTAGCCTGGACCTCACCCTTCCTCTCCGGCAGAACACAGACCGTCCGCCTCCCACCCTACCGCTCAGAAGCCAACAACATCATCTGCGGCGTCCCCCAGGGCTCCTCCCTGAGCCCAACGCTGTTCAACATTTACATGGCCCCCCTCGCACAAGTGGCCCGCCGTCACGACCTCAACATCATCACCTACGCCAACAACACCCAGCTCATCCTCTCCCTCACCAACGACCCCGCCACCGTCAAAGCCAACCTCCACAAAGGAATGAAAGCAGTCGCCGACTGGATGAGAAATAGCCGCCTGAAACTCAACACCGACAAGACAAAAATCCTCATCCTCGGGACATCCCCCTCCGCCTGGAACGACTCGTGGTGGCCCACTACCCTTGGAACGGCTCCGACGCCCACCGACCACGCCCGCAACTTGGGATTCATCCTCGACTCCGCACTCTCCATGGACAGACAAGTCAGCGCCGTCACCTCCTCCTGCTACAACACCCTCCGCAGGATCTACAAGTGGATCCCGACCGACACCAGGAAGACGGTGACCCAGCAGATTGGACTACGGCAACGCACTCTATGCAGGAATCCCAGCAAAACACCTCCAATGGCTCCAACGCATCCAAAACGCCTCAGCCCGACTCATCACCAACGTGCCCCACCACAGCCACATCACCCCTCACCTCAAAGAGCTCCACTGGCTTCCCGTCGACAAAAGGGCCACCTTCAAGCTCCTCACCCACGCACACAAAGCACTCCACAACGCCGGCCCCACCTACCTCAACAAGAGACTCAATTTCTACACGCCGACCCGCCAACTGCGATCCGCGAGCCTCGCCCTCGCCACCGTCCCCCGCATCCAACATACCACCACCGGTGGCAGATCCTTCTCCTACCTCGCCGCCAAGACCTGGAACACGCTCCCTACCTACCTCCGACAGACTCAAGACCTACTCGCCTTCAGAAGACTCCTCAAGACCTGGCTCTTCGAGCAGTAGCAGTCTCCACCCCCCCCCTCAGCGCCTTGGAACCCTAACGGGTAAGTAGCGCGCTATATAAATGTCTGTGATTGATTGATTGATTGATTGAATGTTCTCAATAGTGCTGACCAGAGTGTTGTCTGCCCTGATTAAACACATGCGCAGCTACATCGTTTTCCCCCAGGTGGAGGATTTGGCCATAGTGAAAGCAGATTTCTATGCAATGGGACATATCCCCAACATTATTGGGGCAATAGATAGTACACATATTGCATTTGTCCCCCCCTGGAGAAATGAACGGTGAACAGGTGTTCAGAAATCAAAAGAGCTTTCACTCCATGAACGTGCATATAGTGTGCCTGCCAGACCAGTACATCTCCCATGTCAATGCAAAGTATCCTGGGTCTGTGCATTGGCCTTTATCCTGAGGAATAACAGCATCCCATATGTGATGGATCAACTCCAGAGGCACAGGGTGTGGCTAATAGGTGACACCTGGTTCCCACCCAGTAGGTGTTGGTGTATGGGTATGGTGTGGGCCCTAAGGGTTAGTGTGTGTCTAACAGTTGTCCCTCGATATTTGCAGGTGGCTCTGGTTACCCCAACGTTTCATGGCTACTGACCCGTGTGAGGAACCCCAGGACAAGGGCAGAGGAACGTTACAATGAGGCACATGGGCGAACAAGAAGAATAACAGAAAGGATATTCGGCCTCCTGAAGGCTAGGTTTTGTTGCCTCCATCTAACAGGTGGATCCCTGTACGACTCATCCAAGAAGGTGTGCCAGATCATCGTGGCATGCTGTATGTTGCACAACCTTGCCTTACGTCACCAGTTGCCTTTTCAGGCAGGAGGATGAGGCTGGAGATGGGCGTGTGGCAGCAGTGGACCCTCTGGACAGTGAAGATGAGGAGGATGAGGCTGAGAACAACAGAAGTGCTATAATACGACAATACTTCCAATGACACACAGGTAAGACACTCATTTCACTTTACATTGACAGTTTTGTGTTTGACATTGTCACTGGCAGGCTGATTTTCCCACTTCTATGGCCACTTACTGTACCCTTTGGCATCTCTATTTTCAGATATTTGTGCCCCACTATCGCTCCTGGTGTGTTGACTGCAGCCAACTACAGGTCATTCCTATGTATACATTACTGTTCAGTGGTATTGCAGTGTTTAAAGCTTGTTAAATGAATACATATTTCAATCATTTGATAGACTCCATACTTATATTTATTCAAATGGTGTTTATATAAGTGCTAATAAGTAGAGGGATATTTGCAGAGGGCTGGGGTGATGGTGGAGGAATGTCCAGGCAAGAGTCCATGGCAGTTCAAGGTGGACAGGGTGACAGAGTGGGACACAAGGGTGATAATCAGGAGAGTCTTATTTCCTGGCGGGGGTCTTGGCAATAGTCTCTGGCTTCTGCCTGGATCGCAAGGACTGTTTGCGGGGTGGTTCTGCTTCTGCAGGGAGTGGGGTGCTGGTGGCCTGTTGTTCCTGTTGCGGGGCCTCCTGTCCACTAGCATCAGCGGAGGTGGAAGGCTGTTCATCGGTTTGGCTAGTGTCAGGGGCCTGGTGGTGTGCCACTGCCTCCTTCATGGTGTTGGCCATCTCTGCCAGCACCCCTGCAATGGTGACCAGGGTGGTGTTGATGTCCTTCAAGTCCTTCCTGATCCCCAGGTACTGTCCCTCCTGCAGCTGCTGGGTCTCCAGTATCTGGCCCATCGTCTCCTGGGAATGGTGGTATGCTCCCAGGATGTTGTTGAGTGCCTTCTGGAGAGTCAGTTCCCTGGGCCTGTCCTCCCCCTGTCGCACAGCAGTCCTCCCAACTTCCCTGTTGTCCTGTGCCTCTGTCCCCTGAACCGTGTGCCCACTGCCACTGACCCCAGGTCCATGATCATCCTGTGTTTGTGGGGTGGCCTGGGGTCCCTATAGTGGTGGATACACTGCTGATTGACGTGTCCTGGGGACAGAGGTATGAGCCCGCTGGGTGGGTACTGTGCTGGTGTTTCCTGAGGGGGAGGCTCTGTGGTGGTATGGGACTGTGTCTGGGTTACCGACTGTCCGGAGATCCCTGATGGGCCAGGTTGGTCATCCAGATCCAGGCGTCCACAGCTGCTGTCATCACTGTGGGCCTCTTCTGGGGAGGGGGACTGGATGTTGCTGGCAGCTCCTCTCTGATGACGTTGGCTGGGGGACCTGTGGGGATGTAAATGCAGTGGTATTGTTTCTGTGTGTGTCATCTTGTGCATGGGTGTGTTGCCCTCTATGGTTGTTATTGCCCTGTCAGCTTTGCCTTGTGTAAGTAGTTATTTTGTGGGTTAGGTGATTCTCTCTATTGTGCATGCTTTAGTGATGGGTGTCCATGCAGGTCTGTGATGGGGGTCCGTGCATTGGTATTACATGCAGGGTTTGTTATTGGGAGGGGTGGGTGGTTTTGTGATGGTGGAGTGTGTGTGAGGTGGTGGAGTGATGGGAGTGAGGGTAAGGGTGGTGGTTTGTGATGGCATGCAGGTGGGGGGGTGATAGTAATAGAGAGTTAAATTACCAGAGTACAGTCCTCCTCCTACTCCTGTCAGGCCCCCAGGATGCATGATTGCCAAGACTTGCTGCTCCTCTGTACAGCGACTTGGTGTCTTGCTGCTGTGGATCGCACCTTCCCCCGTAGGTCATTCAACCTCTTCCTGATGTCGTCCCTTGTTCTTGGCGCTGTCCCACGGCGTTTACCCTGCAATGGATGTCTGCTGCATCTGTGATCTGAATAGCTGTGGCTCTACCCAGATGATTTCCTCCACCATGACCCTTAGCTCCTCCTCTGAGAACCTGGGGTGTCGTTGTGGTGCCATGGGTGTAGTGTGAGTGGTGTGGGTGAGGGTGTATGTGGTGATGTTTTGGGGTGTGTGATTTAAGGTGTGTGGATGGTGTATAGGTGATGGTGGTGTGTGGCTGTGGTCTTGTCTGTGGTCTTGCTATCTCTCTTGTGGCAATTGTTTCTAATGGTAAAGGGTTGTGGGTAATGTGGGTGTGTGTTTTATAGTGGTGTGGATGTGTGGGTGTGGTGTGTGTATGTGTGTCAGATGTGTGTTATTCAAATTGTCCAATGTGTTTTTTTTTGTTAGGTTGTGTGTATTTTGAGCGTGGCGGTATGTACCACCAATGGTTTAGCACCATTGAATGTCCGCTGCAGTGATTCGTGGGTCATAATGCTGTGGGCATAGTTCTGTTGGCGTTACGGTGTGGGTTTTGCTACGGCCAGTTTATCACTGACCTTTGGGCTGACGTACTTGTGTGTGTGGCTGTATAGTGAAGGAATACTATGTGTGGGTCATTATATGGGTGGTGGTAATCCGCTGTGGCGGCGGTATGTTGGCGGCAGTCAGCGTGGCGGTAAGCGGTACTTACCACCAATGTCATAATGAGGGCCATAGTGCCAGTTTTCTCTTTCAGTCCTTGAATAGGAGCCTACTGGCTAATAATGACTCACATTTCCTTTCCTTTTCATTTTAAATTAAGGTTTGTGAAACTTTTTATACGGTCATTGTGTATTAATGACATGATTTCTTGTGTTGTGGAAATAGTTTAAAATGAAAACTCAATGTAAGTTGGCCTTTTTTTAGCCTCTTCTATAGGATGCAGAGTTTAAACATATATATATATATGTTTGTGTGTGTGTGCATGTGTGCATGTGTGTGAAGTACTAGGTACATGGTTATTATATGTGTGTGTGTATATATATATATATATATATATATATATATATATATATATATATATATATATATAGACACATATACATATAGATAGATATATGTATATTTAACATTTAAGAAGTGCTCCAGGGACCCCGCGTATGGGCAGGACTATTCAGTGCTTATTACTTTGATAATGATTCATCTGGAAGAGAACAAGGATTACAGGTAAGCAATTTTCTCTTCCCTGAGAAATGGGTCTCTAATTAGTGAAAGTGAAAAGGACTGGAAGAGTAGGAGTAAACAGGAAGAGAAGAAAGTATTGTACAGAAGAGCGAGCAAATGAAGCAGTCATATTATGAAACAGATGTTGTAAGTTTTTTCAGGAGTAAGAACAAGTCCTTTGTACATCTGATGTCTCTGACAGATTATTTCAAATGGCTCGGGCAGCACCAGATAAAGACTGATTGGTAGCCCAGTGATATAAGAATTTATTTGATTTTAGAGGGAAATTGTCTTTGCTGCTCAGGTCTTTGTGACCGTCAAAGATTTTGTGTAGATATATTGTTTATTTTTCATGCAATGCACTAAAAATACTGTGGGTGGGTTTGAACTTAATCATTGATATCATGTATATTTTTTGTCCCAGAGACCATCCTGGCCATTGAATGAAGAACAATTTTTAAAGGCTCACGTCTGAATTTTTGTGTTCTGATCCTAGTTGAGTGCGAGAAACAATAGAATGAGCAACTATTGTGAAATATAATGGTGCTACACAAAAGCTTTTAGAAAAATGTTTTTAGATAAGTGCAGTATTGATCTGGCTACAGATGATGTGTGTTTATCATGGGAAGACATGTTACAGTAGCTATCCAACCAGAGATCCGAAGATTTTACCTCCTGTTCTAGTGAAGAAGAGAACCGGATTGAACGGAGGTCTGTTGTTTCATGTCAATCTGTGCAAGAAACATGAAGTCGGGTTTTGTACAGGGTTCAGGCTTAAGAAATGTTTGCACATCCATATGAAGAGTTTTGGTTGGATAGCTTTTAAAGTTCTGATGTCCAGGGATGCCTAGATTTTTAAGCTAAGCTATGTACCATCAGTTTATTGAAGAAATGCAATACCATCCCTTTTGAAGAGGGGTTCCATATAAATGCTAAAAAAGAGACGGGGCTAAAATGCACCATTGTAGAAATACCACACAGTATAGGAGCGATATCAGATCTTTAACTGCTTAAAATTACTATGTGCTTTTGGTTTGAGAGTTATGACGAGAATCATCAAAGAACTGTACCTTTTATGTTTATGGGCTGGCTGAGAGTGCAGATTAGTTTTTACTGATCAGTGGTATCAAATATTGACAACAGATCAAAGACTGATGCAGTTGCAACATTGAGTGTACATCATCTTTAACTTTTAAAATAGCAGTTTCCATACTGTGGGGGTCATTCCGACCCTGGCGGGCGGCGGGCGCCGCCCGCCGGGCGGAGACCGCCAAAAGACCGTACCGCGGTCAAATGACCGCGGCGGTCATTTTGACTTTCCCGCTGGGCAGGCGGGCGTCTGCCAAAAGGCCGCCCGCCCGCCCAGCGGGAAAGCCCCAGCAACGATGAAGCCGGCTCAGAATGGAGCCGGCGAAGTTGCTGGTGTGCGACGGGTGCAGTGGCACCCGTCGCGATTTTCAGTGTCTGCTTTGCTACTAAATAGTATTTAAGTGTGCCATACTGTGCACCGGTATCACACACTACTTGCTAACATGAACTCCTTACCCGTATACAATAACAGAGAGTACACTTCCTGCCGGGAAACAGCTCCTAGCGACAGCATTGTGGCGAGTATAGAGCAAAGAATTAGTTTCGTGAACTTTAAATCCTTACCCGTCTAATCCGCATGCATCCTTAATTACTTGATGTTGTTGTAGACGTCATCCAAAATATACTTCTGTGTGGTCGTCATCTTGAAATGGCTACACGTATATACTTGTTTCGTCAGTATTAGCGCTAACGTGTGCCATAAAGGCAAAAATTGTCATAAGGACAAAGTAGGCATAATATATTGGTAATATGAGCAAAGTAAGACATCTATAATTACGTAATTCCAATATGCTATTCCCTCTCATTACGTATAGTTAGTACGGGATGAGGATATCGTCAGTGCAAATTCTTTCATGTTCGCCATCTTGTAACGTATCAAACTAGCCATATATATATTTCAAACCAATATCATAAGTGTTCACTAAATATATGGTATACTGGGTTAACCCTATTTTATCATTAACATATCATCAATGTTATATGAAAAAAGTGAACGATTACCTTAAACAAAACACTCCTAAATATGATCAGATTATAAAGTACAGATGTTCTGTATGCCGACATGTCTATAGGTAATGAATCTACACTAGTTAGAACACAGTATGTGTTGTCATTAGTGAAGTGTGAATTATTAGGATGTTAAAATCCAATCATTTGAATGGTTAATTATTCGTGTAACCACATGCATCCAGTAGTATGTGTGTTCAAAATATATCAAATATGTCAACACAGTATGTAATTAATAGTCAAAGAAAAAGGCCATAATAACCATGTATAACAAAAGTATATTAAGCCCCAAGTCTTTAATCAAATTCTATATACATTGTAGCATGAACACTTAGGGGGTCATTCTGACTTTGGCGGGCGGCGGAGGCCGCCCGCCAAAGTCCCGCCGGCAGAATAACGCTGCGCGGTCAAAAGACCGCCGCAGTAATTCTGAGTTTCCCGCTGGGCTGGCGGGCGACCGCCAGAAGGCCGCCCGCCAGCCCAGCGGGAAACCCCCTTCCATGAGGATGCCGGCTCCGAATGGAGCCGGCGGAGTGGAAGGGGTGCGACGGGTGCAGTAGCACCCGTCGCGATTTTCAGTGTCTGCATGGCAGACACTGAAAATCTTTGTGGGGCCCTGTTACGGGGGCGCCTGCAGTGCCCATGCCTTTGGCATGGGCACTGCAGGGGCCCCCAGGGGCCCCACGACATCCCATACCGCCATCCTGTGCCTGGAGGCCAAAACCGCCAGGAACAGGATGGCGGTATGGGGGTCGGAATCCCCATGGCGGCGCAGCAAGCTGCGCCGCCATGGAGGATTCCCCAGGGCAGCGGAAAACCGCTGGTACACCGCCGGTTTTCCGTTACTGACCGCGGCTGTACCGCCGCGGTCAGAATGCCCAAGGGAGCACCGCCAGCCTGTTGGCGGTGCTCCCGCAGTCGTTGGCCCTGGCGGTTTTTACCGCCAGGGTCAGAATGACCCCCTTAGTTTCATTGAGCATGTCCCTGCTCACAGTAACAGATCTTTTAGTAAGGTATGACTTATTGTAATCGTTTGCTATTTGCTTTGGGCTGGACACGACTAACTCACAAGGAAGAGAAGTTTAATCGTCAGTGACCCTTATGGGCCACACCTGGTTGAAAACCACTAGCTTTTCAGGGTATTTCCAGGCTTTGCTGATGGAGACAAGGAGTACTCAGAGATGGGGTGCTTCAAGGACAACAGATCTACGGCCAGGTCCTCCGGCCTTTCCATGGTTCCTCACCAACCCCAGTCCATCTTTTGCTTTGCTCCTTTCATGGTCACGGAAGGGACTTCCAGCAGTGTCTCTGCCAGCCCAGCCACCACAGCACACAAGGTTCCCAGCTCCTGCATGGCCAAGGACAAATGTTGGGTTAGTCCACGCTCCCCCTGCCAGCCGCAGCCTCCAAGCCCCTTTAGTTTGCCTTTCAAACACCATTGGCACCCAGTGGGGGGCAGGATATGCCATCACCTGCACCACTGGAGGTCAGAATCATTCAACTGCTGGGTTCTCCATATTGTGCAAAGGGGCTACCTGCTCCCCTTTGTGACTACGCCTCCACCAATGCCACCCTCTTACCACCCTTGCAACCCGGTGACGGAGGACCATCTCTCATTACTTTCCCAAGGAAGTGGTGGCTCTTTTGGCCAAGGGAGCCTTGGAGAGGGTGCCAGCAGCAGAAATAGGTTGTGATTGTTATTCCGGTTACTTTCTTGTGCCCAAAAAAGGGCAGAGGCTGCCTTTGTACTATCCTAGACCTGCACCCTCTCAATTCCGTCCTGAAAAAGGAAATAAAATCATAATACTTATGCTTGCTGAAGTCCTGTCTGCTCTAGGTGGTGGTGTTAGACTTGCAGGACGCATAATTCCATATCCCTGTCCTGCCTGCCCCAGTGTTACCTGCGGATCACAGTAAGTCACAAACACGTTCAGTTCACCGTGCTCCCTTTCAGCCTCATCAGCGCCCCTCGGGTGTTTACCAAGGTGATGGCAGTGGTTGCAGCTCATCTGCGGAGATCAGGGTTACTAATCTTCCCCTACCACGATGGCTGGCTGTTGAAGGCAAACTCGCCCTGGGCAGTCATCTCCCACCTTCAGAGTATGGCGAACCTCCTGCACTATCTGGGGTTCACTTTGAAGGTGGCAAAGTCACACCGGACCCCTTCTCAAATGTTCTCCTTCATCTAAGCTGTTCTGGACATAGTGCAGTTTCAGGACTATCCTACCAACCACTGAGTCCTGGATTTTCAGACTATAATACTGATATTTCAAACTCTATCATGGGATTCGGTGAGACTGACTCTGGGGCTGATGCTCCTCATGGCTTTCTGCATCCTGATTGTGACGCATATCCGCTGGTATATGTGGGTTCTGCAGTGTGACCTGATGTTCCAGTGGGTGAGGCATCAGGGGTATCTATCCAACATGATCCAAATCTCAGAAGGCACTGCAAAAGATCTGCAGTGGTGGTTAATGACCCCTCTCCCTTCCCCAACAAGATCTGACAGTGGTGACAGATGTGTCACTACTGGGCTGGTGCAGACATCTGGAAGAGGTGGAATCCGGACTCCATATCAACCCTTTGGAACTCTGGACATTCCGTCTGGCAAGGAAAGCCTTTCTACCTTTATCAAGGGAAGGCTAGTGCAGGTGTTCACGGACAACACCACTGCCATTGGGTATTGCAACAAACAGGGCGAGTTGGGGTCGTGGACCTTTTGTCAAAAGGCCCTGTGTCTGTCTCTGGACATGACTGGAACGTCATGGCATTTCCCTGGTGGTTCAACACCTGGTGGCCTCTCTGATTAGAAGGATGGATGAACTCTGCCGAAGATGCCCAGAGGATCACTAATGGAATCTCCATCAGGCGGTGGTGCAAGATCTCTTTCAGCAGTGAGGAGAGCCTTGTTTATATTTGTTTGCCACTGCAGAGAACGTGCAATGTCACTTCTGCACTCTGGAGTTACAAAGTGGATAGTTTTAGGCCTTCTGCCCGAAGTCTGCAATGATATTTTGGCAGCCTGACGTCCCTCCACCAAGACGGTATATGCCGGCCTTCGGACAGATTTGTTGCATGGTGTACATCTAAACAGGTCGACCGCTTATTTGCACCACTTATCCAAGTTCTTCTGTTTAAGCTTAGCCTAACCCAGCAGGGCTCTGCATTGGTCACAATGAAGAGTTCTTTGCTGCAGCTGCCAGATCAGCCTTACCTCTTTAAGTCTGCTATTGTAAATTGGTTGGCTTGCAGCACTTGCTTCCTTTAGCTCCCTTTGTTATGCCTCAATGGGACCTTAACTTGGTCCTTACCTTCCTAATGTGTGTCCTTTTGATCCACTACATACCTGCCCTCTCAGGCCTTTCATAATCAAGACGGCCTTTCCGGTGGCAATTACATCTAACCGGATAGTCAGTGAACTTCAGGTGTTGTCATTCAGGTCGCCCATCGTCTCCTTCTTCCTAGTCCTTTGCATCCACCTTGCTGAAGGTGGTAACCCCGTTCCAAGTAGTCCAATATATCACCTTACCTTTCTTTTTATGCTCCACCTCATCCCTTTAAGGAGGACAAGAGGCTCCACCAGCTTTACCCAAAAAGAGCATTATCAAGCTACCTTGACTGCACAAAACCGTTCCGGGTGGATGATCAACTCTTCATGAGATATGTTTACCAAATGAGGGAAGGCCGCACAGAAACAGACCATCTCCAGATGGATTGTGCTCTGCATTAAGAACTGCTACGCATTGGTCAAGAAGTAACCCCTAGAGGGTTTGCCTGATTGTGCCACCAGAGCAAACGCTGCGACCACTGCGTTAGCACACAGAGTTCCGGTACTGGAAATCTGCAAGGAAGCAACGTGGGCCTCGCTGCACACGTTCACCAAACACTACTGCCAGAACAGGCAGGTCCGTTGGGATGGGCACTTTGCTCATTCTGCCCTGCAGGACCTTTTAGGTTAAATCATGTTCGCAGATCCACCTCCGGGAAGGTCTGGCTTGGGTATCTATTCTAAGGTAAGGAAAATACAGCTAGAAGTCTCTATCAGTTGAGCAAGTTATATATCTTTGATAACACCTTACCTGGTAGAAGCTCTGTCTAACTGCAGATTTCTTACCGACCGACCCATCCTCCCTGCTCTGCGAAGTGATTATTAGAGTTAAGGGCTGTTCCCCTTTTCAGGGCCTAGTTCCACACACCAGTGGTCAGTGTTGTTTGAGGCTCTGTGCTTCTGCTGTGGAAAGTCGCAAAAAGAAACTGACGGTGGGGCCTTCATAGGCACCGCACATGTCACTTCCAGCGTGGACTTGAGCGCCATGTGGAGCGCAAAGATGGCACCTACCGGTGCGCAGGGGTACTACTCACGAAACATTTCTGAACCTAGTCTGACGCCTGGGGATAACTTTTTAACTGGATTCATTTGTGGTGCCAGAAATGAGGGAATATGGTACGGGTTGTATAATTTGAGAACCAAATGTGGAGCAACATTCTGAGAAATCTACAGCAGTGTGTTTAAATTCTTAGGCCAAGGTTGATGGTTAACATGGTCAAGGCAGGGAATTGTTATTTCCAGTATCACTGTCTCCCCTCTCTCCAAAGCTAGTAAAGGAACACGTTTTCTCAAGGTTTAAATGCACAAGAAGCAGGATGATGAGAGCCTATTATCCTGATTTTTAGACCCTGCCTAGGACAGCGCGCATGCAGTGTCACTTGGGAGCACCGCCAACAGGCTGGCGGTGCCCCGCAGGGCATTCTGACCGCGGCGGTTTGGCCGCGGTCAGAAGAGGAAAACCGGCGGTCTCCCGCCGGTTTTCCGCTGCCCTGGGAATCCCCCATGGCGGCGCAGCTTGCTGCGCCGCCATGGGGGATTCCGACCCCCTCACCGCCATCCTGTTCCTGGCGGCTCCTGCCGCCAGGAACAGGATGGCGGTGAGGGGTGTCGTGGGGCCCCTGGGGGCCCCTGCAGTGCCCATGCCAATGGCATGGGCACTGCAGGGGCCCCCGTAAGAGGGCCCCACTTTGTATTTCAGTGTCTGCTTTGCAGACACTGAAATACGCGACGGGTGCCACTGCACCCGTCGCACATACCCACTCCGCCGGCTCCATTCGGAGCCGGCTTCCTCGTGGGGAGGGGTTTCCCGCTGGGCTGGCGGGCGGCCTTCTGGCGGTCGCCCGCCAGCCCAGCGGGAAGGCCAGAATGGCCTCCGCGGTCTTTCGACCGCGGAGCGGCCATATGGCGGCTCCCTCCAGGCTGGCGGCGACCGCCGCCCGCGGGGGTCAGAATGACCCCCTTTATGTATTAAAGGGGGCTTGAATCCCACCCATTCCTTAGAATTCGTTATCTTCATTGTCAGTCTTATTTGCTGCCTTCTGAATGGACAGTGCATGCCAGTTTCACTTTCTCTTCTTTCATGTGGAGCATGGACCATATACTGATTGCTTCAGTTTGATTTGTTTCCTTTCGCTACTCGCATTCTGATTGCGGTACTGTTTGTCTTTCTTCTTCCCCTGTCTTGCTGCTTATTCCCTTCCACACTCCATTATGTGTTGCTTCTTCCATGTCTGTCCACCCCTTGTCCTGTGTTGCTCCTTCCTCCCACCTTCCTGTTGTTGCGTTGCTTCTTACCTCCCACCTTCTCTCTTTCTACTATCCGTGTTGCTTCTCCTCTCCCATCTCCCTGTTGTTCATGTTGCTTTCAGCCATCCCTCCTCCCATTGACTGTGTTGCTTGTAACCCTTCCACTACCCTGTTGTCTCTGTTGTTCATGTTGGTTGTAAAACTCCCACCCTGTTGCTCGTGTTACTTGTAACCCTCCACCTCTCTTGTATGTCTGTGTTGCTTATGACCCTTCCAGCCTGTTGTCCTTGTTGCTTGGAAAACTCCCATCCCTTATCTGTGTTGCTTCTAACTCTTGGTTGTGTTGCCCTCCCCACACACCTTAAGAAAAAAACAGCCATGATGCGGCCAGCACTGGCTTTGACATAGCATTTTTGTCAAACCTTTAGCCATGTTGCACAGCAGCTGTGCTGCAGTACAACACGGATAAAGAGATTGGCAAAGCCAAATGCTCTCACATTTGCAATACCTATTGGCTTTGCTGCTGCTTGTTAAAAGATGATACTTCAGCTCATTGCAGTAGACCAGTTGGCATCAAACCAAGGGAATTTGGTTCCACCTACCAAAAGTATCTTGGCTTTGTTAGTACTCACTTTGAGTACTTTGGAATTCATTTGGTTAGTAATGAAGCCCGTACAATCTCAAAATGCAGAATGTGTGGTAAATGCCATGCTATCCAAATAATAATAAGATGCTTATCATCGGAGTCTTGATAAAATAGAAATCTGAAAGTGGAGATGAGTGCGGCTAAAGGAGCAGAAATGGATTTTAGACCAGATGCTGACTAGGAGTTAGCAGATATAATAGGTACTTCATAAGGAAGGTATGTAAATATGGATCTGATATTTTCATTTTTGTTTTAAAAGTAGTGTTAGAAGTCATCACAGTGTTTTTATGATGCAGGTATATTAGTCTGATTGTGAGTGACTTATGCTACTGTTTTTAATTCTCTTTTAGTAGAGATTGGCATTCCGTTGCGAACCCAATAACAGATTAGCTGGACAGCTTTGAATGCATCTTTTTGTTTTTTCAGCATGATAAGAGTATTTAGCCACATCACTGAAGTCTTTTCTCCTGCTCCTTTTGCTAGGATATGGATGGCTCGGAATGCTTAGAAACTAAAGTTCTGAGTGATACAACTATGTCTAAGACTGCTGTGTTCTATTTATTATAAGTGGTCATCTGCTATTGAGGGCCGCATATATGAAAGCTCTGGTTTGACTGAGGGTGCAGGTAAAACTAGCAGACTTTGGGCCATTGGCAAGAAGTACAGAAACATGAGATGATGTTAGCAGGTTACTTGACTGCTTGGTCCACAGAAAAGCCTAGCACAAAAGTATCAGACCATGGGAATAATTAGTCTTGGAGTGAGCTTCAGTTAGTCGAAATGGCAACCATATGCCCAGCTTGATGAGTTGGACCAGAAGATTCCAAATGAATTTTTTTTAGGAGAAGGTGTTGAGTAGACTCGGAAATTGAGGAATATCCCTTACTTCTGTCTATATGTGAATTTCCATATTTGAAAGAAATTTGAGGCATGCAAGGCATAGAGGAAAATCAAGCAAAGGAGGGCAATATTAAATTTGGTCACAGAGCCAGACTACTGTAGATGATACTGCATGTGATTGAGTAGTAAGGCAAGATACTACAGTTGGTCAAAAGGCATTTGTCAAAGTTAAATTTGCAGCTCATCATTTCTAAATCCCTATCCATGCAATTAGGGCAGTCTCGGCTTGTGTATATAGCATGGGAGGGACAGCTTCTTCGATGTGCAGGTCAGAATGTTCCTTAAGCCAAAAAAGATATAGATCTTTTTTCAAAGATGAAGTCCCATATTTCACCTTTGTGCTTGGCCAAAGATTGAGTCCATTCGTGGAGAGGAGAGGAGTAATGAAGGCCGGGGTCTAAGAGGAGCTAATACTAGCATACGGGAATTTCTCAAGAGTTAAGAGGACAGCAATGTTTTTTGAAGTGATGCGCTTTGGACAGCGGGTATTTTCTCTCTGCTTGGAGGCTGAGACACCCTCTACCCAATCAGTGAGAATGGGCACAGGCTTCTCAGTATTGAGCTTTGGTGTGGCCACTGAGGCAGCAATATAGGAAGGCCCAGGCTGCGAAAGACAGTGGTGACCCAGGAACATAGTAATAAAAGAAACAAGCATTTGCAATGCAATGGGTCTCACATTTGCTCGAGTTAGAGCTTATTGGCATTGTAAATTCCTAACTAGACTTTTCTTGCCACATAAATTGAAAATGAAGTATAAAACATTAGTTGACATTAGCGAGCCGATTCAAAGCGATATGGCTGCCATGAGCATGAGCGCGAAGGAGAGACACAAAAGGAAAAAGAAGTTCGCTCACAGTCAAACATATTGGCAATCGTGCAATTATCCATGTAACAAGCTCAGTCTGTAAGGTAGTAACAAAACCTCCCCAAGGAGGGACTAACATAAAGCATTTACCAATGATAACAAGTGATTTTCGAAAGGCAAGCCCACTAACGAGTGAAAGGGCTGGGGGTGAGGTGGGTGTGGTTAAAAGCCCACAATTCTTACAACAGGTGAAAGCGCTTACGTGCCCGACCTAAAAAGAGAAGGTGAAATGAAAGAAAAACTGAGTCCATACACAGCAGCTAGCAGGGACGGCTCCTCGATTAGGGCGGAGGAGCATCGCCCCCTCCCCCGCCAGCAGCAGAAGCTGCAAACCTTTCACCCTTCGTGGTGGAAGGGGCATCGGCCACGGGGGTGACAAGCACCGAGGGGAGTGCACTGTGCACTCTCCTCAGAGCGCATGTGTGTTTGGCCGGCTGTCTTGGGCCGGCCAAACACACATGTGCTGTAGGCTCTCTCCAGCCCAGCAACAAAGTCGCTGGGCTAGAGAGAGCCTGCACAGGCTCCCAGCCGGGGCGCTCCCAGCCAATCCTGACGCTGCTCTGAGCAGAGTCAGGATTGACGCAGGGCAGGTTGGGAGCCTGTGCCTGCAGCGCCACCGAGACAGAGGAGAGGAGCGGCGAGGAGCGAGGTAAGTTTTTATTTGATTATTACTTTTTTTAAATTAATTTTTAGAACCGCTCCCGTGCCCCCCTTCCTCTCCTCTGCGTGCCTCCCACCCCTCTCCTCATTAGCGAATGAGTCGCGAGTGGCAGCTGGCCTATTGTGTTTACTTGAAACAAAAATCACAAATATAAATGAAATTTGACAGAAGCACATGATATAACTAAAAACAAATTAAAAAAATAACTCACCCATGCAAACACATTAAAGTCCAAGAAATAAAATAATGAAATGCTAAACGCAGGGCTAGCTCCACAAAATACAATGAAGACTAATGAAAGAAATCAAAATATAGCAGACTGCATCAACTTTTGTCCCAGCTGTTTTTCCATGTGGTCACGTGGCCGAAGGTTGAGAAACACAGGCTGCCTGTCATGTTTCAGTGGAAATGACATTTCCTTGAGGAAAGACAATTGATTGAAAGACACAGAAACAGCGAGGGGTGAGGGCAGAGAAATTAAAGAAAAGCAGAGAGGGGGTACTCCCGTTTACATACACTTGCTACACAGAAGAAAAAACAACTGTAAATTAAATGTGAGAAACAAATCAATTTACTGAAAAAAAACTAAAACAGTGACTCATTCTTGTGCCTGCTTCACAATTACGAAATAGTGAAAATGAGGCCAGCTCTTCAAGATGCAAGGTATGCAGATGATGGTCTAAAAAGTTATTTCCCTTAGACACCCTGTTGGGGTCCTACTGGAATACCTGGTTCTCCTAATTTATGTCCCTTTTATGCCATATTTTTAAAGAACAGATCTTCCGAGGTTGTTCCTTCTGTATTGTGGTGGACTTTCTGCACTGGATGCAATAGATTTACATTTGCTTATTGGAGGTAACAATGAAGCCTTCGACTCACGCCTAAAATACCAGAGCTGGAGGCTATAGTAGAGGAAGAGCCCTGTAATGGATCCCTCGGAGATGTTCAGTAACTCTATTGCGTAAACATGAATAAATGAAGTCCAAAGCCCTGAAACCTGCATTCTTGTTGTACGTCCTTAACAAAACATGATTTGTAGAAGACAAGATATCCAGATACTTCTCTTTGATTCTGGGTCCTCAATAGAAGAGCCCTCATAAACTCAAGTACCACTTGTTTTGCGTGTTCATTGCACCATCGCCTTATGGAATGACTTGGCAGGGTTATTCCCAACTGTAGTTCCCAGCTGTAGGCTTCCGCTGGCCTACCTTGGAAATGAAAATGCCAAGCGATTTTCATGCAATTGCTGGGATCCTCTTTGGCACGAGGAAAGAATTAAAATAAGTGGCATTCCATTGAAGGGCCTCCATCTAAGATAACTGCAATTATCAGAAAGCTAAGGGAGTTTAACTTGTATGGGATTTTACATGAGTATTGCTATTTATACATTTACTAATGTGTGATTCTGATGCATAACAACAAAAGCAGTCATTAGTTTTTTGAGGATTGCAGAGGCGACATGCAAATCGTTATTCATTTCCCTTTTACTACTTTCTGTGACTTCCAACCTCCCTTCCCTTCCCCCTCCTCAGACTCCGTCTGACCTGCCTCAGAGGCACCAGGGGTTAACATGGGCTCCATTGCTTGTAAAAACAAGTACGAGCTTAAACCTGATATGCCTTTGACTAAATGTTAGGCAAATACAACATGAGTCAGAGGGTGTCTATTGTTACAAGTGGCGTCTGTAACCAACCGACTAGCACACAACCTCAGTTTCAAAAATATTAAATTAAGTTAAGTTACAAATGTATCGGTTCTGCCAATAACTAAGATCCGGCGCACCTTTCCATGCATTTTTTTTAGTTAATTTATGTCACATTTACAGAATAAGGCATGTATTGTCTACGTTCTTAGCAGTTTAGATACAAAGAATAATGGGTCTGACATACAAAGTGATTTTACGGTTGAAAAGGTCACATTTCAATCTTTGCGACCCCAAAATCGTTTGTTTTTTAAATGTACAAAAACCAAATTGTGATTTGGTAAAACACAATGTGTTTTTTAGAATAAATATGGATTGGTATTTAGAAGACACTTATAAAGTGTTTCCTTTCCGAATACCTATTCTTCAACTTATGTATTAATGTTTTGAAACCGAGATCTGGTCGCAAAACATTAAGGGGGTCATTACAACCCTGGCGGACGGTGTAAAAGGTGGGGTAATACCGCAAACAGGCCGGCGAAAAAAAAAAGGGAATTACGACCCTGGCGGTAACCGCCAACAAAGACAGCCACTTTAACACTTCGCCCGCCACGGCGGTACAGACAAACAGCGTGGCGGTCACCGCCAACAGACAGGCGGGAGACAAATACCGCCCACACTATTACAACACACCAATCCGCCACCTTTTCCGGGGCGGATTCACTGTGGATAAAAACACGGCGGAAACCGCCTTTGCTATGGGAAAACGCTCACCTCAACACACTCCACGAGGAACGACGACTCCATGGAGCCGGAACTCCAAATACTACCTGCCCTTGTCTTTCTGCTCCTGTACGAACAACAGCGACGTAGGCGCAGAACATACCTGTGAGTACTGCATCTATGACACGGGGGAGGGGGGAAGCAAAAGTTAGGGGGACACCCACCAAACACCCCCACCCCCACCCTCGCATATTACAACATACACACCAATGCAGTCAAAAATATCACATTAACAACCCACAATCCCCCCGGAAGAATGCAAAGACAAAGCGAGATCCGTTCAAATATTGTAATGTGCCAATATACATGTCATATAAAAATATACTGAATCATATCTCGAAATCTGTCATATTTATATATACAATACAAGAAGTAGTGCAGATATGTACACAACAATGTCCGTGCACCAACAGTCCAAAAATGCATGGGCGAGGCCCACAATAGATACCTGACCAAAATCCGAGAGAACACTGCCGGGGCATCAGATTGAAACACTACAGGCACCTCAGGGGGAAGGGAAGGGGGGGGACCTCAGCCAAATGACTGCAAAGCCAGATCCACGACGGGGCTCCATGCCCATTGATGTATCCTGGGGAGTGCAAAGCCACAGTCTCTCAAGTCTTTACAGTGGGTGGGTTGCCCACTGGACCATCCTGGGGAGTCCAAAGCCACAGTCTCTCAAGTCTCTACAGTGGGTGGTTTGCCCACTGTACAATCCTGGGGAGTGCAGGTAGGGTGGGGGATATGATAGTTGAAATTTGACTTACCAGTGTCCGTTCCTCCAACGACTCCTGCGAGGCCCTCAGGATGCAAGATGGACAAGACTTGCTCCTCCCATGTTGTTAGTTGTGGGGGAGGAGGTGGGGGTCCGCCTCCAGTCCGCTGTACCGCGATGCTGTGCCTGGATACCGTGGAACGCACCTTCCCCCGTAGGTCGTTCCACCTCTTCCTGATGTCCTCCCTATTTCTTGGGTGCTGTCCCACAGCGTTGACCCTGTCGACTATTCTTTGCCATAGCTCCATCTTCCTGGCTATTGATGTGTGCTGTACCTGTGAGCCAAATAGCTGTGGCTCTACCCGGACGATTTCCTCGACCATGACCCTGAGCTCCTCCTCAGAGAAGCGGGGGTGTCTTTGGCGTGCCATGGGGTTGTGTGTGTGATGTGTGGGGTGGTATATGTGTTGATGAGTGTGGTGAGTGTAGTGGTATGTGGTGTTTTGTGCGTGGCTGTTGTGTGGGTGATGGTGTAGTGTGCCTCTGTGTGATGGGGTTCTCTATTCTGTGCTGTCTCTCTCTGGCCTTCTCTCAGAAATTGTGGTTGTAAGGGTTTGTGTGTGATGTGGGTGTGTGTTTTATATTGTATTGGGTGTGTGGGAGTGGTGTTTGTATGTGTATCAGGTGTGTGTATTTGGAATTGTCCAATGTGGCGGTGTTTTGGAGCTGTGTGTGTATTTTGAGCACAGCGGTGTGTACCGCCAATGGAATACCGCGGTTGAAAGACCGCCGCGTGGATTCATGGGTCGTAATAGCATGGGCGTGTTTCTGTTGGCGTGGAGGTGGAGGATTTGTTTCCGCATGTTTATTGCTGACCTTTGGTGTGGCGGTGTTGTGTGGGTGTCTGAATTTCGGCGGATTCCGAGATGTGTGTCATAATAGCTGTGGCGGTCTACCGCGGCGGTTTATTGGCGGTCTTCTGCACGGCGGTAAGCGCCTTATACCGCCAAGGTCGTAATGACCACCTAATATTTTACCACCAATTTAAAATTGGTAGTAACCATTCACAAAGGAGAAGGGGTCTCCACTTCATGAAGGTTAAAAAAACATGTTTTTCAGAAGTAAGTAGCGGTTGCTCGACCAGGGCCTGATCCTCAAAAATGTTTGCAAAACGTTGAATTTTCCTTTTGAAATGCATTTCGTTTTGCTTTTAGGAAAACGAGCTGCATAAAAAAAGATTGCTTTACTTAATAGCCATCACTGACATGGTGATCTGCTGACCCCAACAGGCAACCATGTCTCTGTCTCTAACCAGTTGTCTTGCGTCTTAATTTGCGACCTATCTCATGCTCATTAATAAGGTATGTTGAATTGCAACCCACTATGAATAGGTATTTTGTGAACCAACCTATAAATATACAGATTGATTCACGAAATACCAATACATTCATTGAAATCGGTGTGCACAGAGCACCTACTTCTAACAAATCCAATTTAGTAGTTTCCTAATAAGAAAGTTCAAATAGCAAATCGCTGCTTCATGCAATTTACTGTTTCTTATTAGGAATCTTTGTACATCTGGACAGTAATTCTGTGAGCTGTCCTTAATAAAGGGTGTAAAAAAATTACTGATCGCCTCTATAGCCCCCTAACCTCATTCACCTCCGTTGGATTATGGGTACTTCTGGGTGACCCGATCAGGTAATTCCTACCCCTAGGATTACTGCTTCATGGAGCCACAAATGACTTTTTAAATCAGTGCATTGTAGCATATTTTAATTGCATTTATATAACACTTACTACACTTAAAAAGCCCTAGAAGTACTTTACAACCTGACCTCGCATATTCCTATCTTTTCACATGTTATTCATTTATTTCTGTGATTTTATATAGCGAGGACCTTACCCAAGAGGGTTGGAGTGCTTTACAATAGAACAGAGTGAGTTACAAGAGAAATTGAGAGTTGCATCGAGTAGGAACCACAATGTAAGCTCTTGAGGTTACCCATGGCAAGTTACTTATTTACATAGTACTTAATAATCACATAAACTATGTTTAGAAAAATTGGAAAAGAGATACAAGCTTATACACAAGGACAGTACATATTTACAGAATTAAATCCAGGCTAGGGATATGCCATAAAGGAGTGGTGGGGAGATGAGGTGAAGACCTAGTATTGTTCTTGACGAGTGGTGTTATTGTGAAAAATAGCTTTGGAAGAGAAAGGTTTTGAGGATCGTTTTGAAGGTTCTGAAAGAGGTGGTGGTGCGGAGGTTTATAGGCAGTGAGTTCCAGATTCTAGTAGCACTACCTGAGAACAACTGAGCCATGAGTCGTTCCCTTTTGAAATTAGGAGGTTACAGCAGCAGATTTTCTGCATTTTGTGAGGGTCTAGAGCCACCAGATAATTTGAGTTTGTTTGCTAGGTAAGAAAGGGTGAAGTTGTGAATGACTTTATGTGTGATACAAGCAGTCTTATATATGGCCCTGGCTTCAATAGGAAGCAAGCGAAGAGTTAGCAACATAGGTGTGATATGGTAATTTCTTTTGGCTTTATAGACGAAACGCGCAGCCGAGTGGAGGATGGACCTTAGAGGAGATAGGTGAGTCTTGAGGAGGGCAGCACGAAGAGAGTTACAATAATCAAGTCTGGAGAGTACGAGGGATTGGACAAGAGTTTTTAGATCTTGCTCAGGAATAAAACATCAGATCCCCCAGAGAAGTTGCAGTTGAAATCGTGCAATATTGGCTATGGTGTTGATTTGGGATTGGATGTTAAGTCTTTTACCCGGGATGACACCAAGGGATTTGGCACTGTCAACAATTGTGGGTTTGCTGCAGAGAATGTTTGAATAGGAGGTGGGGGGTTTGAGATAGAGATGAGAAGGAATTCCATTTTAGAGGGATTCAGCTTAAGGTGATAATAATTCATCCATTCTTGGATGGAGTTAATGGTGGTGGTGAGAAGTGAGATGTGTGTGGAGGAGACCTTGAGGTAGATTTGGGTGTTGTCAGCGTAGAGGTGATAGAAGCTCCCAGCTTCTTTTAAAACAGCACCTAGCGGTCCAGTGTAAAGATTGAAAAGGGCTGAAGCTGGGGTAGAGCCCTGAGAGACACCTTGGTCATCAGATCTTGTAGTTGAGCAACTGTTTTCAATTCTTATCATCTAAGATCTCCCCGTGAGGTAAGATTCAAACCATTTAAGTACTACGCCTTCAATACCCATTCTTTCTTTTAGTGTGTTGATTAGTATGTGATGGTTGACAGTTTCAAAGGCTCCAGAAGGATCAAGAGAAAGGAGCTGCCAGAGTCTAGGACTCGAAAGGCATCCTCAATAATCTGTAGCAGCACTGTTTTGGTGCTGCAGCCTTGACAGAAGCCAGATTGAAATTAATCGAAATTATTGTCCTTGATATATTGAGTGAGTTGTTCTGCTACAGATCCTTCAGTGATTTTAGTGAGAAAAGGGAGGTTGGTGAGAGGTCAGAAATTATTAAGGTCAGCCAAATCAGCAGAGGGTTTCTTAAGTAGTGGGGTCACCTGACCAGATTTAAGGGCATTGGGAAAGGTTCCTTGGCTGAGAAAGAGGTTAATCAGCTTTGTCCAGTAGCGAAGTGTGAGGGTATAGAAATCTACTGCAATGCCGCTTGGAATAGGGTCTAGCGGGTGGTTAGAAGGTTTGGTGTTCAAGATGTGTTTAAGGGGGGGGGTCGTCAGTGATAAGACCAAAACAGAACCAGGAGCCTTTGGAGTTGCGTACCTCATATCAGTAATATGTGAGTCATGCTCAATTAGCGATTTAACCTTTGTATCATAGAACAGTGCATAACCTTCTGCTTTCTTTAGAGGGTCTTCCATTTTAATGGGCCAAAGTGCCACAGGGTTATTGGTGGATTTGTTAGGTTAAATAATTTTTTAGGTCTGTTCTTGGTGGAATCAAGCAGAGATCTAAAGTAGTTTGATTTTTTGCTATAGACATGTTTGTGGTAACGAGATCTCACGTAACAAAGGTGTGAGAGGTTGCTGATTGAGGATGACTGCCTCCATTTTTTTTCTAGGATTCTAAGATCTTTTCTTTCATTGTAAAGAGACTTATTTAACCAAGAGGAAGAGGGTGTAGGCCTTTTCTTCTTGCTTTGCATTGGAGCCAGATTGTCATTTAAGATAGATAGATTGGAGTAGCAGTGATTGGTCACATCATTGGCAATGGAATTGGGGTGGATGTCTGGTAGTATCTTCTTAGTGCTTTTGCAGAGAGTTTTGAGGTTGATGTCCTTTGTGTTGCGAAACCAGGATGTTGCCCTTTTTGTTTGGCCCAGGGTTACAGCATGCGAGAGGTGAAGTGAGAAAGGGATGAGGAAATGGTCAGACCAGTCGACTGGAATAGGAACATCTATTGTAATCAATTCAGCTTTGGAAATAATAAGGTCAAGCGTAGAGTCCTTGGAATGTGAAGGTTTAGCGTTGTGTTGATACAGATCATTTCCGTAGAGAAATGTTGTAAGCTGGTTAGCAGCCAAGTCTTCCTGGGTGTCCCAGTGAAGATTAAAGTCTCCTAGAAAAATCAGATTATCACTTTGTGAAGATTGATCACTAATACAGTCAATGATTTCTACGATGAAGGAGCTGTCACCTGGTGGGTGGGAGATGTGCTTCACATGCAATTCTAGAGTAATGCATTCAAATGTAGAGAAAGAACTACTAGGTAGCTCCTTGCAATGAAAGGAGTTTCTAAAGATGACATACATGCCTCCCCTGACTCTGCCTAGTCTGTCATTCCTGATAATGGAGTAATTATGGGGAAGAAAAAGATCGAAGAAAGTGTGAGATGTGTCTTTATACCAGGTCTCAGTAAGGATTAGTAGGTTGAGGTTATAGTGAGCGATCGTGTCAGAGATTTCAAATTTGTGTTTATCTGCAGTTATGTGGCATACAACGCAGCTCTCAGGTGACAGTTTTGGTGTGGGGGGTGTCAGAATGTTTGGCGGTGATGGGAATGATGTTCCTGTAGGGCAGGGTATGAGTTGTGGGTAGCCGGCGTTGGGTTCTGACCAGAGAGATGGTGGGTATAGTGCGTTGTTTAGTGCTGTCAGGAAAGCAGATGGTGGAAGGCGTAGGGGTAGTAGTATAACTAGCAAGTAGATTATTTATAGCATTTTGGGTGAGATTGTGCACAGCTTATTGGGGCACGGGAGAAGACTACTCCTGGGGATGGAGTGATCGGGGTATTGTAATCTACCCGAGGGGAGTAGGGATTTAGGTTCAGTGGAAATTTTGGAATTTAAGAAGGAAATAGAGGGTTCAAGCTAGGGAGATTGAAAAGATGAGGAGGCCAGGTTTGTTATTAAGAATATTAAGAGCAGAGTGAGAAATGTAATGGTGATCGGGAAGGGCAGCAGGTTCAGAGGAGAGCATTTTTGGGGGCAATGGGCTGTGGGAGGGAGAGAGGAGGGTTGATGAGAGGGGGTGTTAAATTGTTGAGTGAAGTGTGTAGTGTCGAGTGGTGTTGATTGGAAATGTGTGTGGTAGTTGTTGGGGTGTAAGTGAGAAGCTCAGGGCACTCGGGACAGGTAAATGAATCATGAAGTGATTGGGGTGATGAAGGGTGGAAGCAATAATTGGATGAGTCAAGTTGGTAGGAGGGTTAGACGGGGCGGGAGGGCTGTGTAGTTCAAAGTGAAGAGAGGGTAGTTGGATGATGGTATTTGAGTTTGGTTGTAAGGTTGTGAGCATTGGTTGAGAGAAGAAAAGATATGATGAAGTGGTTGGGGTGAGGCAGAGAGGAAGCAGTTGTGGGATTGAGGCAGGTAGGCTGAAGGGGTGAGATAGGAGGGAAAGGGGGGGCAAGAGGGATGAATAGTTAGAAGTGAAAAGAGGGGAGTGGGGAGACAGAACTTGAGCTTGCTTGTAGGGGGCCAGGAGAGGTGGATGAAGCAATAATCTAACCAGAGGGATGTATGGGAATGTGGAAATGTGGAAATAACCTCTGGATTAAAGAGAGGGGGAGAGAAGAGCTTGGCTTGAGGGGGGATAGGTTCAGGTGGCTGAGCAGGGGTGTAAAGATATGGGGGTGGTGTGTGGGAGTGGAAAAATTCAGGGTAAGAAGAGAAGGAGCAGTGGAAGGTGGCTGAGCAGGTGAGAATAGGGGTGGGAGTGGAGTTGGGTGGATAGAAAGATTTAATGAAAGAGGGGAAGGAGCAGTGGAAGATAGGAGGTGTGCATCAGAGGAAAGAATCACTGGAGGAGAGGGTGATGTATGAGCTGGAATGTCAGACTGTAGGTGATAGGGACAAGGTAAGGGCGGGTATTTAACCCACTTGGGGGGGCAGTTTCTTTAAGGTCTCTGTGGGTAGAGGTCAGCAGTAGGGATAGGATGTTGAGTGTCAAGTCCCCACAGGAAATATTGAGAGGAGAGGGTCAAGGGGTGGAGCGGGTGAACTATAGGGGAATGGAGTACATCTTGGGGGGATGGTTGTCCAGCACCCAGGAAGAATAGGAAAGGGAAGTGTGAAGAGAAGGAGGACTGAGCTGGTGAAACGAAAGGGTTGTGAGAGTTAGCGGGCGTAAGCAGGGAAGAAAATAGTAGGTCGAAATGAGAGAGATAAGTATCTTTAGCCTTAATCATGACCTTCCCATTGTTGTATAAGGAGATAGTGATAGCATAATCAAAGCAGTTGGAGACTTTAAGTTGGCAACTGCGTGGGATTGTGGTGGAGGATGAAACATTAAGTGAGTTGTGGAAGTTGGAGATCCAGGATGAGATGTTATGGGTGAAAAAATGGGATCTGTCTTGAGTCTTCCCTAACGACCGCTGTGACACTGATCAATGAACAGGGTGTCGGGAAAAAGTTCAATGTGAGCTTTTTAAACTTTATAACGAAGGCTTTGGAAAGGTTGGAAGGGTAAATTATCTTGTAGCAGTTGGCTCCTACTTTAACCCTCTTGGAGGACATTGTTGTATGTTGGTAGAGAGGTGGAATGAGAGGGGGTGGAGGAGTCTTGTGGTTTCTTTAGGAAAGAAGGGTTGTAGGATAGGTCTGTGCATCATTGTCACCAGGCAATGACAACCAAAATGAAGGTACATGCTGTAATCGAAAGAAAGATTATTCTGCAACAGGGACCACCTGTAGAGCTTCACAAGAAGAGCTCCAAATGACTCTTGTGTCCCCCACACCACAAGATTTTAATGGCTCACCACTTTCAAGAACACCCTCAGCTCAAGTACAAATGGAGACAGCATTTTCCCCATCACAATACGAAGGAAATAAAAGCCAGATTCACAAAAAGACATAAAAACAATAACTACCAATAAATGACAGAAGAATAAGATCACATGACTTTCACAAAACACTGAGGCGGTCATTCTAATCTTGGCGGACGGCGGAGGCCGTCCGCCAAGGTACCGCCGTCAGAACACCGCACCGCGGTCGAAAGACAGCGGCGGTGATTCTGACATTTGCCCTGGGCTGGCGGGCGGCCGCCAAAAGGCCGCCTGCCAGCCCAGGGCAAATCAACCTTCCCACTAGGATGCCGGCTCAGAATTGAGCCGGCGGAGTGGGAAGGTGCGACGGGTGCAGTTGCACCCGTCGCGTATTTCAGTGTCTGCAAAGCAGACACTGAAATACTTTGCGGGACCCTCTTACGGGGGCCCCTGTAGTGCCCATGCCATTGGCATGGGCACTGCAGGGGCCCCCAGGGGCCCCGCGGCACCCCCTACCGCCATCCTGTTCATGGCGGGAGAGCCGCCATGAACAGGATGGCGGTAGGGGGTGTCTGAATCCCCATGGCGGCGGAGCGCGCTCCGCCGCCATGGAGGATTCAGACGGGCAGCGGAAAGTCGGCGGTACCCCGCCGGCTTTCCGCTTCTGGCCGCGGCTGTACCGCCGCGGTCAGAATGCCCGGCGGAGCACCGCCAGCCTGTTGGCGGTGCTACCGCCAACCTCCGCCCTGGCGGTAATTACCGCCAGGGTTAGAATCAGCCCCTGACTCATTTACATAAAATCAAATGTGAATGCAAGCACATGATAAAATGTAGCTACCTCGTTACTGAATCAAATTAATAACAAAGGGCCTGATTTAGAGTTAGACAGAGAGGTTACTCCGTCACAAACGGGATGGATATCCTGTCCTCTGTATTACAAGTTCTATAGACTATAATGGAATTGTAATATAGGGGACGGGAGATCCGTCACATTTGTGACAGAGTAATCCCCAATGCCAAACTCTAAATTAGGCCCAAAATCTTTAGATCTACTACTGGGTACAACCTTGCACCACAGACTGCTTCTCAGTGGTTGCCTCCCTCCACTGGCACTATGCTCCACCCTTTGCATACTGCATACAACATACCTCACTAGGCACAGATGCATCCTGTGAAACACCTTCTCCACCACTTATTTAAATGTTATCACCTTCAGTTTGCAAAGGTGGAGAAGAGTTTTTCACTATACCAATGTCAAAGACTCACCACTTGCCAGTTCTTCACTGTTACCTACTCTTTCATGCAAAACATTGTTATTCATCCATGCTTTCACCGGAGCAAAGCTACTCATGTTCCAAACACCTTTGTTACCCAACTTCCCTGAATTTCTCAAAAACTTCTATGACCTTCATAGAGCCTTTGAACTTACTTTCTAATTTCGAAGTTTTGATCCTTTTTTTTCACCCATACTAACACATAGTTCTAGCTTGTTGTGTCCATGTCTTTTTTTATAGTATTCCTTGTACTTTTTCTGTGCTCTGTCAGTTTTCGTACACACAACTTTTGGTGACCATTCCACAATCCTATTTCTAATCTTCCAACTCAAATTGCTGTTTGCAAAAGGCTCTCTCTCTTATAATTACAAAGGGGCTGTACCCAACTACAAGAGGGGTTATTCTATATCTCCAAATCATTCTTTTGACTTCCAAAACCCAATCTTTATGATTCGCAATTAAAAGCTGGAACACACCCTTTACAAGCAGTTGAAACTCTCTAATGCATCATTATCTCTAGGATGAGACGCAGAAGTTGGTTGATGTTTCACCCCATTCTTTTTAAAGAAAGTTTTCAACAGATCAGGATCAACTGAACCCCATTGTCTGAAATTATTTTTTTCATTAATCCTCTTAGGCAAGGCATCCACCTCCTTTATGATCTTTATTTCTGTCTACTTAGGAAAATATGTCCACAAAAACAATAATATATTTCCACTCTCCACACTCCTATTGAATGTGACACATAAGCACTGCTTCTACTGTATTCCATGGCATTTTGAGACATTTGATAAGCCACAAAGGTGGTTAAAACAGTGTTCAAGCTTTATCTGAATTAAAGCACTCAGTGCAGGTTACAAACTGTATGTTCACTATCTCAATCCATATGTGGCCTCTAAAAGTACTCATAATCCTTCTTCTTCCCTTGACATTTCCTAGAAATCCTTCATGAGAGAATTCCATAATCACCTTCTTACTCATGCACCCATCCATGCTTCCCCACAATGTTTACCTCCTTATTGTCCACCCAAGCAATCTGATACTCATCCCAATAATCCATAGGGCACTTCATAATTGGTAGAGGAAGCGTACTGAGGTAACACGCTACCTTGTTATTGGTACGAGGATTATGCAGGATTACAAAATTAGCACCTCACAGGAAACGTGCCGATCCTGGGAGATGGTTTCATGAGTCTTTCATTAGTCAATATTTCGGTAAGTGGCTTTAGACTAGGTTTAACAATAACTTCAGATCCACAAATAAAAAGTCTGAAATATGCAGTTTGCCACATACAGACAAGAGATTCCTGTGCAACGTCTGAATAATATTTCAGATAGTGTGAGGGAGGGCAATGCGAAGGCAAGAGTAACCTCATCCCTCCTTTTATTCATTTTAATTAACAAAGCCACACATCCTTGCTGCGTGCACCTAATTTTATGATGCTTTTTACTTTCCGATTGAACCCATGCTTCACACATTTCACTTTTAATCACTCTGAACACATCACTGCATTCTTCATTCCTCTGAAGTTTACAATTGTTCTTCAAGAGTTGTCTCAAATTTTTACATTTTCTCTGCGAAATTTTCCACATATTTGGGGTAAAACTCTGCAAGATCCTAAATCATCTTTACTACAAAGTTTAGGTGCTTCCCTAATTACAGCAACAGTTCATCCTTTGTGCCCTCTTGGCTGATCTCATGACCTAAATACTTAACTGTGCATACAACAAACACTCTTGAAATGCTCAAGTATGAAACCTTTCTTATCCAAGATTTCTAATACTTTCTTTAATGGGATGGCGTGCTCTGTCTTGTTCTTTCCCATACTCATAATATCTCCTAGAAAAACAAAATATTATCAACTTGCTTAAACAGTTCCAACATAAGCCTTTAGAAAATGGCAGCTCCAAAAGCGAGGCCAAATGGCATCCTTTTTGAAAAACAGAAACACCCTTTTGGAGTAATGAAACTGGTTAAACTTCTACACTTCAGATGTAAAAGTACTTGGAATCAAGGTTGGACTGGCCTATGGGACAATTGGGCAGTGTCGAGGGGGTGGTCTGACAGGTCAGTGTGTGAGTCGTTTTTCTGGCTCTTTGTGGGCCTGTTTTATGTTCTGTTTACTGTAGATTTCCATGATTTCAAAACAAACATTGCCTGCAACAAGTTCAAATCTGTGTAGTCTTCCATACCTTACAAAACATTTATACGGTGTGTCTTTACATGTTCAAAACTCCCCCAATTTACAAACATGGCCCATCTTGTTTACCTATCTAATTCACTAATGGGGGAGGGGCACTTTTATTTTGGTGCCAGGTTCTATTTTCTGTCCCAGTCTGCCCCTCTTGGACAGTATGGCCCTGCTTGGAGTTACATAAAATGGACCCATAGTTGCAGGAAGTAACTTGATAATTTTAGGAAGGGAACACTAATTGCCTGATTGTTCTTATTTAGACCAGGTAGGTCTACAGACAAACTTATTTCACCATTCGGACGTCTTTCTATGACCAGTGGGGTGACCAAATCAGATAACTCCATGGGTTCAATATTTCTGGCATTCAAATGTTTCTTCATTTTTGAACTGGTGTCTCTCCTCAGCAACATAGGTACATTTTTCACTTTGTGAACAACAAGCTTAGCATTGCGTCTCAAAACTATATGAGATGAAAAATACTCAAGTCCAAGTATTCCAGAAGATACAGCAGAAAAATCTACAAGCAGTTTCTGCACTCCTCTACCACCAAAACTTGTTCTAGGCCATCTGGGTTCAACATAATGTCAAGACCTCCCCTATGCTTATGGCCCCTTTTGAGCCGCATACACATTTCTTACAGCTTTTCTCCCTGTGAATTCTAAAGTAACTACTCTGAAACACAAAATAGAGACAGGTTTATCAGTGAAACTGCCTGTTTTTTCATTGGAGGATTCTAAGAAATCACCTATAACATCTGTAAACGTTTCTTTCCAAACAGTCTTGTAGGCATTGGTATAAGGCGATTATCGGTTGGTCACAATGCTGATTTGAAATACTGTGATTTTCATTTCACACACAGGTTTCTTTAAGGGACACTGACACTCAATACATTTTCAC
This sequence comes from Pleurodeles waltl, assembly GCF_031143425.1. Taxonomy (NCBI): domain Eukaryota; kingdom Metazoa; phylum Chordata; class Amphibia; order Caudata; family Salamandridae; genus Pleurodeles; species Pleurodeles waltl. The sequence continues at coordinate 44,067,169 of NC_090448.1, forward strand.
CTTCCAAGTACTTAACATACAGCTATGTTTAGAGGAACTATCAATGTAAAATGAAAAACCAGTGTCATTATAAAATGTTTTAACCCTGACATTTGCATGCTTTTTCTTGCAAACTCTTGCACTGTGCTACAGTATTGCAATTGGAACATTTTTGATGAAATGCAGACATTTCTTTTTATTGGTAAGATGATCACCAGAGCTACATGTACAGAATACAACATCTTTAATGACTTTTGTTAGGTCTTGCCTGTGACAGCACATGTGATGCATGCAGTCTTGCTTGTGACAGATATTCTATACAATAAGCGGCTTGAAATCCACCCTTTTCTTAATATTTGCAGGCTTCATTGCTCTCCTATTTTCTGCCTTCTAATTGGCCAGGCACGCTGTCTTCACTTTCTCTTCTTTTGGCTGGAGCATGTTCTTCCACCGATTGTGCAGTGATTGAAGCACTACTTTTGTTTTATTTTCTTCCCTGTCGTCCTTGTTGAACTGGATCACTGACAGAATATCGGAATCAAATATATTGTATGAACAGAATAGTGTGTCAAAAATATCAAGCACCAAATATTGAGAAAATAAGTGCAAATAGCTAAATATAAATTTACTATTCTGAACTCCACATCTCCGTTCTTATTCTTTGAAGATACATGTATCGTCAAGGTACATATATGCAGAAGTATATATAGTAAAGCTTTTCTTACCTATAGAAACTTTTTGTCATGATATCTTTCTCCCCGATATTTGTGACACAATATTGTTCCCCATAATATAAACACAGTTGAACTTCTTGCCATTTGTAGCTATGTATCTGATAGAGACAACTAGCCACAGAATCTTCAGCAGTACCTTTGCGCGTTGGAAGAGGGCATCATGCAACTCCGTATCAACGTCATCCTCCAGATATGACGTCAACGGAGTCCATATACTCCCTCCTTTGACGCGCTGACATCAGTTTCTTCTTTTCCGCAGCAACGCAGCAACGCAGATCCAGAGAAGTGGTTACCTCTAGCCATTTTTTGGCCTTCTCTTTCTGCGGTTTTTGGCGTTGGAACAGTGTTTATGCCTTCTGGCTTTAAGCCTTATGGGTTCTATGCTCGACAAATGTCGGTCATGGGCCCCCATTCTGTTTGTATGTGGTGCTTAGGCACCCACCACGACACTGAAGATTGCAACGCCTGTCAACATTTGAGGCCTAAGGCGTTGCAGGAGAGGCAGATGGAGCTCCTGGTGGCGTTGGTGGCACAGTCTTCACAGGACTCTTGTAGGCATTGTAGTCCTTCTTCTTCTACAGCTCATCCTAGCGACCATTCTAGGGTTGGCTCGTGTACGGCTTTTTTAACATCTCCAGATCCTTTGCCATCTCATGGTAAGCGTCACCTGAGGTCAAAGACGCGTACTCCTGTTCCTCTGAGGAAGAGTCTGCACAGGACTATTACTCGTCCTTGAATGCTGTTTTTGGGCCTAGCCCCCTTCTGGAGCATCTTCGGGCCCCTATAGGGGGTGGTGGGTGCCCTAACGGGATCCTCACCGACAGCTTCGTCCTCAGTGTTAGTTGGGCCCCTTGACTCCGACTCCAGAGTTGGATTGGCACTGATGCACAGCCTCCTAATCTTCCATGCCTGTCTCCTCACTTGTGACTCCAATTTTGGCATCCAGTTCTGACTTGCGGACTTCATCGGTGGTGGCACCTGCGACTATGCTCGACGCCCCGATTGTTGTATCCCCGGAGTCGGACGACACCCCTTCCGACATCAAGGTCTCTCCCTCTCGAAGTCGGTTGATGTCGACCCCGACGGCGGAGCGCCGCCGTTGGAGTCAGCTATTCTTCAATCTGCGTGTCTGCCTTCTGGGGTTCACCCTCCAGTTTTTCATCGGAGGGGCCTTGTTTCCATTTTCAGCCTCCCAATTGCGATACCATTCCGCTTCATCAATCGGATTGGTTATTTGACTTGGCTAATGCTAGCGGCCCAGACTCTTCAACAGCTTCCAGCCTCCTTTCATCCCCTGGGTTGGCTTCAGAGGCTAGTTCTGCTCTAGCAGACATGTTAAAGCGTGTGTCATAAGTGTTACACTTCAAACTTATCACTGTGCAATTGTCCATGGACCCTTTGCTTGATGTCTTACATCCTGACCAGTCTTCTGTCGAGCCGGTCCTTCCTTATTGTGAGGCTCTTTTTTATATCCTCTTGGGAGTTTGGACCCATCTAGTTTCTGGCCCTCCTGTGGAGCACTCTAGCTGACATAGACACAGGCCCAGAGGATCCGTCTTGCCTCCGGCGGCATCCAGCTACTCAAAGCTTTGTGGTGCAAACTACTTTGGCTGCAAATAGTTTTGTGCAGGTTCCTTCTGTCCCGCGAGAAGCCATACAGCTGGATGCTTCTGGTAGTCGGATTTTCGCTTCATCTAGTTCTGCCTTGCATTCAATCAATACTTCCTGTGTCCTTGCTCGCTTCTCCTACATTTTGTGGGACTCAGTAGAGCGCATTTTGCCTTTTCTTCCTGACGAGCCTAGAAATGCTCCAACGCCTTTTGTATGGGATGGTCAGCAGGCTGCCAAGCTTAGTATGAGATGTGTTATGGATACCACAGATTCTGTTGGAAGGATCATGGCTCCTTTGGTATCGCTGCAACGAAGGGCATGGTTACGTTCTTCCAATTTCTCAAAAGCTGTGCAGATATCTTTACTTGATAGCCTTTTGATGGCAGCTCCCTTTTTAGCACGCATGCCGACTCAGCTTTATGTCCCTTTAGAGATGCTCATGGTGTAACTCAGTCTTAGGTCAGGGGAAGTTGATTTTCCCATGTTGCGCTTTTTTTTCCACCCCTGCAGTGGTGTGCTTCTTGTTTATGTTGTGACACTCGGTGTGGTGTTCCTGTTCCTCGCAGGCACTTTTCTTCTTATCATTCTAGCACTCAAGGTGGTGCTCCTGCGTTGTAGATGTTGTGTTTCCATTTACCACTATTGTGGACAGGTTTCATTATTCTTCTGACCGTGTTTGGGTCTAATATCTCTAAAAAGGTTTTTTTCTGTTGTACTCTTCTGATAGGCGGGTCGCCTAAGAAATTGGGCTCTCCATGGGGTGCTTCCTCATGTTAGTCGTATTAAGTCCCTGCTCTTTGGAGCAATTGGTGTACGCTTTTAGCCATTCTTTTATAATGACCTGTTCCCTACTGTGAACTTGCTAAGTGCTTCTTCTGGGAGTAGTATGGGGCCAGATGTAGGAAAGGAATTGCAACTCGCAAACGGCAAAAACTGCCGTTTGCGAGTTGCAAATCACATTTTCCTATGCAGAAATGCATTCTGCGAGTCGGACCGACTCGCAAAATGCATTTCAGAATCGCAAATAGGAAGGGGTGTTCCCTTCCTATTTGCGATTCCTAGTGGTATGCAACACCATTTGCGACCGCATATGCGGTCGCAAATGGTGTTGCAGTTACCATCCACTTCAAGTGGATGGTAACCCACTCGCAAATTGGAAGGGGTCCCCATGGGACCCCTTCCAGTTTGTGACTGGACCCAGAAACATTTTTTCAGGGCAGGGAGTGGTCCAAGGGACCACTCCCTGCCCTGAAAAAATACCGAAACTAAAGGTTTCGGTTTTTTTTTTAAGTGCAGCTCGTTTTCCTTTAAGGAAAACGGGCTACACTTAAAAAAAAAAAACTGCTTTATTTAAAGCAGTCACGAACACGGAGGTCTGCTGACTACAGCAGGCCTCCATGTTTGCGAGTGCCCATAGTCGGTATGGGGCCGCAATTTGCGACCCACCTCATGAATATTCATGAGGTGGGTCATTGCGACCCCATACCGACTTGCAGACGGTGTCTGAGACACCGTTCTGCATAACATTTTGCGACTTGCAAACAGCGAGTCGCAATGACTCGCTATTTGCAAGTCGCAAAATGTTATTTTGCTACATCTGGCCCATGGTTCCTTGTGTCAATAAGGATTCTACTGCTTTTTTTTACAGATGTCCTTTCCCGTTGGTGCAGTGGGAGATGGTATTTCTGCCTCTTTTCCATGGTACCTCTCTAATTCCAAGTGCCCATCTTCTGTCTCTATCATATGCTACATGTAGGGAGCTTAATCTTTCGCCTTTATAGGGCACTAGTTTCAAAACCTTTGCTTTGTTTTCACATGTTCTCTTGTCTGGCCTGGTGCCACATTCATCTTTCTTCTTCTTCATGGACATCTTCGTCCTCCTTCTGACCTTTTGGTCCAGTCATGGAGGCAGTCCACTTATTGCTGGTATATATATATATATATATATATATATATATATATATATATATATATATATACATATATATATATACACCATACGTTTATGTACTTCTGCCTTGCATATTTGGAGCTATAGCTCAGTGGAAATATCTAGTGCTTCATGGGTACTCAATGGCCATGGCATTCTATACTGCCCTTGGAGCAACACTTCGCTATTCTTTCCAGGCTGTCAATGTACCTATTTATTGTTTCCCCTGCCCTGCTCTTGTAGGTTTGGGGCATCATCCATTTGTGTATGGGTTCCTGTCTTTACGTTCCTGCCCCATTAGGGGTTGTATTCCCATCCTGGGATTCTTCCCTCCTTCTTTGTGTGTCCTCGGTCATCCTTTTGACCACTATATTCAGGTATTTCATGTTAAGGATTCCAAGAAGGTAGTCATATTTCTTCTTCCTCCTGTTCCTCCTGTCAGACATTTACTCCCTCCTAACCTCATATTGTTTTTGTCTTTAGGACTGTTGTCCACGGTTATGGATTGTTGGACCTGACCCTTTTTGCAGGTCATCCCCAAACATTTTGCCGCCTTCCGCCTATTTTGTTTTACCAGTTTTTGTTGGCTTTAGGACTGTGGGCACTTTACCACTGCTAACCAGTGCGAAAGTGCATATGCTCTCTGTCTAAATTGTATTGGTGATTGGTTTATCCATGATTGGCATATTTGATTTACTAGTAAGTCCCAAGTAAAGTGCACTAGAGGTGCCCAGGGCCTCAAATGCTAATAGTGAGCCTCCACCACTGATTGTGCCACCAACATGAGTAGCCCTGTTAACATATTGTAGACCTACCACTGCAGTGTCTGTGTGTGCAGTCTTGCACTGCCAATTCAACCTGGCAAGTGCACCCACTTGCCAGGCCCAAACCTTTCCTTTTTGTACATGTAAGGCACCCCTAAGGTAGGCCCTAGGTAGCCCCATGGGCAGGGCGCAGTGTATGTCAAAGGTATGATATGTACTGGTGTGTTTTACATGCCCGGATAGTGAAATACTGCCAAATTCAGATTTGACTATTGCATGACCTATCTCTCCCATAGGTTAACATAGGGACTTCCTTTAAATATCTTCTAAGTACAGTTTCCATTGGGAGCAGATAGAGATATGGAGTTTGGGGTCTCTGAACTCACAATTTAAAAATACTTATTTTGGTAAAGTTGTTTTTTAGATTGTCAATTTGAAAATGCCACTTTTAAAAAGTGAGCATTTTCTTGCTTAACCATTCTATGCCTCTTCCTGATTGTGTATTCCATGTCTGTGTCAGACTGACAATTGGGCTGTTTGTGAATTTCCACTAGACAGTGACACCAAGGGAGCTGGGGTGTAGCCTCCATATTTTGATGAGCCATCTGGGCTAGAGTAGAGGGAGGAGCTGACACTTATACCTGAAATGGCTGTGCCTGCCCTCACACAATGCAATCTCCAACCCTCTGTTGTGAGTCTGGAGTCTGACCTGGGCAAGGCAGGATCTTGTGAACAACAGAGACTTTCCTTTGAAGTTTGCCAACTTCAAGGGCAGAAAGGGGTATGGGTAGTAGACCCAAAACCGCAGATTTTTAGATTACTTCTGGAACCATCAGGAACCTCTGCCAAGGAGAAGAGCTGAAGAGCTGGAGGAGTACTGCCCCTTTGCCTGTGACTGTGCTTTCCTGGGTTGAACCGCAGTTGCTGCTTCTGCCTGAAAGAGGACAAGGACTGGACTTTGTGGTATATTCCTGCTTGTGAATGGTCTCCAAGGGCTTGGACTGAGCTTGCCTCCTGTTTTGAAGTCTCAGGGCCATAAAAGACTTCCTCTGCCAGTACCTGGACTCTCTTGCTGAGACTCCTACCATGCCAAGTGGTGCCCACTCCAGTCCCAGGTACCTTGAAAGGTGAAGCTGATGGAACCAAGACTGAAATCCATGACAGGAGCCGTGTGGGGAAAAATTTGACGCACCATCTGCAACGCGCCTGTAAAAACGACGCACCACCTGCATTGCGGCTGAGAAATTGACGCACCACCTGCATCGGGGCTGGGAAATCGACGCATCACCTGCATCGCAGCTGGAGAAATGACACAACACCTGCTTGCGGCTGCTGAAATCGATGCAACTCCCATGCAGCGCTGTTCTTCATCACTATGTGGCCGGATTTCACACCATTGTCGCTGGGCATCAAAATCAACCTGCCCGGATCCGAGGTGCTCCATCTGGAAATCTACGCATGCTACGTAAAAGAACAACAACACATCACCTACCCAACCAGAGAAGAAACGACGCGCGGCCTCACTTGCGAATAAGGAATTGACGCATCTCTGACTTTTCCGATGCACGCTCACCCGTGCCGCTTTATTTTTGATGCAAACCAGGTACCTTGAGTAACATCGATGCATCTATTGTTTTCTGTAGAGTAAGACTCTTTTTAATTTAAAAATTCATAACTTTACTTGTGTATGTTGGATTTTTGTCTTTTGGTTTTGTTTGATGTAGATAAATATTGGCTATTTTTCTAAACGGGTGTGGTTTTCATTTTTTAGTGTTTTTACTGTATTACTGTTTGTGTGTTGGTACAAGTACTTTGCACATTGCCTTTGAGATAAGCCTGTTTGCTTGTGCGAAGCTACCATGGAGGTGATCAGGGGTTATCCTAAATGTGTATCTCCATTAGCCTAACTAGAGTGAGGCGCCCTGCTTGGATAGAGTGCAAACTGACTGCCAACCAGAGACCCCATTTCTAACATGGACTTTCACATTTGGCCTTGCAGACTCCTGCAGGTCCGGTGTCCGAATCCCATTTTGGGGGTCAAAGTAAAATATACCTTATATATCATTATCGTGTCCACATATTGGATCGCTTTCTTATACGCTGGTTGTCTCTCTGGGATTTTGCCACTTTTTTCTTCAGTTCTTTCTTCAGTGACTTTTTTCTGTCTGCTGGATTGTAATTGCCATATTCTTACCCTTTCTATGGTTGGCATCTACTCATGTGGCATTTGCCTGCTGTGTGTTGATCCTTTTCATGTACCGCACAGTTTCTGTTGGCTTCTATCAGCAGGTGATTCTACCAACCTCTTTTAACTTTTAGTCCGCTAGCACTGTTTTTCCTGCTTGGCTGGCTTTTTTTTTCTTTAGGGGTGTACTCTCTCTCCCCTCTTTTCTTTTACTCCTTTGTTGTTGTTTTTGATCAACACTTTTCTCTCTATGTTCCTCTATATATTATATATGTAGGCATGCAAATCTATATATGATTTCTGCTTCATAGGTCTGTGTCTCTATTTTTATCTCTGCATATGTGTCAATCTGGCCCTATGCACATCTATAAACAACATATGTATGGACACATCCCTGTCTTTACGTCTATATATGTGCATATGGGTGTCTTGGCATGTATCTTCCAGACCTCCTCATTTAACCATTGTATGTCATGTATATGGCAAGCCTTTCGTGTCTCCTAACAAATGGATCTATGTGCCTCACAGTTCTGGTGTTCCTGGAGCTGTATATTCTGTCTTTTGAGTTACTCTCCCTACCAGCCTTAAGTTTCCTGCTTCTTGCAAGTTTTGACTATGCATCCTGGTTGAAGCAACATACATGCATCACGTTCCCTTTTTCATATGCTTTAGGGTTACCCCTTCATGGGTATACCATTCCTATTGTCTCAGTGACTGTTGGGGCGCTTTTGCACCTTACTCCTCAGCTCCTCTTCGTTTCAAGCTCCTACTTTGGCACACTTTAAGTTATATTCCTGTTGGGCTCTACCAACATATTCATTTTAATTGCCACATGCTCTGTCCCTCATGGCGTTTCATATTTTCTTAAAATATTCTGTGGGTCATCCACTGCTCTTCTGGTGAGATGAATGCTTCTTCTCACCTTTGTCTCTCTCATGTCTGGTCTACTACTCTTTCAGTTAGACCGGTTGTTTATTTGCAAGACTTGGGTAGGATATGTTTGCAGATCCTCCTCCTGGGTTGGTATTGCTCTGGTATCTAATTCTAAGTAAGGAATCTGTGGCTAGTTGTCTTTATCAGATGAACAAGTTACTTACCTTTGGTAACGTCTTATCTGTTAGAGACATAGACTAGCCACAGATTCCTTACTGACCCACCCATCCTACCCGTTCTGCAAACCGTTTTATCTTACCTCGGTCTCGCTTTCTTGGCATTGTATTGCCATGCTTTCAATTTAGTTTATACAGTGGCTCCACACTGTTGCACAGATTCTAGTCACAGAAGAAACTGACGTCAGCGCGTCGGAGGACAGATTATATGGACTCCGTTGACATCATATCCGAAGGATGACGTTGATACGGAGTCACACAACGCCCTCTACCGACACACAGAGGTACTGATGAATTTTTTTTCTGGAGCCTGGGGAGAATTTTAAGGTAAGGAATCTGTGGCTTGTCTATGTCTCTAGCAGATAAAGTGTTACCAAAGGTGAGTAACTTGTTCTTTACTATGCCACACAAACTTCAAAGAAGTTGTTTTCTCCATAGAATTTGATGTTTATTGTGACAGCAGATGTTATCTGCTTTTATTGTGAAAACAGATTTTATCAGCTTCTGAATGTATTTTCACAAAGACATGGACAAGAGCGCCATTGCTTTTTTATGTGATAGGATTTTTGCCAAATGTCATATTTTTTTATTTTTCTTGATTCGGGAGATTAATTGATTTGCTCAGAATCACAGGACTGTTGTGCAATGACCTAATTAGCATTGGGAAAGTCAAAAGGTCTCACCTTTAAAGCTATTGGCGCTGCCATTGCCTTTTGATCATGCTGTACATCATGAGCATTGCAGAGTTTGGCAATGATTTGTAGCCATGCTGTATAGCAGTGTGGCTGCACTGCAGCATGGCTAAAAATAATAATTAAAAAGTATATGATGTATTCAGCACTAATGTACTTAAAAAAAACATTATGGAGGTCATTCTGACCCTGGCGGTAAAATCCGCCAGGGCCAACGACCACGGGAGCACCGCCAACAGGCTGGCGGTGCTCCCTTGGGCATTCTGACCGCGGCGGTACAGCTGCGGTCAGAAACTGAAAACCGGCGGTGTGCCGCCGGTTTTCCGCTGCCCTGGGGAATCCTCCATGGCGGCGCAGCTTGCTGCGCCGCCATGGGGATTCCGACCCCCATACCGCCATCCTGTTCCTGGCGGTTTTGGCCGCCAGGCACAGGATGGCGGTATGGGGTGTCGTGGGGCCCCCGTAACAGGGCCCCACCAAGATTTTCAGTGTCTGCCATGCAGACACTGAAAATCGCGACGGGTGCAACTGCACCCGTCGCACCCCTTCCACTCCATTCGGAGCCGGCATCCACATGGAAGGGTGTTTCCCGCTGGGCTGGCGGGCGGCCTTCTGGCGGTCGCCTGCCAGCCCAGCGGGAAACCCAGAATACCCGCGGCGGTCTTTTGACCGTGCAGCGGTATTCTGGCGGGCCCAGCCAGGCCGGCGGCTTCCGTTTGTTTGTTTGGATGCATGATCAATTGATCCTATATGAATTCATCATGCAGGTTGCAATATCCGCAGCTTGTAGATTTTTTTAAAATTGAAACATAGATATTAATTAATTGCTTATCTTTGTTTTCTCTGGAATAATTTGTACCTATCAATTTGCATACATAACCTGGATGAGTAGTAATTAGGAAGATCACCATGGCCATTTTTAAATGTGCCAACTTCACCTGCTCGCCTGTTTTTCTCCATATGGTTGTCCTCATGCAAACCTTTAGAATCCAAATTTTGGATAATCTTTCAACTTCTACCATTCCTTTACTGGTTCACCTGAGGCCGGCAGAAATGACAAGGAGAGAGTTAAACTAAATGTGTGCTGCATATATGATGACAATTCATAATAAAGACACTAGGCAATAGTAACAAGCAGCATAGTAATGTTCAGCCTACAACTCTAAAGTCTTTTCTGACGTATAATCAAGTATTAAACAATTGCAGGAAAATTAATAATTTCTTGTAGGCCTGAAGTAGTATCTCAAGAGCATATGACTTTCCAATGAATGAAGCAAAGTTGGAAGATAAAAAAGTACCTATCATTAGCTAATCACGAGCATGGGTAAAAGAAACAATGCACTGTGCACAATACCAGATGCAAAATCTTCAGGTGACTGACGTATTCCGTCAGAGATTTATCAAAAGAGTGTCTGTCACAGAGTGCAGAGAGCACAATGAAATCTCATACATGACTGTGCTTGCCAGATTGTAAACTCAAATGATCTATGGTGTGCCTGTCACCGAGTGCAGGCAGCATAATAATTCCATTTAAGATGGTGGTATATGGGTCATGCAATATGACCCTGCGTGGATGCGTCACTGTGTAGCCACACCAACACATTGACTGCGTACCCTAAGAGTAGAGGTCAAGGATACAGATTGTGGAAGGACCTTAATGGCTTGAGGACACCAACAATACAATGATTCCCATGGTCAGTGACCAACTTTAATCTGCTCCTCATGGATCCCCTTTTCCACTGTAGGTTCCTCATAAAGGCACCAGTTTGTAAAATATGACATTCCGAGTTACTGACGGACATAAATTGCAAGTGAAGAACTTAATCCCAGAAGTCCTTAAGTGGTTGTTTGACTGCCTGAAAACAGTAAAGAGTGTATCCCGGGGATGCTAGCCAAATGCGTGTTACCATATTGTAGGATAGGTCAGCACAGCTTTATCACCTACCACTGGCCACTAAGATGTAAAGAAACTTTGGGGGTCATTCTGACCCCGGCGGGCGGCGGGAGCCACCTGCCTGGAGGGAACCGCCGAATGACCGCACCGCTGGCCCGGCGGGCGACCGCCAGAAGGCCGCCCGCCGGCCCAGTGGGAAACCCCCCTCAACAATGAAGCCGGCTCCGAATGGAGCCGGCGGAGTTGTAGGGGTGTGATGGGTGCAGTGGCAACCGTCGCGATTTTCTGTGTCTGCAAAGCAGACACTGAAAATCATTATGGGGCCCTGTTAGGGTAAAAACCGCCAGGAACAGGATGGCGGGAAGGGGGTCGGAATCCCCATGGCGGCGCTGCAAGCAGCGCCCCCATGGAGGATTCCCTGGGCCAGGGGTAAACCGGCGGGAAACCGCCGGTTGCCCTTTTCTGACCGCGGCTTTACCGCCGCGGTCAGAATGGCCCAGGAAGCACCGCCAGCCTGATGGCGGTGCTTCCGCGGTCCCCGGCCCTGGCGGTCATGGACCGCCAGGGTCGGAATGACCCCCTTTATTCTGCATCTCACTCTAGCAGTGCTCCAGAAAACAGCAAGACAGAGCTCTGACTGATTTCTGAATCTCCCTCTCAGGAGTATATTGGACTACATGAAATCACCTAATTCCAATACACCCACTGATCAAGTAAAAATTCAGACACTATAAATAGTACTCGCGTTTCTGTGATGTTACCGGACCAGACAGGCATCCAACAACCTTTTTTTTTCACAAAGTGTATAAAAAGGTTTTTAAATAGGAACAGAAGTACTGAGCCGGGATTTCTTTTTTCACCAGAAGGAGGGCAGTTTCAAGTGGACAAAAATCTTCCCGGTTTGAAACACATTTTCTTCGCTTACAGTGCCCATTTTCAAGATGCTGGAGCTCCCCCTCCTATATACATCGGCCACAATTTGTGCTATATCATGCTCCTTCTTCCAATATTTTTTACGGCCCTGGAGTGGGAGTAGGAGGGAGAAAATAGCTGTGCAGGATTCATCTACTGCTTAAACGAGTTTCTATTTATTTAAAGAAACAGGCTCTAATACATGCACGAGTCTGATGAAGACCTTTAGGATAATGGTTGGCAACAAGTTGCTCAATCCACTGACATTTTTGCGATCAGTAACACAATGTTATTTCTGCAGCTAGTGCTCAACTCAGCCATTCAATATCTTTAGCAGCATCAGGGAGCAACAAAATTAAATTTGATTAAATTCAACGACCAGTATATTAAACCTTTCCACCAGTGTAACTAACATTAGTGAGAGCCTTGGTCACCTTGAATCACTGGTGCTGTTTTACCTTATTGGGGAAAGGTGTCACAGATAACGTCAGGATGCGAGACGAATTTTGTAGGATTCAAGTGACATTGTCATGGATGGGAGTTAGAATGAGCAGAAAAGCGTACTGAAATGATACAGAGGTAGTAAGTATAGAACAGTCACAGGTGCCACTAGAAAGACTTATTAAAGAGAAAACACTCGAAAGGGTGTCAATGGCAAACCCCATCTCCATACAGTCTCTGTTTTACTCTCACAGGGTGTCCAGATGTATTGCTCTTCTATCAGGCATGGTTGGAGATCAAAATCTATTGCGCTGCTGTCAGTTAGAATGAATATAAGTTGCCGTCACAGATCTTGGAATATGTAACTATGGATATCTTTCAACGGCCTTCTGCAACCATGGTTGGTTGGAGTACCCCTCCAAGCCTTATGCATAATACCAAAATTATTTCCACGTAGGCTACTTGGTGAACCTACGCTCTGCTAACTACACAAGACAAGTAGAATAATTAGTTACTCAACCACCCGTAAGCACTCTGGGGGCTCATCAGAGCTGCGGGGCACTCTACAAATGCAAAATAAAATACACTTACAGCATAAAGGGTAATTTCCCCGAGGGCAAGGAAAACTGTGCTATGGCTTTAGAAGGAAACAGGAGGGAGAATCAGAAGGAAATTATTATTGTATATATTCCTAAATGAACATACAATAGCCGACTTCCAACGACAACAGCAATGATCCAAACGTGCTGAAGGACACATTAAAGTCGTGATGAAACAAACTGCTGTGTCTCACCCGCAAATGAAGCTTCTCCAAAGTATGAATTGCATTAAAAAAAGGTCACCGAGAGACTCTGCCTAAATGACATTCCCAGTAAGAAACTAAATACCTCGTGCACCAGCCCCCTACAAGATCCAAGGATAAGAAGAACCATTAAGGTTTGTCTGAGTCCCGATTGTTTCTTATTAAAAGGAGAGTCTGTACTTTATCTGCGCAGGATATTCTGTTAGGACGGGGAATTAGCAGGAGGGCTGCCTTCCTATCTTCTAATTAGCCAAAAAGTTGATAAGCAGATAGAATCGCATATGATTAGGATCCTTTTAAGAAGCATTCCATTAATTAAAGAGACAGAGAGGGGTCTGGTCCCCCCTTCCCTGTGCAGCTGATTAGAATACACTTCTTACACTCGTCTCACTTCTCAGCTTGGGAAACACTTCGGAGTATTTTCGGTGACACCTGATTACTATTGATTTTCATCCCACCAGTCGCCTGGTTTCGTTAGGGTCTAAAGAATGCCGCCTTCAATTTCCGAAGCTTTGCATCATGTCTGAGTTTATCTTAACGACGTCGCTGATCACCACTGCTTGGGTCACTTGTACTCTCTCTTCAAAGAGCACCGCCGCCCTGTTCGCATTGTACGAACTTGAGATCCCTGATATCAAAAGCATTTGTAATTTCGAAGGCCCAGTTTCTAAGGGATGAGGTGGCCTGGACGCCCTCTCACTTTCTGATGTTGGTGCTTTAGATCCATTGTTTTCCTGTGTCTTTATTTCGCCTATCTCATCTAATTACATGTACTCATTACATTTTAACCTGTCTCTCTCTCTCTCTTCTTTTTATGTGTATTTCTGCCTCACCCACACCCTCTTGTCCTCCTTTCTTTACAAACCTTATTTTCCCTCCCTCTTTCTGTTTTCTTTGTTTCTTATCTGTGGTAGTTTCTAATCTGTTTTTTTATGTGTCTCTCTTTTCTCATTTTTTCAGATTTGCATCATTATGTTATTAATTTATTCTTCAATTCATCCACACCTTCCTACTTGCCACCATTCATTATTTCTTCCTTTATTCTTTCATTCTTTCTTTTTTCCTCATATATGCCTTCTTGGATTCTTTCACCTCTCCATTGATTTACATCCATCACTCACTCATTCCTTCCTCCTTTGCATCCTTACTATCGTGAACAGCATATAATGATGGGATTCCTGCAATGCCTTGTATGTCTATCTGTCTAGTGGCCTGTTCCACATGTTGCAAGTAACTCCAAATCGGGCCGCTGGGATTGTGACATAAACTCTAGCAAGGTTTCTCATGAAATCAATCTGAGAACAGGTATATTGCCATGTGGTGCCGCGTGGTGGCAGGTCATAACGTTTTTAACTTGCTTTGATGAAAATGGATTGGATGCCACATTCCCGATGGAGAAATGTAGGAGTTATGTTTTACCCCTTGCCCTCAGGTCTGATAACAGGGTCTTGCTTTCTGTTAAAACATTTCTTAACTAAAACCGTTTCTAGGTGTATTGTCCATGTCAAGTCTTATGGAATAATTTGCTTAAGCGTTTAGAAAAACAGAGCCATTTGACCCTCTGTAAACAAGTGAAATAATCTCATTTAGGGTTTCTGGACTCTTTGGAACACTTGTTCAGTGCCTGCATGCAACCTGGTCCATAGACCATTATGAATTAGATTGGATTGAATTGTGACTTTGCCCCTTTGAGTCTGAGCCCACACATTAGTATTTTTTAGGTTACCTATAAAGGTGATGTTCTGGGAAATGATTTGATTGGGTTTGCTGTAAAAAAATAATGGGGTCAGGTTAAGCTAAGTGGGAGAAAATGACAATTTGGGAAGGTGGCAAAATGCGTCACTCTAAAAGTAAAAGAAGTATTATGCTTTTTGCTACCAATGGCCAACGAAAGTAATTTTCACAAATTACAAGGAGAGCTTGCTGAAGAAAACTAATTTGGAGCATGCCATAGAGGTTCAAGGGGCTGCTATAGGGGTGCAATGTACCCTAGTAGCCTAAATCAATTGGCGTATAATATAAGGTCAACATGTTTCGCACCTGTTAGCCAACTAGGCTTATAGGCTACATTGCACCCCTATAGCAGCCACTTGAACCTTTATGGCTTTTTAACCCCATCTAGGGAGTCATTATATAAAAGGACTTGGCTCCCTTAGTTCATTTAAACCATAATTTCTCATTTTCTTGTTTTCACACACTTTATCTAACCCCACCCTGGTGCAACACCCACACACTGACCACACTCATCATATGGCATCAATTAGAGACCTCTGACAAAGTGACCCTTCTGGGCTCGTAGAACATTGCAGTGCTGGTGTTGTGGATCCATTTTAGTTGCTTAGCTTCGGCTTGCAGGCCTGTCCCCGTTTAACCAGATAAACATGCTCTGTTTTACTATTCATTATTATTCATTTTAGCAGTACTTGCAGTTCTTGCATTTTATAAGAAATGTTTTCATTTTATATTCAGTTGCCATTTTGTGAAAGTGTCAGTATCAGTAATGTACGTATTGGATTGTCATCATGTCCCTTTGCATCACGTTAGACTAGAATAGAATGTGAACATGTCGGGCATTTTGTTATGCTACTGCCGAACCAAGTTTGCACACACAATCTAACGCTTAGGTACAAACTCATGTCAAGGTGTCTGCACGGACAATAACATGGGCCTTATAAACACTCTGTGAGACCAAGGTCATTAGTGGGGGTTCCACCCAGGATGTCCCATCTGTACTGCACATCACTTTGCAGCAGACCTCTGCCTTTGCGTCTCTACACTGCCTGATTCGGAGACTGGAGGCTGATCTTGTTCTAAGGCAACAGGGTTTAGGGCGCTTCTCATATACATGGCTTGGGCTCTTTTGGGTAGACAATAGGCTTTAGGGAGACATTTTGTATTCCTTTTTATCGCAAGATGTTGGGATTGTTCATATTCACATGACCTAGTCTCATAATCCTGATTTTGTCTCTTGTCATTATCCTAATCATTCCAGCTCATGCATTTTATCGTAGATTGCAGTCTTTTCAGTAAATGTATTGAAAACCGTTCTGTATCCTCTTTCTTGCCTGTGAGTGTGTAAGAGACTAATTTCTAACGAGAGAACAGGGTAAGACTTGTTCCACCATGATTTTCCCTGACAGGATTACAGAGTCCATGCGTTAGGCTGCCAGAAATCACCTTTACTAGTTGGGCTTTGGTGAGGTGCTGCTAGAAAGCTAGACCGATTGGGCCAACAGCTGCCACCTGATATAGGACTGTCTCAGTCGCCTACAAACAAAGGTGCTGGCACCCCCTAATTCAGCAGTCTAGTAGAGATATGAGAGTCCTTACGATACCAGTCCTATGAGGAGCATGCCCTATGATGAAGCATGCCATCTCAATGGGGTGTGTGAGGGCACCTTATAATACCTGTAGGGTTCCCAATAGAGTTTAGGTCTTTTGTCCTACCTGCTGCTTTCACCTCTCTTGAGGAACAGTACCCCCTTTTGTGTTATAGTATTTTTCAGAGCCTTGTTACTGTACCTTTATTTTGGCTCTTAGTCCCCCCTTCTTGATTATTAGCCTCAAGTAACCAGCCCATCCCGAGCCTTGGTTATCCGACCTTGCAGCTCACTGCATTTTTTGTTCTCATTGACAAAGCTACGTCCCTGCCCACCACACAATCACATTATCACATGGAAGCCAGTGGAGGCTGCAGAGAACAGAAGACTCCCATGATAAATAAAATATGTCTGGAATGGAAGGAAGTAGTCAGCACATAAATAGGTATATGAATCATCAATAGATCCTGTGATGCATAGCTCCACATAGTCCATAAAAACATACAGTGGAATACAAAACTGAAGTCACACTAAACACTCCAGTTTCTGACAGCAGGGCCCACTGTTAGAAAGGGGAGCTTTCATCTTTGTTGCCTGCACCTAAAGCAGCTCCTTGGTTGCTGAAGCAATGAGAACGCAGGGGAGGCCTTGAGTCTTCCCCTGTGGTCCCAGATAGCCCATAAAGGGTTTGTTTTACAATAACAAAACAATATTAAAAAAAAAACATGTAGGGACCCTCGTGGGCCCAGATATCCCATAAAGGGCTAAAAAAAGGAAAGAAAAAAAACACATGAGGGTTCGAGTCCTGCCAGACTCGTTTCCCTCTCTTTTTTTGAACTACAAATGTTTAAGGCTCATACTGAAAGGAGATCTTACTTTTTTTAAATCGCAAGTACATTTTTCTTTTCAATTGGTCCACAAATATCTCATTCTAAGTATATAATATATCAAAGCCTAAAAAAACGATCTATCTCTCTCCCTCTCCCTCTCTTTCAGTCTTTCTCCCACACTCACTTAGACATTTATGCACCCACTCAGACACTCATGTAGCCACTCACAGACCCACTAAGACCCTCATGCACTGACTCACAGCCCCAATCAGACCATCCAGCACCCGCTCAGACCAACACAGACAGTTACGCACTTACTCACACACCCTCTCAGACCGTCACACACCCACTGAGCTGATGCACACACTCACAGACTCGTGCACATACTGACGCACCCACTAAAACACTGATGTACACACTCTCACACCCAGACAAACACTCTGACAGCCACTCTGACCCCCAGATACAGACTCTCACACCTATTCTCACACCCACAGAGGCCGCTGCTAACTTCTGCTGTGAATGCACAAAGGGCCGTGGTTAGGGGGGTTGGCTGCAGGGACTGGCTGGCACTGGCTGCAGGGAGTGGCATGGGCACTGCAGGGGCCCCCAGGGGCCCCACGACACCCGTTCCCGCCAGTCTCTTCCTGGCGGTGTAAACCGCCAGGAACAGGCTGGCGGGAAGGGGGTCGGAATCCCCATGGCGGCGCTGCTTGCAGCGCCGCCGTGGAGGATTCCCTGGGACAGGGGAAAACCGGCGGGAAACCACAGGTTTCCCTTTTCTGACCGCGGCTTTACCGCCGCGGTCAGAATTGCCCCAGAAGCACCACCAGCCTGTTGGCTGTGCTTCCTCCGTCCCCGGCCCTGGTGGTCCATGACCGCCAGGGTCGGAATGAGGCCCTCAGTGTCTTTACATAGAACTATCTTCAATTGGGAAAATGCACAAGTCTCGTTGTACATAACATGAACCATCTTGGTTGGAATATTACTGTTTCAGCATTCAATATCAGAAAGGTTAATTCAAGGAATACATAATAGATGAAAATATTTTGATATTAAGGAAGCACCTGTTATTTCATGACCTCGCCCTAATGTGTATCTTGTCCCATCTACATGTATTTGCCCTTGTAATAAGTCATTTCACAGCGACACTAGGTGATATACAATTTGTTAATGTACCTGACACTGGTGAGACAAGGTGCCTGCTGCTCTTGTGGAATTTTCGAGGATCACCTGAAGCAGTATATGTCGGTGGCCTCTGGATCACAGCAGAGCAAATCCAGAGCATGACTTCTGTTCCAAATCATAATACATCATAAGGGACATCATAAGGGAGTCAGAGGACCATGATATCTCTATTGTAGCTTGAGCACCTGCTATATGAGATGTTCTACTTTCCGCATCCTCTTTGATGCTGGAAGGGTTGGAGACCTCATTCCACTATCACAATCTACTTAATATGGGACCCCTATTCTGCCTCATGTCCAGCTCCTCCCATATTCCTGGTGCCCATGGCAGCCTTTAGCTGTCACAATTGAAGAACGACTACTTAATTCATGTGCTATATGAGAATTTATTAGTTATATCTCCATTTACTGGTTATTTTTTGTTCTGCTGGCTCCTCTTCCTTTCTTGAATGTCTTTGGGGATCCCACCTTTCCCTGGAATCTGGGGTTGAATCATACCTCAAAAATATATGGGGTGAAAATGTTCCTCACTACGTAACAAGCACTTTTTACTATCCAACCTTGACATTGAAGGTAGGAATGTGTGCAAAAAGTATACTAGAACTTGTAGTGGTTGGAAGTGATGAAAGTGAGATTTTCCAAGTGGCCTTCAAAGAATTAGAGTACAGGAAATCAGTGTTTTGGTAGAAGGGTAAAAACTAAATGAAAGGGCGTTACAGTGTTGAGGGGTCTATGAAATACCTGTGAGTTTAGTGATTTCTGTAACTCTCTCATCAAAGGTTAATTGGTCAGATGCACTAACAACCCACATGAATCAGAGAAATTGTTGGCACATAAAGCTGACCGGAAGAAGCAAACAACATTGCCTAGGTTGTCAAAAACATCACAGACCGTGTGAAGGAGATAACAATACATGTTGAGAAAGTATGTAAAGTTACTAAATGGTAAGAAAAGCAAAGTTTTAAAAAAATGGTAAGGAATGATTCTCACAATATCTTTCATCCAAACCGAATGCCAGCAATGACAGTCACAGGCTTAACTGATATTGTTTGGTGAACTGTGGGCATTCATCCATTAGTCCTGCAAACTCAGCAAAGAATGCCTCCTGCAGGAACAAGGTAGACAAATACATTTTACTAGGGCTTGCAAAACATTTGGTAACAAGAATGTTGTGGAGGGTCTGGAAGATGATGTAAAATTAACTTGATTTCCACATGGTTGATGACTGTACTAACCTGCAGAATGGACAAGTAATTGGAATACTAGGGGATTCTTGCTCTCCATCCAACTTGATTGATAGCTGTGTTTTAGGGAGAAAATGCAAGACAAAGAAGATGTCTTTGAGAACACTGAAATCAATTTCCCAGGTGTATAACATTGACCCTATTCACTAAGATGGCATGGCGAGAATCTCCTTAGGGTGGATTTGCTGTTTGCAAGTTTTACATAGCATAGCTGAATGAGTTTCTAATTAGGGTGGTGGCACCAAAAAGAGCAGGGCATTAAAATGTACCATACAGAGGCTGAACCTGCCATGGTAGTAGGAAGAAAACTCACCGGTGTTGATGTGGGCAATTAATTCCAGATGTTTTCACTGACAGAGTTGATCTTCTGGTCAGTTATCATAAAGGTGAAGTTGGGTGCCTAGTCTGTTGCTCACAATGTTTACCCTCTTGCACACATAACATAAGTACTACTCAAGGAATTGTTGTACATACTTATTCACTGGTGAGTTATTAAACTAGATGGGCAGGGATTTTCAAGTTATGTGTGGAAGTGTGGCATATTCCATTCCATTGTACAGGTGGAATGATACCTCCTACATAGGATTAAGAAGATGTTTAGCTTGATGAAAAATGGCAATTGCATTTGTGACATCAACCTGTCTTTGGCATATAATTAGGTAGAGGTTCACCCTGCATTGAAAAAACCCTACCTTCCTTCATAACTCATTGGGGGCATGCATGGTTTCCAGGATTCCATGTGGTTTGACCTCAGGTGTGGCAGTTTTTCAAAGCTTTATGCAGTTCCCACATATACTCTCCTTTCAAGGCAATGCAACCCATTCACAAACTGCACTTTGTAGTACATTTAGAAGTACTACAGTAGTACTACTCACATATCTCAAAATGCAATTCACAAGCGTATCTGCAGAGATCTCTGACTCCACCTCTACTATCTTTTCTATGAGGAGATCTCTGCCCCAATTGCAGCGAATGCAGCATGTGTAAGCCTATGTTTTAGTAATAAAGTGGGGGGACTGGGTAGTGCCTGGAAAATGGGGACTACTTACTACTAAATGAGAAGGATTTAGGGATGAGTATGGAAGTGTTTAGGGAGCCCTGAGAGAGGTCTAGGGAGGGACAGACATCTATCCACAAAAGAGTGACCCCACTGCTATTTACAAATGGAAGTTATATAACTACTACAGCAAAAAAGGGAACCACAACAGTTGTAAATGTAGTCTGTTCACAGATAGAGAACGTCCAGCACCACACATGGCCGACTACTGGAACTACAACAACCTTCCGTACTAAGTAATGGAGACAGGGACTTAAACACCATAGAAAATAATGTCAAAAGTAAACTTACTTTTTCAGCCCTTAAAATATATATAAATGTTAATTAATTAAACCAAGTATATATAATTAAAATATTATTTCATTAGCACTTTATTACACTTTTATAAGTTAAAAATATGTTTTTTTAGCAAAAAGAAATCAAATTAACTCAAATAAATTCTATAAATAAGTTTTAGACATTTTAAATGCATATCAAATAAAAAAACACATTTTACTGTAGGTGGGACTATTGGTAATAGATCTTTAAATAAATAATTGTACATAAATGAAATATGTTTAAATTAATTATAAATAATTATTCATATATAAAATATATTTAAATTAATTATATACACTTTAAACCAATAGTGCTGTATTTTTTTCTTAGGTATGAAAAATGTATACAGTTACTTTACAAAAATATTTAACACTAAAATATTATTAAAATATTTCTACTAGTTTCCTAAAGGTTAATAAAGTCTTTTACTTTTCCCTATACTTTACCAAAGGGACATTTCCACCCCAGTGCCAGAGACCACTGCTTACTTGTGAAAAGATACTAGTATTCACTTTACACTTGTAAATTTAGCTTCAACCCTTGGTTTCGGGGTGGGAACATGTACTGTATGTTTACACTTTTTACACTCAGAAACGGTGAAAAGCCAAAAGTAATAATGTTACTCCAAAGTGTAAGGGTAAATTTACACATGAGTAAATCTACACAAATAAATTTAGCTTTGTGAATAGGCCCTGTTCTGTTGATTAATAGGCCATCTGAACAAAAGACTGTGATTCCACATTAAGAGAAGTGTTAACAAGTTTGAGAGATGCAGGACCAATAATAAAACAAAAGAGAATGGTGACGTTGGAGTGGGATAGTGATATGTTTCCAAACTTGTAAAAAAACGTTTCTTCATAGAGTCTGAATTCGAGTTTGGCTGATTGGTTACTCCATCACAAACGTGACAGATACCGAATTCCAATTCCAATATTTCCTATGGAAATCGTAATACGGCAGACGGAAAATCTGTCATGTTTGTGATGGAGTGACCTGTCCACCAAACTCTAAATCAGGCCCATACTCCCTTTTGAAGAACGATATACCGTTCTCTAGAAATGGGGATTGCCAGTACGCTTTTATAGCAATTAAGGATGCCATCTCCAATGCCCTTTTTTCTATGTGATTTCCAGTTTAAGAGACATAGGGCACGATGAATAAAACCTTTTTGTGGTTGAAAACCCTGTGATGTTTGCGAATCGCTAGGGTTTGCGACTGCAATTTGGCTTTGTACATCTGGCCCTGTGTCATAGGTTTGCAACTGCAAAAGGGTTTTTCTTAATTTACAAAACCCCTTTTGTGAGTTGGAAAATTATTTTTGGCTTATAAAAGGGCTTTTGCAATCTTTTGCAAATTGCAAAAAGGAGGCGACATGAAAGGGACTTCCCCTTCCTATTTGCAATTTGGAAATAATTGTGTCAATGGGTTATGACTGCAACTGTGGTCACAAGCCATTGATCAGTTACTGACCCGCTAGTTGGAGTGGTAATTGATTTGCAAAGGGCAGAGTGTCCCATAATCAATCAACACAGAGTTCCAGAACAGTGTCTGCTCACCACCAAGGTCTTCCCAAACATGAAGCATTTTTTTTAGCAGCATCTGTGCTTTTAACGAACACAGGCTTCGTTTTCAATTAAAAAAACGTTTCTCATTTTGGAAAGCAAGTGTTGGGACAGAAGACTGTTGTCTCTTGCATGCCTCCATCCCTGCATTGGCAGCCATTCACAGGTGATCACAAATTACAACCTGCCTATTCCACATTCATGGGGAAGATTGTTTTGTTACCTGTTGTAAACAGAAAATGTGCATTGCAACCCATGAGTACATACGTTACATTGCAATTTGCATTCCAGTTTGCAAAGCATTTCCTCTTGTGCCTCAAAAGACTCGAGCTTAACCACTTTTCGGTGGAGCAAGAAGCTCTTGATTGTTATTAAGCTGTTAGTCATTTTAAGTTTTTCTTGTGTGGTCTTACTTTTACTGATCTGAGAACTGACCACAAACTTCTTGTTCATGTCGTCACATCTAAGAGCTTGGTGCATACCAAAGTGGTTCTTAGAGCTGGAGAGTTACAAGGCTCCTGTTAGGTATCTTGAAGGTATTAGAAACGTAGCTGCAGATTACTTATGCAAAATGCCATCTATAAGAAGAAGTAGGAAGAAGTAGACTATCCTGATGATTTAGCTACAGTGGTAGCTTTAACTGGACTGTAAAGGGTTGGGTGGGAAGATGGCTCATGGGGAGTCAGCGTATAGCATGTGGTACAAAGTGAAATCTAAGATGTTTGACTGAACAAATAGAGCAAAGTTACTGAGACTTTGAAAGGTTTCAAGATTTAAAGGATGAGTTAGGTTTGCTGGAAGAGAAGCCTCTTAGAGGACAAAAGCTAGTTTTCCTCTGTTCTTTGTCTATGATGATTATAGATTTATACTTGCGGTGGTTGATTACCCTTGGTTAGTTATTACAGTAGTGTAGTGCACCATCACCAGTGTCCTTATCAACGTTTTTAAAGAAAAATTTATAAATGAAGTATTCCCTCAAGTGTTTTTACGGACAGTGAGTAGTGCATCACACTTTGCATTATATGAAATAGAGAGGTTTCTGTAACTCGCCACAAAGCAAATGTGCAAACTGGATGATCAAGTACTAAATTAAAGTTGCAAGTGTGTAAGGATACAGGTTTAGAAAGTGACATGATGTGGTAATATACATACATTTTCTGATAGAGACATCTAACTTCAGAATCCTCACCTTGTAAATTTCCCCAGGTACCAGACTGGATCCTAGGAACTTTCATAGCAATTCCGTTACGCGTTGACAGGTGGCATTGTGCAGTTCTGCGTTGAACATGACGTCTTGGCCACTATTTGTGCACCAGCTCTGTACACTCATGTCTGTTCCTTTTTTCCTGCACTTCCCGACCCGGATCTGGAGCTCATGAATCCCCATCACACTCTGACAGAGATTTTCCCTAAAAAATTGTTTTAATGTTGCAGACAATGTCACTTGCCAAAACTACATGTTTTTAGCGGTGTGGTGACTGTAACCAGGAGATGTCAGTAATGGACATCCATGAAGTGTGCCTGTGGTGTCTCAGCATAAAAAATGACTCGATGTTGTGTCTGTGCTGCACTAAGATGAAAAAAAGACTAGCTGCAACTGCGAGAACAGACTCACTGAACTCCATAGTTCCAAAAAGAGCTGAAGGTAGAAGTCATGTCAGTCTCGATCGAAATCCAGAGTACAGATGCGCTCTTGCTCCCAAGGCTGCTCTAATGAATCCTCATCATCAACAAGATCAGGGGCCTTAGTCACATAAAAAAATCCAAACATGGGCCACCCCCCATTGCACCAGTCTCTCGATGCTCGAGACACCTTTCAGCCTACCCCCACATGGAGATGGTTTTGACGCTAGTCCCACTTTGGCCCTTTCCCGAATGGACTGTGTCACCACAACAGCTACGTCCGTTTAAGATAGCCATGGAGGAGTTTTTTTGATGCCGCTCTGGACCCCTCTATAGTGCATATGAGTCCCATGGATCCGAGGAGGCCACCAGTTTGATTGCTGTCAGTGGATCCATCCTCAACGCAGGCTGTGCCTCTCGACCTCACATGAAGGTTGACCAAATCCCCAAGGCTGGCGCTGTCGATCCCAGCTCAATGCTACTCGTGATTCCAACTTTGGAAGAACACTGAACGCCACCCTTGGCATCAAGACAGATGCCACCAGCTTGGGTATCGTTGCTGATAACGATGTCATTGATGCCAGATACTGCACCAATAGTTCTATTTGATTTGGAGACTCATGCCCGCTTCCCAGAACCCAACAGTATGATGAAACAAACACTTGTGCCCCACAATCAGAAGCTGGGGATACTGATTATGACAAAGATAACCAGTATGAGGGTAATGGCAACATATTTAATGACCTCCAGAATGCCAGTAGTCTGGAAACTCTACCAGACATTGGCTTGTCTTCACCAAATCCTATGGCCACTGAGGAGTCTGTCTCTTTCGCACCAGTAATTCAAAGAGTGACTGAGGTGTTAAACCTTACTTTGCCCACTCTAAAGGTTAAGACCAACGTGCTGACAGAGGTCCTAAACCCTGTGCAGACCAAGCAAGAACCTCTTCTCCAGTTTAATGAGGCCTTCACAGATATTCTGGTGGGCATCTGGACCAAGCCAGTATCTTTCCCTCCAGTCAATAGACAAGTAGCAAGGCAGTATGGGCCTGCTGCAGGGGATTCAGACTTTGTTTTACAACATCTTACTCCAGAGAGCTTGATGTTTCAGATATCTGCCAGCCACTTAAACCCCAATTCCTTCCCATCCACTCCACATGACAGGGAATCAAAACAGATGGAGACATTCGCGAAACAGATGCTCTCCTCCTCCAGCCTCACTTCATGCTCTGCCAATAGAACGTGCCTCATGGGCAGGTATTTGCCTGCATTATGCAACAGGGTGGTGAACATCTTGCCAGCTATCGCAAAGGGCCTCCTCCCAACTTTGCAGAGACTTATTTTGGACAGACAGGATGCAGTGAAATACTCAATAAGACCTGGTCTGGACACTACCGACTGCCTGTGTAGGGCTGTTGGCAAGAGCTTGATCCTTAGACACCACACTGGGATTCACTCCACAGGTTTCTCATCTGACATACTATCTGTAATAGATATGTTCTTCAATGTCTCTATACTATTTAGAGCAAAGGCTGACTCAGCCCTTGAAAGATTTAAAGAGAGCAAGGCCACTGCCCGCTCTCTGGGCCTAACTCTGCCAGTCTGGCCATTTCCCCAACAGCAACACTTCCTTCAAGGTTCCAATAGGGGCTACCAAAAGAAGCAGATATAATACGCACCTCAGCAACAACAGGCTTCTCAATCCATTCGAGGTCGAGGCATGGGGTCAAGCCCACAGCATCCAAGCTCTCAGGGATACCAAGATACCTAAACCTGAGGACTTCCTCCCATTGCCGTTGCATAACAGCCTTAACTTGTCCTCGGAAGCACATGATCGACCAGTAGGGTTTCACATCCCATGCTCGAGGAGCACCATGTCCGATCAATAGTTACTTTAGATTGTACAGAATGGACACTCCCTACCATTTCTGTCCTAACAGCTGGACAGCAGCACCACAACATCTCCCGGAGGACCACTTGTCCATACTTCCTGGAGAAGTTCAAGCTCGAAGGCCAAGGGAGCAATACAGAGGGTGCCAGCATCAGAAATAAGGACTGATTTTAACTCTGTTTCTTTCTACTGCCGAAGAAGGACAGAGGCCCTCACCCTATCCTAAACCTTCGCCCTCTAAACGTCTTCCTCCGGAAGGGCAAGTTCAAAATGCTTCCCTTGACCCATATTCTTTCTGTGCGTGATCCAGGAGACTGAATGGTAATGTTGGTCTTGCAGGATGCATATTTTCACATCCATGTGGACCATAAGCACTTTCAGTTCATCATGCTCGCCTTTGACCATACCATTGCACCTCGAATGCTCAGGGTAGCCTATATCTATATCTCGATGAACGGCTGAGGAAGGTGGGCTCATCTCAGTTGTAAACACCTCCAAACGACAGCCAACCTGTTGACATTCGTGGGGTTTTTCCATAAAGGTCCCGAAGTCACATCTGACTCCTTCACAATGGTTCCCCTTCATCGCAGCCATCCTGAATGCAGTGTTTTTCTGAGCATCCCTCCGCCTCCAGTCCAGGACATTCGGTCTATGGTTCCAAAGGTTCAGCCAGCAGCCTGGGTCTCAGTGAGGTTCACCCTGACGCTTTTTGTTCTCTTGGCACCCAGCTTGAGGACAACTGCAGGTGGCACATGCTGGCACTGCTGGGACCTGAAGTCTCTGTAGGCCCAGCACCAGGGAAATCTGTTGGATTCCATCCAAGTGTCAAAGAAGGCTGCAAAATACCTGGAGAGGTGCCTGCTCGACCACCTTGGGACGGTCGGGGGCATTGGGTACAGGTACTCACAGACAACACAACCATCATGGTACTGCAAAAAACTGGGCCGTGTGCAGTCCTGGGCTCTGTGGCAAGAGGCTCTGTGTCTCTGGAAAAATCTAAACGGACAGGGCATATTCATGATTGCACATCAGGCATGATCTTTGAACTCAGCTGCTGTTGCCTAGCATATCACAAACAGCAGTTGCACTGGAATGTGGCACAGGATGTCTTCCATCAATGGGGAGCACCCTGGATCAATCTATTCACCACCACAGAGAATGTACAGTGTCAAAACCTTGGTGCATTAGAGTTTCCATGGCAATCCTCTATAGGAGATGCCTTTGGATCTGAACTCCTGTATGCCATTCTGCCCCTCCCTCAGTACAGAAGAAGATCAGACGAGACTGAACCCAAGTCATCCTAGTGGCCCCAGACCTGGAGAGGAAAGTGTGGTACCTAGAACTTCTGGCCATGAGCTTTTACCTTCCGATCTGGCTGTCCCATTCAGGAGAACCTGATGTAGCAACAGCGATGGGCCCTGCACTTTAGCCTACACAACCTACACCTCCATGTGTGGAGACTGAGGGGCCACAATTGATGGCTTCCGACCTCCCTCACGAAGTGGTTGGTGACATCTTGGCAGCCAGGCCTTCATGAACCAAACTGATTTATGAACAACACTGGGAGAAGTTTGTTGTCGAGTGCTCTTCCCAAGTGGAGCTTATGGATGTTCTCTTGTTCTGTTTGTCAGTGCCCCAGCCAAGTCTTGTTGTGGCACCGGGTAAAGGTTATCTCTCAGCCCTTTCGGCCTTTTAGCGTTTATCTGACCAGCCATTCCTATCCAAGTCACCTACTATGATGTGTTTTTTGAAGGGGCTTGTTGATTTGTTCCTATCAACTCCATTTGCCATTCCGCAGTAGGAACTTATTTTGGTACTCACCTACTTGATGTGCACTCCGTTTAAACCCATGCACAATTAATCCTTTCATCATCTTACCATCAAGACAGCATTCCTCATTGCCATAACATCAGTGAGGTGAGTGAGCAGATTACAAACATTGTCCCTGGTTCCCCATTACATCTTATTTCCCGGACAAATTAGTCCTTTGGAAAAAAGCGGTGCCAAAGTTAGCCACGCCCTTTCACGTAGAGCAGTCTATCACCTTGCCTGACCCTAAATGGGCACTTAGGGGCATATTTATACTCTGTTTGTGCCAAATATGGCTGCAAAAACAACAAGCATTTGCAATGCAATGGGTGTCACGTTTGCTCGAGTTAGAGCTATTAGCATTGTAAGCTCCTAACCTGACTTTTCTTGCCACATAAATTGAAAATTTTAAGTAAAACAGTTTCACATAACTAACCTGACTTTACACACTAATTATATACACAATTATATATACAATAGCAATCAGAGTGGAGCATAAAAACAACAAGCATTCGAAAAGTATTAGAAAATAGTGAGGGACCTAAGGGAGGGCCAAACCATATACTAAGAAAGTGGAATGTGAGATACAGTCACCCACCTGAGGATGGGGAATCGTTAGAGGGGAGCTGAAGGAACTAGGAACTCCAAGAGGTGTGTACCAGAGTGACCCCCAGGAACCAGGAGAGCAGAGGTAAATACCTGTTTTTTTTCCAAAGCTAACAGGAGGACTTCAGAAAAGTATTGTGCAAGAGCCAGACCAGATGAAAGAATGCAAAGGTGGATGCTGGCAGAAAAGGACCTGCAAAGGAAGGGAACCAAATCCAGTTTGTGATGGGGTGTCCAGTTGTGGCAGGAGCCACTACCCACCCTTCTGTGGATGCAGGACCAGGTGGATGGGGGAAGAAGAAGACCAGCTGTGCTGCGCAGGAGCTGAAGAAGAGTTCCTGAAGTGGTGCAGATGGTGTCCCAGGTTGGCTATCGGACTGCAGAGGGCCAGTGGTGTCAGAGAACAACCAACAAGCCTTGGCAAATGCAAAAGAAGAATAAGGAGAGTTGCAAGGCTGAATAGGACTAGCAGGGTCCAGAGGTCTTGACCCTTGAGGGGGAGTCCAAGGTGACCCTCAGCCCTCGGGAGAGTCACCTGAAGCAGTCTCAGCCCACACAGAGAATCCGCTGGCAGCAGGCACAGCAAGTCGGAGACTGTGCTTGGCCGAAAGACGTGCTGGGGGCCGGGGCTACACGGAGCCTGAAGATCCCTTGGAGCAGGAGCAAAAGCAGAAGCAAACAAGCCTTGATACCTGCAAGAGTTGCAGTGCACATGGGTACTGTCCTGAGAGAAGAAGCAAGAGCTTACCGTCTTCCAAGTTGGACAGCTAGCAGAGAGGACCAGTCCAGACCACCACATGTGATGCAGGATCCACGCAGTTCCGGAGGAAACCAGATCCACGCAGCCGGTTGTCGTTGCAGTTGGTGCCTGCAGATGCAGGTGTCTGACTCCTTCACTCCAAAGGAGATTCCTTTTTACTTCTTGGTGCAAACTGACATCTTGCTAACCTCAGAGGATGTACAGCCATGGAAATGTTGCAGTTGTTGGAAGGAGCCGGAGAAACTATGTTGCACAGTGAAGTCGTTGCTGATTTTACAGATTGTTGGTTCCTGAAGAGTCTAGTTTTGATTCCAGTGGCCAGAAGATGACGTAAACGATGCAGAAGAGCTGTGGGGTGACATCACCTGCCTGACATGGCCACTCAGATGCTCCCAGGGGCCTTTCCACATCTTGGATTCAAGATAGCAGAATCAAGTGGCCACCTGAAGGAGCTCTGGGCACCACCCCTTGGGTGGTGATGGACAGGGGAGTGGTTCCCTTTCCTTTGTCCAGTTTTGAGCCAGAACAGGGACCGGGGGTCCCTGGACTGATTCAAACCAGTTTATGAAAGGAGGGCACCAAATGTGCCCTTCAAAGCAAACTGGTGTCTTGGGGAGGCTACCCCTCCTAAGCCATGTAACACCTATTTTCAAGGGAGAAGGTGTTACTCCCTCTCTCAGAGGAAATCCCTTGTTCTGCCTTCCTCTGCCTGAGCTGGACTACCAGCAGGAGGGCAGAAACCTTTCTGAGCGGTGGCAGCAGCACAGGCTGCCTGGAAACCCCAGAAGACTCGCAGGAGCAATGCTGGGGTGCTCTAAGGAGCCCCCAGAGTGTATGGAATCCTACAACTATTACTGTCAACAGTATCGGTATGATTCTGACATGTTTGATACCAGACATTCCCAGGTTCGGAGTTACCATTGCATAGCTGGACATAGGTAATGACCTATATCCAGTATACATGTAAAATGGCTTCCCCGCACTTACGAAGTCCAGTGCAATGGAATTGGAGTTTGTAGGGGCACCTCTGCTCATGCAGGGGTGCGCTCACACACAGGGATCTGCACCCTGATCTCTGAGCTAAGAGGGCCTACCATTGCAGTGACCTGGTGCAGTGACCTGTGGTGAAAGGGTGCATGCATCTTTTCACACAGGCTGCAATGGCAGGCCTGCAGAAACATTTTGCATGGGCTCCCATGGGTGGCTTAATACATGCTGCAGTCCATGGGGAAACCCTGGTGCCCCAATGCCCTGGGTACCTAAGTACCATATACTAAGGATTTATAAGGGGCACTAGTATGCCAATTGTGGGGTGTGCAAAGTCTTAGGCAACCAAATGTACAGGGAGAGAGCACAATTACTCGGGTCCTGGCTAGCAGGATCCCAATGAAAACAGTCTAAGCATACTGACAGCAGGCAAAAAGTGGGGGTAACCATGCCAAAAAGAATGTGCTTTTCTACAGCAGCTATCATTGACGACAATAATTTCGGCTAGAATATACAAGAGAGCACCGACGACGACGGAATCAGCAACATTGGACCCGTCAACAAGAGACCGGGGGATGAGAGACGCGTCAACGAGGGAACTGACAACACCATTGCTGACACCGCTGACACTCCCTCTCAACAACATCCTTACCATCCACGAAAAAAAGACAGACAGAAAATCAAGAAAAAAACTAATTTCTGCCACTTTCTTTTATTCCACAAAAAAAATGTCACCTCTGATATTATCAATATATGCTTCCCCAAGCAAGGTGTTGCCATATCCTTCTCAACACCTTTTGGATGACGACGATGACTATTCTCAGAATGAAGCCCCTTTGGCACGGCTAGCAGTCCATCTCAACTTCATGTCAAATTTCAGGATTTGGATGACGATCAAAACCAATATGAATACTACTCTGCCAGAGACCAAGCAGAGCCATTTCAATCTGAATATTTTGATCAAGATTCCTCGATAACAATGCCAATGTCTTTGGTGACAAACCTACAAAACATGTTACAGGATTATTGTAGAAGATTTCCACCCTGAGCTCCTGCAACACCTATTACACAACCTTATAGGTCGGAAACAGTACCTCAAACACCTGTCTCAATTCCGCAGAGTTCACCTGTACCGGATGTGACAATCCTGTTGGCCCAACCGCCACAAGATGACCCTCATTCAACAAATGAAGAACAAGAGGAGGGAGAAATACTGGATAAGGCAATACAGCTTAATGAGTGGCACAACTATCTAAATACCCACTAGATTGCCACCTTTCGCAACGCCGGTGGATTCTCTGCCAGATTTCACAATTTGATGGGGAGAGCAGCAAAACGGTTTGAGTGGCCTCTTCTTACTAGGGAAACAGACTACTTCCTCTATGACTTCAAGGAGCCAGCAAAAAAGTCAGTGATAGCCATCCCGATCGTCGATTTCATATGGCTGGAAGGCCTAAGATCAATGAGGAACCCAGCTACAATACCTGCGCAGATACCACGTTTGTAAAAAAAAATATAAAGCCCCAGAATATTCTCCAACTTGTTTGATTGGCCAGCCTAAACCAGATTCTGTTCTGCCAGGCGGCACAACAGTGCTCAAAAGAATCCATCCATGCAAATATCTTCTCCTTGTGATAGAGATGGACGTCTTCTCAACAACATCAATAAAAAATCTCAACATTGGCAGCTATGACAGTTAAAGCAGCAAATTCTTTGGCCATTCTAGGCAGATATGACCAACAAATGTGGTCAGATATTTCTACATATATCATTCACCTACCTGAAGATTCTAAACTAGAGGCAAGAGAGATACTCCAATCAAGGGAGCGGATAGCAGCAGAAATAATTGACTGTGCCATTGACATCTTGCTAACGGGATTCAGACAGCTGGCAAGGGCTGCAGTTTTACACAGACAGGGTTGGCTAAAATCTACCTCTTTTCGCCCAGAGATACTGAGCAACATACTGGAAATATTTCATATGACGGGGAATACCTCTTCTGTAAACACGTGGATGAAGTCTTACAGTCTATCAAGGCGGACATGGATACAGCAAGATCTCTGGGCACATTGCAATATAGAAAGTAGCCCTTTAGAGGAGTTGGAGGCAGAGGAATGTGCTTCTTTCATGAAAGCTACCAAGCATACAAAGAGCAATTTCAAGCAGATCAGACATCCTATCGACCACATTATGGGCATCAACAACAGAATAGATTAATACCCGCAGCAGCGTACAAGCACCCCACAAGAGAAAAGCTTTCTGCCCGTGGCAGGGAAAAAGGCAGACAGCAATGACCACAGATTGGTAGCAGCAAACCACCCCTCTCCCATAACCAAAGTTGGAGGCTGCATGACAAACCAATGCCTACAGTGGTCAGCGATAACATCGGACAAGTGGGTGCTAGATATAGGATCCAGAGGGCACACTTTGGAGTTCCTACAGAAGCCTCCAAACACTCCTCCATCAGGACCACCGCCTCTGCGTTTAAAGCAACTCCTAAAAGAGATGTCCACCATGCTACAAAAAGGAGCATTGGAAATTGTTACACCTCTTAACAAGGTCATGGGTTTTACTCCCATTTCTTTTTGGTGAAAAAATCTTCAGCAGATTGGCATCCCATTCTAGATTTGCAAGCTTTAAACAAGTTTCTGAAGAAACAAACATTTTGTATGCTAACACTTCAAGACATTCTACACCTCTTGAATGCTGGAGATCACATGACATCTCTAGATCTCCCAGATGTGCATTTTCATATCCCAATACATCGAAATCATTGCAGATTTCTCCGCTTCCAGGTAGCTGGTACACATTTACAATTCAGGATCCTACATTTTAGACTAAAGTCAGCCCCCAGAATATTTACCAAGATGCAGTTCATCCAAGACAGCTAGGAATTCAGGTGTTACCATACTTGGGCAATTGGCTCATAAAGGCATCAACACACCATCAAGTGGTACAACACACGGCCATTTGCCTAAAAAATCTGAGCCTCACAATCAATTATCAAAAGTTGCATATCCATCCTACAACAAGGCTAATTTTCTTGTGGAAACCACACAAAACAAAGCATTTCCATCCCAGGAAAGGCAGCAAAAAATGTGTCAGATGGCTCACAAACTCTCTACAGGAAAGTATGTTTCAGTACAGACCTACAAGTCGTTCATAGGAATGGTTTCTTCATGCATTCCACTTGTCCAGAATTGCCCATTATGTATGCGTCTACTTCAAGAAGAGCTAGACAAACAGTGGCTCCAGGTGAATGGCTCCTTTGAGGATCACATTCTGATAACTTCAGAAATAAAAGCAGCCATGTCGTGGTGGACAAAACAGTCAAATCTGTCCAAGGGACTTTCATATCTGCAGCAAACAAAAGTTTTGTGATAACTATGGATGCTTCCCTTGAAGGTTGGGGTGCCCATCTTCAAGGTTTGCAAATATGTGGCAAATTGAGTCAAACAGACAAGAAGCTTCACATCAACCAGCTTGAGCTAAAGGCGATTGAGCTCGCACTCAAAGCCTTCTTACCCAAAATACAGAAGTCCACAGTCCTCATAAGAACAGACAACACCACCAGTATCTTCTACCTGAACAAACAGGGAGGAACGAGATCATTAGCACTATCACATCAAACTCAGCGCATTTGGAAGTGGGCCCTGGAAAATCAAATTTCTCTAAAAGCAGAACATGTTCCGGGACAGTGCAACCTCCTGGCAGACCTGTTAAGTAGAACAATCGTCCCATATCACGAGTGGGAACTGGACCATCAGATTCTCAACAAACTCTTCCAAAGATGGGGTAGGCCAAATTTAGTCCTTTTTGCCACAAACGAAAACAAGAAATGCCCATATTATGCAAGGTGACATCCACAAAAAGGATCGTGGGGAAATGCCTTTTGATGAGATGGTCAGTAATTTATGCCTATGTTTTTCCTCTGATTCCGTTGATCCCCAGGGTGCTCAGCAAGATGCAAACAAAAGGATCCTGTATCCTCCTCATAGCACCCAAATGGTCCAGACAGTTCTGGTTCAAAGAACTTCTTCTGTACTCGGAAAGACCACATGTTCAACTCAGATAGACGCCAGCCTTACTGACCACGAACCTGGGCAAAGTCAGGCATCCGGACCCATCATCTCTATACCTATCGGCCTGGCTCCTGAATTCAATTAATTCTCCAACGTAAACATTCCACCAGAATGCAGAGAGATACTAGCAGAAGCCAGGGTGGATACTACCAATAGAAGAATATGTTTAAATAGAGGTGCTTCTGCTTGTGGTGTGTCACTTCAGGAATCCACCCTCTTATATCGCCGCCGGAGCAGATACTCCCCTATTTTCTCCACCTAGCTAAATCCGGACTTTCTTATTCGTCAATAAGAGTACATTTGGTGGCAATTTCCAGGTTCAGACGTTCTCAGGATATTCCTTCCTTATGGTCTTCCCGAATTGTAAAGCAATTTCTCAAAGGTCTCTTCAGAGCATTCCCTCCTGTTCGAAAACCTCCGCCATTGTGGTTCCTAAATGTAGTGTTAGGACAGCTCATGAAGCCACCATTTGAACCCATTGACAAGTCAGAATTAAAATACCTTACTTGGAAAACATCACTTTTACTAGCTCTCACGTCAGCCACGAGGGTAAGTGACATCCAGGCTTTTACCATCAAAGACCCTTTTCTTCAGTTCACGGCAAAAACATTATACTT
The DNA here is from genome assembly GCF_031143425.1 of Pleurodeles waltl. Taxonomy (NCBI): domain Eukaryota; kingdom Metazoa; phylum Chordata; class Amphibia; order Caudata; family Salamandridae; genus Pleurodeles; species Pleurodeles waltl. The sequence continues at coordinate 44,102,114 of NC_090448.1, forward strand.
CAAACAAATCCTAAGTATATACCGAAAGTTCCATCGGACTTCCACCTAAATGAACCAGTGGTCCTGCGAACGTTCTTTAAAAATCTGCAAACAGTCGCAGAAAAGACCCTACATTCTCTAGATGTTAAAAGATGTCTGACATTCCATTTACAAAGAACCCATCAGATACGGAATACAGACCAACTGTTTGTAGATGTAAAGAAGGGTTTCTCCATATCAAAACAGACCTTCGCCAGATGGATTGGGTTGACTATAGAGTTTTGTCATTCTCAAGCTTGGAACCCCTCACAGAGCACAGTTAAAGTCAATTCCACCAGAGCTGTAGCCACATCTGCAGCTCTTTTTGCTGGAGTGCATTTACAGCATATTTGCCGTTCAGCAACGTGGTCCAGTAGGCAGACGTTTACAAAGCATTATTGCCTGGATGAAGCCTACAAAACAGATACAGCTGTCAGGCAAGCAGTGTTAAGACGTCTATTCCACTAAGCTGAGCCTCTGTTTTTTCCCTCCTTCCACTTAACCCCTTAGCTGCTGGGCCTTTTCCTATCCCAGTGCTGAGCCCTTTTTTGGCTATTTGGGGTAGTTTGCACTTAGGCCCCCATAACTTTTTGTCCATATGAGCTATCCACTCCAAATTTGCGTCCTTTTTTCTAACATCCTGGGGATTCTAAAGGTACCCAGAGTTTGTGGGTTCCTCTGGAGGAGACCGAGAAATTAGCCAGCATACAGCTAATATTTGTTTTTTGGGGGAAAAATGGGAAAAAAGTGCTGCAGAAGAAAGCGTCTGTTTTTTTCCCTGCAAATGGGATCTACAAAGGGTTTGCTGCAATAAAATCACTATCTTCCCAGCTTTCAGAAACAGACAGACTTGAATAAGAAAACCACATTTTTCAACACAGTATTGCCATTTTACTGGGACAAACCCCCATTTTTACTATTTTTTTGTGCTTTCAGCCTCCTTCCAGTTAGTGACAGAAATGGGTGTGAAACCAATGGTGGATCCCGGACAGCTAAACATTTCTGAAAAGTAGACAAAATTCTGAATTCAGCAAGAGGTCATTTGTGTAGATCCTTAAAGATTTTCCTACAGAAAGTAACAGTTGAAATACAAAATATTGACTTTGAGTTGAAAAAAACAGCCCTTCATGACTATGTATTCTTCCGTAACTTTTTCCGACGATGAAAGATTTTTTGAAGCAATATACCGTTATGTTTGCTGGACCCTCCTAGCTGCGGGGATGTATAGGTCTTGTAGGTTCATCAAGAACCCCAGCTACTCATGCCAATAAATGAGCTGCCCCTTGCAATGAGTTTTCATTGCATACCAGGTATACAGCAATCTATTTGGTAAAATATAAAGAGTGAAAAATAGGTATCAAGGAAACCCATGTATTTCCGAAATGGGCACAAGATAAGGAGTTTAGAAACAGTGGTTATTTGCACATCTCTGCATTCGGGGTCCCCATACTTGCATGTGAACTAAGGGCATTTCTCAAAATGACTTCTTTCTTTCACATTGCCTTACATTTGGAAGGCAAAACAGTAGAGAAAGACAATTGTCAATAACACTTGTTCTTCTATTCTGTGTTCCCCCAAGTCTGCCGATAAGAATGGTACCTTACTTGTGAGGATAGGCCTAGTGCCTGCAACAGGAAATGCTGCAAAACGCAACATGGACACATCACATTTTTCCATTGAAATTTGATGTGTTTCTGCAAAGTGCCTAGCTGTAGATTTTGGGCTTTAGCTCAGCCGGCACCTAGAGAAACCTACCAAACCTATACACTTATGGAAAGTAGACACCTAGGGGAATCCAGGATGGGGTAACTTGTGGGGCTCTCACTGGGTTCTGTCACCCAGAATCCTTTGCAAATCTCAAAACTGGGCTAAAAAAACTATTTCCTAATATTTCAGAGCTTCAAAGTTCTGGAATCTGAAGGGAGCCACAAACTTTCTTCCACCCAGCATTCCCCCAAGTTTCCCGATAAAAATGGTACCTCACTTGTGTAGGTAGGCCTAGTGCCAGCGCCAGAAAAAGCCCCAAAACGCAATGTGGACACATCACATTTTTCCATTGAAAAATGATGTCTTTTTTGCAAAGTGCCCAGCTATGTATTTTGGGCTGTAGCTCAGCCGGCACCTAGGGAAACCTACCAAACCTATACATTTATGGAAAGTATACACCCAGGGGAACACAGAATGGGGTGATTTGTGGTGCTCTGACCGGGTTCTCTCACCCAGAATCCTTTGCAAACTTCAAAATTGGGCTAAAAAAACAAATTTTACTCACATTTTGGTACTGCAAATCTCTGGAATCTGACGCGAGCCACAAACTTCCTTCCACTCAACATTCCCCCAGGTCTCTTGATAAAAATGGTACCTCACTTGTGTGGGTAGGCCTAGTGCCCGTGACAGGAATGGATCACACAACGGTCAATGTTAGTCCTTACATTAGGGCAACTGTTGACCCTGGTGTGATCCATTCCTGACACAGGCACTAGGTACAGGCACTCAAGTGGGGTAGCATTTTTATCAGGACAGGTGGGGAAACATTGGGTGGTAGGAATTTTGTGGATCCCAGCATATTCTTGTAGTTTGTGTGACAGAAATGCAAGAAAAAATAGAGTTTTTGTTCAACATTTTACCTTTGCAGGGTATTCTGGGTAAGAAAACTTTGGGGAATCCACACACGCCACACCTCTGTGGAATCCCCTGGGTGTATAGTTACCAGAAATATGCTCTCTGAGTTGGGCTAACCTGCTATTGTCTCGCTGCACACACTGTGCTTGCGAGGGGACAGCACGACCTCCCTCAGAATCACTGGAAAAGGAGTTGTCGGATGGGACTCCTCCGACTGAAAAATCAATCTCAGAGTCTGCTTCATTGTCCTATCCCAGAGATGCTGTCTCAATATCGGCTGTCTCAATCTCTGATCCTACATCAGAGCTCTCTTCCATAAACCGAGTAAGGGCTTCAGCAGCAGTCTTCCAACGAGATGCCATCTCTGCTACTGGCTAAACTGTCCCTCTAAACCAATAGCCTGTGTATACAGTCACAAAATTGCTGGTGGGTGTGTGTGGGATGCGTGCAACAGTAAAGGTAAGTCATCTTACCTTCACTTTTTCCCTTAATCAGCACGTTCTCTCAAAACACTCAAAAAACAAAAAAGACACACTATCACTTCACCTTGTCACGTACTCATCGTCACAGTCTTTGGCGCCCGTGGCGCCCATTCCGACTGTCATTATTGGTGCTCCCTGTCCCATGACCTCCTCCTCGGATTCCCTCACTACCACCCAGCAAAAGTGCCCTTCATCTCTCCATAGCCCCCCTCGCACATACATTTCATTTGTATTATAGTGCAGATAAGGGCTCATTGATCGTACAGCCCTCGGGTGACAGCCCGTTCTGCCCCCAGTTGCCGCAAAGTGCTGGACCTACTTGGGTAAAGCGTGCCAGTCTGAAGCAGGGGCTGGGCCCGATTCACAGCACTGTGGGCCACAGAGCCACTCCTCCAAGATGTTGGTGGCCATCTTGCCTCTGTGGCCTTAGTGCTGTCTGAATCTTCTTCTTAGGTCAGATATTCCAGGCTGTTTAGTTTCACCATCTGGCTAGGTCATCTGGCTAAGCTGTTTTTGCTGGTGGGAATGCCTTTAAGGGGGCTTTTACATGGCTCAGAGTGCAAAGCTCACAACAGAAAATTCCTAGTTTGTCTCCTCCCTACCCACTCCCCGCTCTTGTACCTTCACTTTACTACATTTTCTTCTAGGTGTTAGCAGGTTTCTGGCATTACCAGAGAGGCTTAGACAAATGTCTTTGTCACATATCAAATAATTTAGGAAGACATCATATTACCACAATTTGAATATTGTTTTTTTCTTTTCTTTTATTTCTGAACTGAATAAGTACACAGTTTATTTAAGACATTGATTTTGTTTACAATTTTAAATTAGTCATCCATACCCATGAGTACTTTTGTATTCTGCCTGACCTCATAGCTCGGAAATGTACTCATCACAACATTTACACCTTCACAGCCACTCATTAACATACTTTTGTGTTGCTACTGCCACTTTTAAACTTAACCATTAATCATAGAAGATCTATAATTAGAATATCAAATTAAGCTAGATTTTATGACATCTAATAAAATAACATTGAACCATTGACAACATTGCTTTGGCTGGATCCACCTCTGTTTCCAGCATTAATTAGGCCATTCTAACTGACAAAATTACAGCTCTAGGATAAAAGCTATGAATTAATTATTTACCCATTTTGACGCATTGTAAAATCCCTACTGAATCAAGAACTATCATCTTCAACACCAGAATGACTGCTTGAATGTAGAGTAATACAGCATCCTCTATTAATTCCAGTGTTGAGTGCACCCTTGTAAGTGGCAAAAATACTCGGCCAGCTGAGGGAAGATAACTTCCCCCAAAAATGTGTTGAAAAAGGTAAAGTTCTACCTACTGCTCTACTCATTGAAATCTAGTCTGCATGGAAACTAAAAATGTTTGGAAATTCTTAGACCACTTGTATTTTCAATGTCAAAGTGGAAAGCCAAAAATATAATTAAACTTAGGGATCCTACTTATATTCTACAGGTGGGACTCAGAACTTTCAAACATATCCAATAATGTCTCAGCTCCTAATGTTTGGGTAGCTTACAAATACTGTGAAAACCTGTTCATTCAAACCATTTGCTAATCCTATCTTTTGGTGGACAACAGGAATAATATGTTATGTTATGTGTATTTGTAATGCGCACTGTCACCAGGAAAGGGTATCCTGGCGCTGACAAGTGTGTGTGCCTAGCTCTGCCTATTGTAGGTAGGTTGAGTGAAAAGCCAGGACTTCAGCTTCTTACGGAATTCAAGAAGAGTAGGGGGAGGCTCTGATGTGGAGTGGGAGCTCATTCCATTGTTTAGAAGCAATGTAAGAGAACACCTGTCCTCCTGATCTGGTTATGTATATTCTTGGGATGTGTGCAAATAGGAATCCTACAGAGCAGAGGTGTCTGGGTGGTTGGTGGATGGAGATGCGATTGTTCAGGTAGGTGGGGCTGGAGTAATGCAGTGACTTGAATGTGTCTGTGAGGAGTTTGAATTGAGTGCATTTGTTTATCGGAAGCCAGTGTAGCTCCCTCAGGTGTGGTGTGATGTGATTTCTGTGTGGGAAGTTGAGGATGAGTCTGGCTGTTGAGTTCTGGATGGTTTGTAGTATTCTAGTGAGTTGCTTGGTGATCCTGGCATTTCGGCATTCCCATAGTCCAACACACAGGTGACACTGGCATGAGTGACAGGTTTTTAATGTTGTCTGGAGCCATGCGAAGAATGTTCCTCAGCATCTTCAGGGTGTGGAAACAGGATGCAATGACTGCTTTGACTTGTGCAGTCATGTCCAGTTTGCTTCTGCTGATTAATTCGAGGTTCCTAGCGTGGGTTTTGGGGGGGGGTGTGGGTCCAAGTTCATCCGGCGACTAGTTGAAGGCCCATGGTGAGGTGTTCTTGCCAAAGATCACCACTTCTGTCCTGTCAATGTTGAGATTGAGACAGTTGGCTTTCATCCACTTAGCAACTTCGGGCATGCAGGAGGTGAACCTGTTTCTTGTGTGGGTGGTCTTGTATGAGAAGAAGAGTATGAGTTGTGTGTTTTTTTCCGGAGGAGAGGATGTTCATGTTGTGTGCGCAGTTTATGTTGGCCAGAGTAATCATGTATTCATTGAAAAGGGTGGGGCTGAGCAAGGAGTCTTGAGGCACTCCGCTGATGAGTTGGCAGGTTTCTGAGGAGTAACATGCCAGGCTGACATCTTGGTTTCTCTCCATTAAGAAGAAGCAGATCCAGCAGAGCGTGGATTCTTGGATGCCAGCCTCATGCAGGCGCTTGAGGAGGATAGGGTATGAGTCTGTGTCATATTTTGCAGAGAAGTCGAGGAAAATGAGGGCACTGTGTCTCCTTTGTCAAGGATCATGTGAATATCATCTCTGGCAGCGATGAGTGCTGTTTCTCAATCAGTCAGTCAATCAGTATTTGTCGAGCACTACTTATCACCTGTATGGGTATCAAGGTGGTGTGCTGTGGAGTCAGTCGAAGATCAAGGTCTTGAGTCCCCTCCTGTAGTGGGTCAACAAAGGTGAGGTGCGGAGGTGGAGGGTGTTCCAGTACTTGGCGGTGAGGAGCGAGAAGGAGCATCCTCCAGTGCAGCAGTGGTGGATGCATGGTACCTGTGCGAGGGCGAGGTGAGTGGAGCTGAGGTTCCTGGGAGGTAGGAGGAAATTCAGGTGGTGGTTCATGTAGGTGGGTCCTTGGTTGTGGAGGGATTTGTAGGTGTGGGTCAGGAGCTTGAATTGGCATCTTTGCTGGATGGGGAGCCAGTGGAGATCTCTCAGATGCTGGGTGATGTGAGTCCTCTTTGGTAGGTTGAGGATCAGTCTGGCTGCTGCATTCTGGAATTTACTCATGAGTTCGGTGGTGGTTTCTGTATTGTGATTGGGCCTGAATCTGGACTGCCCGATGTTGAGGAGCTGGTGGTCGTTGAGGTGGTCAGTGAGGCATCAGTAGATTAATTTCTCTAAGACGTTTTGTGGGTATAGTAGGAGGGAGATGGGTCTGTAGTTTGACAGCGTGGCTGGGTCAGCGGATGGTTTCTTGAGTAGGGGCATTATAATGGCATGTTTCCCAGTGTCGAGGAATGTGGCTGGGTCAGTGGGGGCATTGAGGATGGGTGTCAGTGTTTGCTGATTAGTAGCAGTCCTTTGGTGAAGGTGAAGGTGTGGTGCGGGTCAGATGGAGCCTCTGAATAGATGGCTTTCATTGTTGCAGCGATTTTGACAGTAGTGTTGGCAAGGTCAGGGCTCGGTCGTCAGCCGTGATTTTGTTACAGAACAATTACAAGAGGTTGTTGCTAATGTCCTGGGAGGGGGTGATGTTGATGGAGGCAGCAGAAGATACAGTAAAATCTTTGATGATGGTGAAGACTATCTTGCTGCTGTTAATGTGTTCTGCAAGAACTGTGCACCTGGTGTTCCGTATCTGATGGTGGTAGCGTCTTAGAGCTGATTTGATGTCTTTATCTGCGGTGTCTCTTCTGGCTCTTGCCATTGATTTGCACTTCAGGGGAGCTAGGGTGTCAGCTCATGCCATGATCCAGCTGTTTATGGTTTTCTTATAGTTTTCAGCATGTTGTTGGTGTGCATGGGCCGCTGCCAGGAAAGGGCAGAAGCCCAATCTTCTTTTAAGATGCTTTTCGAGCTGAGACAAGTGGTACTAGCATTGGTGGGTTTGTGATGGTGTGGGATGGGTATGCTAAAACTGACAAGGGCGTGGTCTGTTCATATTTGCTGACTTATCAACTGTGGTTTACTGATTGAGGCGAAAATCTGGTCCAGCAGGCGTTCAGCGGTGTGGATGTGTTCGGTAACATGTTGGGTGAGGTCAAGCATTCTGAGATTTTGTAGACGGGCTGAAGAATTTAGTTCTGTGCAGTCTGTAGGAAGCTGGCCTGGTGTGTGGTGAGCACCTATGGTATTATCATCTTATACCAGGTATCCCCTTATTAGTGAAGTGTAGCCAGTGTCTAGGAAGCCAGGCTCTCTAGAGGTAGCTGTGGATGAGCAGCCAAGACTTATCTAGGAGACATGCAAAGCTTATGTAATACCACAGTGTAGTCACACAGCACTTACACACATGAAAGAACCACACAGTGTTACAAACATAAAGGTACTTTCCTATGGTAACACAAATACCAAAATACTATTTAGGCAATACTCCACCTGGAGGTAAGTAAACACACTATTATATGTACGTTAGCAGGCAGGAATTAGCATAAAAAGGCAATAGAATACAGTGAAAGCAATAGATAATTCTGAAAGCCTGGGGGAACCAAACCATATACTAAGAAAGTGGAATGTGAAAGTCAGGCCCCCACCCAAGGAAGTGGAATTGGTAGAGGGGAGCTGGAGGAACTAGGAAACCCACAAGGTAAGTACCAGAGTGCCCCCAGCGACTAGGAGAAAAGAGGTAAGTAACTGGTTTTCTCCAAACCCAACAAAAGGACTTCAGAGAAATACTGCAAGACCCAGACATTACTGCAAGAAACTAAAGGTGGATTCTGGAAGAGGAAGACCTGTAAAGAAAGGGGACCAAGTTCAGTTCACGCTGGGAGTGTCCGGTGGTGGCAAGAGCCACTACCCACCCGTCTGTGGACGGAGGTCCAGGTCGACGGTGGACGAAGATGGTCAACAGTGCAGCACTGGAGCAGCTGAAGAGTTCCTGAACTGATGCAGTCAACTTCCCATGCCGGAAGAAGAATTGCAGTCGGTCAGTGGTGTGGAACAACCACCAACAATCCTGGGCAAAGACAAATGTCATTGATGAAGAAATGCGGAGCTGCTGGGGACCAGCAAGGTCCAAGGGGACTCAACTCATGGAGGGGAGTCTTGGGTGACCCTCAGCAATGAGGAGAGTCACAGGAAGAAGAGGCAGCTCCCACAGGCGACCCACAAGCAACAAACACAGGAGTTGCGGTGAGCCCCATGCAGCACACCTAGATAGGAGTCCTGCATCGCAGGAGAAGCACGCAGAGGGCTGTGTATCGCAGGGAAGAGTGCTGGGGCTACAAGGAGCCTGAAGATCCTTTGAAGGAGATGCAAACAAGCCTTTGTAGCTGCAAGAGACACGGTGCACGAGGGTACTGTCCTGCATAGAAAAGCAAAGGTTTACCATCCCCCAAGTTGGACAGTTGGTAGAGAGGACCAAGAGGACCACTCCAGACCACCACCTGTGCTGCAGGATCCATGCAGCTCTGGAGGAGAGAAAATCCACGCAGCTAGTCATTGTTGCAGTTGGTGCCTGCGGATGCAGGGGAATGACTTCTTCACTCCAAAGGAGATTCCTTCATGCCTCTTGTGCAGGCTGGAGACGTGTTGCCCTCAGAGGATGCACAGCCAGGGAAATGTTGCAGTTACTGTAAGTAGTCGGAGAAACAATGTTGCAGAGCGGAGTCGTTGCTGTAGTTGCAGATTGTTGGTTCCTGGAGGGTCCAGTTGCAGTTTCAGTTGCCAGAAGGTGAAGTAAACGATGCAGAGGAGTCCTGCTGGAATTTTGCATGTCGAATCTGAGGACCCACCCAAGAGGGAGACCCTAAATAGCTCAGGAAGGGGGATAGGCCACCTAGCAGGGTGACCACCTATAAGGAGGGGGATGTGATGTCATCTGCCTGTCCTGGCCACTCAGATGCTCCAAGAGGTCTCTGCCCTCCTTGGATTCAAGATGGCAGAATCAAGTGGCCACCAGGAGGAGCTCTGTGCAGCACCCATGGGTTGGTGATGGACAGGGGACTGGTTACTCCCCTTTCCATTGTTCAGTTTCATGTCAGAGCAGGGACTGGAGGTCCCTGGACTGGGGCAAACCAGTTTATACAAGGGGGGCACCAAATGTGACCTTCAAAGCTTACCAGTGACTTGGGGAGGCTACCCCTCCTAAGCCATGTAACACCTATTTCCAAGGGAGAGGGTGTTACCTCCCTCTCCCACAGGAAATCCTTTGTTCTGCCTTCCTCTGCCTGAGCTGGTCAAGCAGCAGGAGGGCAGAAACCTGTTTGGGGGGAGGCAGCAGAATGGGCTGCCAGAAAACCCCAAGAAGCTTATTAGGAGCATTGCTAGGGGTCCTCTAAGGAGCCCCCGGAGTGCATGGAATCATACAACCAATACTGGTAACAGAATCGGGGTATAATTCCGACATGTTTGATACCAAACATGCCCAGGTTTGGAGTTACCATTATGTAGCTGGACATAGGTAGTGACCTATGTCCATTAAATGTGTAAAATGGCTTACCCGCACTTATGAAGTCCAGTAAAATGGAGCTGGACTTCGTAGGGGCACCTCTGCTCATGCAGGTGTGCCCTCACACACAGCTACTTGCACCCTTCCCTCTGGGCTAGGAGGGCCTTCCATAGGCGTACCCAGAGCGTTGGGCCATCAGGAGTCGTTCTAGGCAGAAGGGGTGGAGCCGATCACGAGGATCTCTGTCTTGTCCGAGTTGAGCTTGAGGCAGCTGGCCTCCATCTAGGAGGCGACTGCTCTCATCCCGTTGTGGATATTCCTCTTGGCTTGCGTAGAGTCCTTGGACAGAAAGAGATAAGCTGGGTGTCGTCGGCGTTGGAGACTATGTTGAGCTCATGTTGTTTGGTGATCTTAGCGAGCGGGCCATGTAGAAGTTGAAAAGTGTTGGGCTGAGTGAGGGTCCTTGGGGCACTCCGCAGCACGTGTTTTTAGGTTCTGATGTGAATAGTGGTAGTCTGACCCTCGGTGTTCTTCCGGTGAGGAAGGACCTGATCCAGTTCGGGGCTTTATCTCGAATGCCGGCGTTGTGCAGTCTGTCGCAGAGAGTGGAGTGGGACACGGTGTCAAACCCAGTGGAGAGGTTGAGGAGGATGAATGTGGCCGTGCCACCGCAGTCCAGTATGAAGCGTATGTCGTCGGTGGCTGCTAAGAATGCTGTTTTAGACACATTTTCAGACACATTTTGCATGAGCTCCCATGGGTGGCATAGTACCATATACTAGGGACTTACATAGGGGCACCAGTATGCCAAATGTGGGTTTTACGAAGTCCTAAGCAATCAAATTTAGATGGAGAGAGCACAGTCACTGGGGTCCTGGTTAGCAGGATCCCAGTTAACACAGTCAAAACACATTGACAGCAGGCAAAACCAGGGGGTAACCAGGCCAAAAAGAGGCTAGTTTCCTACACAGTCTTCTAGGTGAAAGTTAAGGTTGTCTATGTATGGGTGAAGGTTTACCACTTTCGGTCTCAGAAAAAGATGAAGGTGTTGGTGTTGATGATGAGGGGTGCGATTAAGTCTGTGATGTAGCTAGTGAAATTGGTTTGGGTCCTGGTTAACTGAATATGATGATTCAAACCATGGAGAAGCTGCTGAGGTGTCCACATAGGTGGTTCAGCTGAGTAGGATGGCGACTCCAACTACGGGCTTGTGCTGACGGTCTTGCCTAACTCTTGTAAACAGGAGGGATGACTGTAGTGATGTCTGGTACTAAGGTTGGGTTTAGCCATATTCCTGTGAGAAACAGCAGGTCCAGAATCATATTGTGTAGTAAGTCCCATATCTCTGTGGTGTGTTTGGTGAGCAAGCAGATGTTGAGGAGCATGCATGCAAGTGTGGCATGTTGTTTGGGTTGTGTTTAGACTATGTGAGTGTAATACCATATTCTCTCCTAGGAGATCTCCTTTGATAGTCTTAAGCACTGAATAGTCCCACACACATGTGAGTATCCCAGAGCACTTCTTTATAATAGGATTTCTTAAGTGTAGATTTTCGCCTTTCCTCAGTAAGGCCTGGAAAAACACTTAAGACATGAGTTCTTGCAGCTTATACGGTAGGCTATATTGGCAAATTGCTTCAGAATGCAGATAAAAAGTTTTTTTTAAATATATGTGTGTGTATATGTATGTATATGTATGTATATATATGTATATATATATATATATATATATACGTATATATATATATATATATATATATTTATATATATTTATATATATATATTACCTAGTGGTGGTCGCCAGCAGGTAGTTATAGTCAGGACCTAGTTTCCATAGGAAGAAAGGAAGAACGCTTTTTGTTTTGCCTATAGCTTTGGCGCTGCTTGATGTATCTTCACAGAATTTTCAAAATGTATGCTGTGCTTAGCTCAGCTTCATTCTTGAAAGTTTCAGGGTGATCTGTCAAGAGGGGGGCCGAGAAAAAGGGGGGTCCCAAACGCGTTTTCCCCATTCATTTTCCCATAGGACTTTCAGACACACCTACAGCCCAAACCACTGAATGGAATTACACCAAATTTAGCACGAAGCTAGATTCTGTTCCCCAGACCACGCTTTTTGTGGTTTGGTGGGAATCCATTCAGTAGTTTGTGAGTAATTTAAGGCCGGAAAATCTAGTTATATAGGGATGCAGATCCTCCGTGGATCCAACTGTCCCCTTGCTGATATCTGTTTGGATGCCAGCACTTCAACAAGGAAGTGTTGGTAACCATCTTGGGACTCGGCTTCAGTCGAGTCCCAGAAAAAAAGCAAAAAAACAAAAGAGAAAAGGAGCCAGGGTAGAGTCACCCTGACCCCTTAGCCCTGGTGCTGGGGTCCCTCTAGGGTTAAAAAGCATTTTTTTTCAAAAACATCAGAAAAATCTGCAGATGGATCTGCAGAATGTTTCAGAGGTTTTTAAAAAAAACGTGGTTTCCCTCAATTTTCTATTTGTTTTCCCTTTGGGAACTGCCACCTCTTCGGTGCTTATCAGTCATACGCAGGGGGGCAGCGCCCTCCCCATTCCCCAGGGACCATGACCTCCCCATCATACATCAAAGACTCTATATCTCTCTCCCTCTCACTTTTTTCCTCTCTCTCTGACTCTCTTTCAATCAATATCTCCCACTCACACATCCACTCAGACACTTACGTACCCACTCATAGATGCACTCAGACAGTTACGCACCCACTCACAGACCCACTCAGACTCTCACACACCCACTCACAGACCTTCTGACACCCTCATGCACCCACTCACAGACTCGAGCATACACTGACGTACACTAAAGCACTGATGTACGCACTCTCACAAGCAGACAGACACTCTTACAGCCACTCTCACCCCCATATACACCCTCTCACAACTATTCTCACACCCAGAGAGGCTGCGGCCAACTTCCGCCGCTCATGGCCAGAGGGCAATGCGCAGCATGGGGTTGGGTGGTCATGGGGGCTGGCCGCAGGGTCTGGTTGCAGGCCTGGTCTTGTGGGCAACCTTCCCTGCGCTTGGGTGAAGGTCGTGCATGGTGTAAGGTTGGGTGCTTATAGGTGATTGGCCTGGTTGCAGGGTGCACAGTGGTGGTTAGATTAACGTATAGTAATGAAAATTACTTTACATAAAAAAACCATAGAAATTCACTGAAAAAACATAGGTTACAGGGACGTTGTAGTTAGGAAATACTTGTAAAAACCTTAGAAATTCACTTAAAAAAACAAAGGTTGCAGGGACATTATAGTTGGGAAATGGAATTAAAAAAGCCTTACAAATTAATTGAAAAACACAAAGGTTACAGGGACGTTATAGTTGCGTTCCTGAATCTACTCACCCAAACAGCTGCTTACAAATCCACTCACTCTCCCATACAGCAAATGATTCAACCACTCATTCACCCATAGACCCACTCACACATCGATACAACCACTTTCACTCACTGGATGATGTCATTAGCGATGTCATCAGTGATGTTATTTGAGATGTCATCAGTGATGTCACTGACCATGTCATGAGTGATGTAATATGTGAGGTCGTAAGCAGTGCATTACGGGAGCACAAGTTATAGTTAGCTCAGGTAACGATTTTCTTTGTTGATATTGTATGCATACTTAGTGTACGGTGACGCACTCCTGGCGTGTATAGATTACCCATTACTAATTTCTGTATCTACAACAATGGCAACTTTCAATGACAATAGAGAGGCCCTGTTAGAAGAACTCTTCAGCACCGATAAGAATACTGCCATGGACAAAAATAAAAATGTCAACAATAGAACAGAGGGTTTAAGAATAAAATTTATAAGGTTAGAACGCCTAAAGAAGCAAGAGCTTTCAAGGTGGTGGGACTTCACCATCTTGGAAAGATACTTACAAATCAAACAAATTCCGAGGGGTCTTCGAGTTGTACTCTTTCCATTCTTTGGAGACCTTAACCCTACATTATTGCAAGAATGGGAACAACTACTGATCAATTCCTCTTTTGGCATCATGGATATACTCATTCGTGACGCCAAAGAAAAGAGAGAACGATTACTTGCAGAGATAGACACATTGGAAAAGGAGATACAAGACACGAACCTTAAGGAAACGATAGAAAAAAACGATAACATTCTGAAAAATGTACTCCAACAACATCAGGAATACATTAAGGAAAAGAAAACACGCAAACTGAGACGCGACGCCAACGACTATGACACGGGCAGGATTTTCACTTTTGCACGTAAATTCGACAACTCGAATACTGACATTAGTACGAACAGAATATCACTAGCAGCCCATAGTGTCCCAAATATTGCAACTAGTGATACTGACCTGTCCAGCTGTTCCAGCATTACAAGTGGGGAGGCTGGTAGCTCTCTAGAAGAACAAAGAGGTACCATACACAACAAATCCCCTTTTTTTATTAGAAATGGAAAGATTCCGCAGGGGTCAAAAACACAACAGATTAGCACAATTTACACACACAAAAGAACCAGAAGAGGTAAGAGAAAGAAGAACAGAGTCGGTCAACAGCAAGTTAGGCATGACAACGAGATCAATCACACGCAACACGAAGAATTAGACAACCACACAATACATGGTGACGATTTATGCATCATCAACTTATCGGACAGAGAATTTGATGACCCCCAACGCAGGGTCCTTCAGAAAGGCTTGGGTTTTGTACCTACGTCATTTCCAAACTTTACTGAGATGCATATTGACCTTTTCAAGTTTGTACGAAAATGCAAACCACTTAAATTCTTTGACCAGAAACATCTTTCTAATTCCTACTACAGAGATGACACAGAGACATGTAACGTCTCTGTTGGTGACATAAGGGACTTACAAACCCTGCTCTCACTAGAAGACAATGTCAACAGTAGCCATGCACTCACCTGTACTGACATTCTAACAGACCTAGGCATTACTGGTACTGCTACATGCATCAGTGGTCTTAAACCTCGATCTAGATTTACACCTGTTTTTTCTTCAGACAACTCAATTAATGTATTCCACAGATTAGTAACAAGGGATCTGTATAAATTGGAAAATCAGTACATACTTAGGAGAAAAACCTGGCCTCATAATTTAAACCTATCAGAACGTAAAGCCTTACTTTCCTTTGAGAGGCTGTTTTCTTACCACTATGGAATCAATCTACAAGCAACTGTTTGAGTGTATTCTATTGAATCAGGATATTTGTCTTTCCTGAAATACCACAAAATATTAAATGTCTCACACTATGATCCCGTGATGTGCCGTGGTTCTCTCATTTCATATAGGGTGCCAACATGTTTGCCGTCAAGAGCTGGGTCGTCATCGAAGAGGAGACGACGTTCGACATCAATACATTGGAGGTCGACATTGAGGGACACCATGACGTCGAGGTGAAGGAGAACTTCAACATTGAGAAGTTTATTGAGGTCGAGACGTAGGAGACAGTCAACACCGAGGAGTCTGTCAATGACGAGGAGACGAAGACCACGACGTCTACCATCTACATCAGACTCTGAGTACTCCAGGGTGTATTCTCCACCATCGCCCATAGTACTTCCGAATCTCCTGCTCCTCCGCCAACTCTACCACTTGATCCAGTGACTACACTTCCGCCGCCTCCTCCAATTCGAGCACCTCTTTCAATGCCAACGCCTCTTCCTCTATCAACACCTGTGGAAGTACCTTTACAGGACAGAACTACTATGCCATCCCCAAGATCTAGCGCTCCTCATTCCAGATCTCACCATGGGTCTAGAGTCTGTTCACATTCAATGCATTCCTGGTGTTCATGCCATTCTCATCATACCAGGTCTAGATCTAGGGCAAGGTCATGGCGCACTTCAGCTTATTCTACTTCCTCATCCCGTACAGGAAGCTATTCTCCTACCTTGTCCGACTTCCTAACAATGAGTCTCTCCAATTGACGATATAAATACCTTTCAGGATGTTCTTGTAAGAGGAACATCCCGTTGTCAGCCCCACAACCATCGACAACAGTGATTTGTGAGACACCCCATCAGCGTACTTCATTTAGACCTCTTCTGCCCTTAGTCTGCGGATTATTGGAACCAGCTATGTAACTGTTCTTTACACTGACTGCAACTAAATTAGCTCATTCGAGGCTCTACTAAAAATATAGACCTCCGTAGCAGGATCCATTGTTTCTCCGTTCTGATTCTCCTCCTGACTCTGTAGTCACTCTTGCTGCAAAAAAGGTACATTCTACTGCTCCGTCCTCCACAGTACCTCAAGACAAGGAGAGCAAGAAACTTGACTACGTAAAGTCGCAAGATGTGTGGTACAGCGGCTACTACAATGAAAGCAGCAAGTGAATCTGCTTTGCTAGTCAGGTATGACAAAGCCTTATGGGACTCATTACAACAGTTTGCTGACTATCTCCAGAGAAATAGAAGAGAAGATTTTCTGGAAGTAGTCAACAAGGACATGAGGGTCTCCAATCAAGTTACCAGTTCCCCGGCAACTGCTTCCTTGCTAGCAGCACACAGATACTGTCATGGGTCTCCAATCAAGTTACCAGTGCTGCGGCAGCTGCTTCCTTGCTAGCAGCACACAGATACTGCCATCGGTTGGCTCTTCGAAGGCATTGTTGGCTTCGTTTAACAGAACTGAAGCAAGAATCTCAGCAGCAGATCCTTAATCTGCCTTCTCTGGTAACACTTTATTCGGTAGCCATACCAACGATGAAATGGCCAGAATGAAATCATAAATGGAGTCCTTGAAAGCAGGGGGCCTGAAAAAACATAAGGAACAACACAGACGCTCTTATAGGCCTTATGACCGACATTTTCCCCACTGCGGGTTCAAGCCCCTCACTGGCTTAAAGGTCAACAGCAACAACAAAAGCCTTTCTAACACCAGCAATGCCGTCCCCTTAAAGGAAAATCTACCCATCAGCCTGCCCACACGGGAAAACCTCCAGCAGGCTCCAAACAATAAACCACTGCTTCCCCTACTTCAGTAGGGGTAAGTATTTCTCATTTCCTGACGGAGAGGAAATTCATCAATTAACATGCCTGGGTACTAAATATTGTGCAGAATGGGTATTGTCTCAGGTTTACCAGTCTTCCACCACAAATCCCATCAAAACCAACCAACCAACATATGCAAATGCTACAATCAGAAGTCAACATCCTTCTGCAGAAGCAAGTGTTGGAGGTAGTTCTTTACAGTCAGCGAGGCACCGGAATTTATTCCTGTTAATTAAAGGCCCCCAAAACAAAGTCAGACCCATATTGGACCTCAAACTCGCCAACAAATGGATATGAAGAGAAAGGTTTTGTATGCTCTCATTTTTATCTGACTTATCCACAAATCCATCCGTGAAACTGACTTTGCTCGATAGACCACCAGGATGCATACTTTCATGTTTCAATAGCCAGAAAACACTATAAGTCCAAGATAAGTTTCAAGCTCCTGACCCACACCTACAAGGCCCTACACGATGCTGGATCAGCCTACCTCAACCACAGACTCTCCTTCTACACTCCCACCAAGCAACTCTGCTCCGCCGACCAGGCCCTCCCCAACGTCCCCCGCATCTGGAAACCACAGTTCCATGAGATGCGCCCCCCAACCCTTGTTACCTTGGAATGAGGTCTCTGGATCAGACTCCGTGGTGAACGAGGGCTGGGTCTACATCAAAGCGAAGTGCAGCATAGATGGCGTCAATAGCATCTGGTAGGAATCTCTCTGATAACTTTGTCTGTGTGAGATGTATTTATCCAGATCCTGTAGGACCCCTGACGCAGGTATGTTCCCAAACAATAGATAAGGGGGCATGCTTGGGGCTGCAATTATGTAAACAATTCTCTCCAAAAGTACATTATGTTCCTGTCTCACGTAAGGGGGACAGGGACATGATGTGAATACCTTCGTATCTCACTTAACTTTGAGGCCAATAGTGACGTCTTCACAGAGTGGCAGCGATAACGTAAAATCAAAACATTTCACTAACTATAAACATAGCAGCCATTTTGGAAGAAATAATTAAATAAACAGGCTAAGACAGAGGAAGCTATGGTGACGGGGGCACAGGCCTGGAAGCCAGAAGGCTAAGCTAAGCTCCTGATTCCCATTAAAACTAAATAGGATCCACTACAATCTCAGGAGACTCTGGATATTCGTCTATCCCTATCTAGATGACTGACTTATCAAGGCATCGACTCAACAAGAGGCCCAAGACCACTATCAAATAGCCATCAATGGTCTCCACCACCTAGGGCTGCATGTCAATCACAGAAAGGCGACATCTTCTCCTTTCTTATCTCTACATTATCTAGGGGCTACCATCAACACATTGCAAGCAAGCGTGTATCCTTTGGAGAGGAGGCTATCGATCTGTCTGAAGTGTCACTCTCTCATGAAAGCCTCCCAACGAAGAGTGAGAAACGTGTCATCTCTCCTATGCTCAATGGCCTTGTGCATTTTCTTTTCTTTGAAAGCACGTCTCCACATGAGACCACTTCAAGAGTGTCTGGAGGACCAATGGGATCAATATTCAGGAAAC
This sequence comes from Pleurodeles waltl, assembly GCF_031143425.1. Taxonomy (NCBI): domain Eukaryota; kingdom Metazoa; phylum Chordata; class Amphibia; order Caudata; family Salamandridae; genus Pleurodeles; species Pleurodeles waltl. The sequence goes on from NC_090448.1 coordinate 44,120,442, forward strand.
TGGGAGGACAAGGTCTCTCGCTCTCTCTCCCAGAGCAAAACAATCCCTGAAATTATGATGCTCACCGATGAATCTCTTGGAAGGGATCCCTTGAAACAGCAAGGGATGCTGGTTCATCAAGAGGTTCCCTCAGACAATTGTAACAGATGCCTCTCTGTGCAGTTTGGAGCGCACATTGACTATCTTCAGTTCCAGGGAACAAGGTCTCTTAGAGGGAAATTACTTATGACATCAATCTCCTCAAACTCCAAGTAGTTCTACTGACGCTGAAGGCTTTTCATTCGTCATTTCAGACAAGATCCCTCATTGTACAAACAGACACCGCAACAACAATGTACTATTTGAACAAGCAAGGGGAACACGATCCAAGCCGTTATCCCACGAAGCACAAACAATCTGGAATTGTTCAGTAGCCAGAGACCTGAGTATTACTGTAACCCATCTTCCAGGGGCTCATAACCTTCAAGCAGATTCCCTAAGTAGGATTCTTCAGGAAAATCACAAGTGGGTTCTTCACGACGAGGTCATGCAAAAAATATTCAACATATGAGGCTTTCCTCAAGTAGATTTATTTGCAACCGCAGAAAACAATAAAATGCCCAGGGCTTGATTCACAAAGGTAAAGTTAGACTTTTGGTCTAAGTTTAGATCAAAAGTTTAACTTTACTACTTTTCAGAATTCACAAAGGTTAGTTACAAGTAATATCTTTATTTCCGCCCTCAGGCGGAATCTCCACACTCGGGCGGAGATCCACCCTGCATGCGGAGATTCTGCCCCAAGTGCGGAGATTCTACTTCAGGTGTAGAGTGGAATCTCTGCAATTGGGCAGAGATTTTGTCTGAGTGCGGAGATTCCACCCCGAGTGCAGATATAAGGATATTACTTGTACCTTACCTTTGTGAATACCAAAAGTGGTAAACTTATACTTTTGGTATAGGTTTACCTTTGTGAATTGGGCCCCCAGACTTTGCCCTGAGGTACGACCAGCTGGGGACAATACGGAATACCCAATGAGAGGTCTGTTCAGGCAGATTTCTCTACACTTTTCCTCCGACCCCCTCAATTCCATTGGTCCTCATCAAACTGTCTTACTCAAAGGCCTAAATGATTCTGATCGCTCCGGAGTGGCCCCGGAAATGGTGGTTCACAGACCTTCTCCACATGTCAGAGCATTCATCTCTGAAGCTGCCATTCAGGCCGGATCTTCTCACGAAATTCAGAGGCCAAATGGTTCACCCCAACCTCTCCTCCTTGAGTATGGCAGCATGGCTCCTGAGCAAGTTCGTTATAGGCATCTGACCCGCCCACAAGAGTGCACGAACATTCTCAAGGAGGCTAAGTAACCATCAACATGTTCCGCCTATTCATTCAAATGGAAGAGATATTGCATATGGTGTTCTAATAAGAGCGTGAACCCAACAACCTGCCAAGAAGATGTCATTCTTCCATATTAACTCCATTTGGCCAAATCTGGCTTACAATTCTCTCCCATAAGAGTTAATTTGGCTGTAATTACTTTCTATAGAAAATGACATTCACAAACCTCTTTTTTCAAAATTCTCGTTATCAAGGATTTCTTAGCGGGTTTGAAAAAGGTTTTCCCTCTCATACGGCATACATTCCCTCTCTGGGAGTTGAATATAGTCCTTTCACACCTTCTGCAGGCCCCTTTTGAGCCCATTCATAAATCCTTGGTGCAACACATCTCTTGGAAGGCTGTGTTCCTTGTGACTATCATGTCAGCTTGTAGGGTTAGTGAGATTCAGGCGTTATGCTCTCGCAAACCTTACGCAGTATTCCATAGTAGTAAGGTGGTTTTGAGGACTCATCCAAAATTCTTACCAAAAGTATTTTCGAATTTACACATTATTCAAACGATCTCTCTACCTACTTCCTTTCAGCATCCTTCTACTTCAGCTAAAAGAACTCTCTATTCTCTAGATGTTAGACGAGTCCTAAAACTTTATTTGAACAAGACAAAAGATATCCGCATGTCAGATCAATTGTTTGTAAACTATGGCCAGGTCCATACGTGTTTAGCCATGTCTAAACAATCCATATCCCAACGGATAGTATTTTGCATTCTGTTATGCTACCAGAAAGCTAACAAGGTTATTGGGCCAGATATAGCAAAGTTTTGCGAGTCGCAAATGGCCCGAATCGCTATTTGCGACTGTGCAAAATCGGAAATGGGATGCAAAAATCCCATTTCCGACTCGCAAAAAGTGATGCGAGCCGTTACCGACTCGCAAAATTTGCAACCCCATTTTGCGACCCGCAAATAGGAAGTCGCAATTTGCGAGTCGCAAACCATATGCAATTGCAACTCGCAAATTGCGACTAGTCGCAAAAAGCCCAGTTTGCATGTCCCATTTACCACTAACTCAGAGCAGGTGGTAATCATTACCAAAGTATAAAAGGAGACCCAGAAGGCATCTGGGTTACTCAAGATGGCGGAGATATACCTGATAGCAGTGAGGAGGAGAGTCCACGCAGCCCAGCAGAGGAGGAGGAGGAGGAGGAGCCACAGACAGGAGAAGATTTATAGAACAAGGCAGACTCTTTTCCAGCAAACTGAGGAAGAGATATACGATAAATACCGCCTTAGCAGCGCAGCCATACTAGAATTAATTGAATTACTAAAACCACAGCTAGAACACCAGACTCTGCGCGGCTGCGCCATCCCTACGCATGTGCAAGTGCTATGCTCACTGCACCTCTTGGCCTCAGGGAGCTATCAGGGGGTCATTGCTGTGGCAGTGCAGTGTCAAGGTTCCTCAGGGCCTTCCTAGATGCCATACTCACACACATGTCTCGCTTCATATACCTACCCAGGAATGAGGCAGAAATTAACAGCACCAAGCTGGACTTTTACCGGATTGCCAACTTTCCCCATGTCATAGGATGTGTAGATGGGACACATATTCAAATATGCCCCCCTGCAAACCTGGAACATATGTTCCGCAACAGAAAGTGTACCCACTCACTCAATATTCAGGTTGTTTGTGACGCCCATTATGTCATCACTGACATTGTTGCAAAATTTCCAGGCAGTACCCATGACTCCTACATTTTTAGGCACAGTGGGATACACCAACGCCTGGAACGTGGGGAGTTTGGAGACGGATACCTCCTAGGTAGAGCTGCATACACCTTGCAGACATACACACAGGTCACTGTGCACACCAACCAGGACTTTCTAACAGTGTAATGTTTGTGCCCAACAGGTGACAGTGCATATGCTCTACGGCCATGGATAATGACTCCGTTCTTAACACCCAGCAATGATTCAGAGAGGCGATACAACAGTGCACATAAGAGGACCAGGAACCTGATTGAACGCACCTTCGGATTACTGAAAGCAAGATTCAGATGCCTCCACCGCAGTGGAGGTGCTCTCCAGTATACCCCCATAACAGCATTCAAAATTGTTGTCGCATGCGCCCTCCTGCACAATATTGCCACCTGACGTGGGCTACATCTCACCCCTGCAGACCCAGATCCTGAGGATGAAGAGCAAGAGCAACCACATCGCCATCATGGGGATCGGAGTATAGCTAATCAAGGCAGACTGAGACGGGAACACATCGCAACCCAATACTTTGGAAGGTACGTGTCAACTTCAACCATACTCACCTACTGACCAAAAAGTGGAACAAAAAAACTATTTAATATGTGCAGAAATACAACTATTTACAAATACTAACTGTTCAAGGTCATCTAAATGCAAACCATGCATGGGGCACATTGCTGTCATGTGCCCCAACATCAGGGACAGGGTTTTGTCTATGTCCTACGGCGGCCTCTGCCAGCCTGGCTGGTCCCTGGTGGTTCTGCAGTGCTCTGCCTGGTACTCCCACTCCGGAGCACCCTAGTGTCACTGGCAGAGACACTGCTCACTGTAGAGCCCTCCTCGCTGTCCTGGGGTGTGTCCCCTGTGCCCCTGGACAGATGCCGTGCCTCCATTAAGTCAATGACGTGTGTGATCCGGCCCAGGCCTCTAGCCACATCCCCTGCAAAATGGCCCATTTCGACTTGGAGGCCAACTGTCCTTCTCGACAGGCCAGTGGTGTTAACAGCCAGTCTGCCAATTGATGTGGCCATCCTATCAAGCCTCTGTAGCAGCTGACGGTCCCTGCGCCGCCCACCCTCGCCCTGTGCCAGTAGTCCTGCCACCAGATCCCTCATGGACAGGGCTAGGTCCCCAGTGTTTGTGGCAATCACGTCTATTCGGGAATTTAGCTGCTGAATGCTGGCCTCGTTGTTGCTGACAAAGCGGTGCAGCACACCACTAATCCACCCTATGTATTGTTTTGCAGGTGCTGAACACGGAGCAGCTGTGCCTCGCTGTTGGTGGTAGATGGACTGCCGGACGCAGCCTGCAGCCCTGCTCTCCTGTACCTGCGTTGCCTGCGCAGTGGTGGATGCCCTGTGTGCTCTACTGTGGCACTCCTGCCTGTTGCTGGCGCAGCCTCCTGAAACACATTTGCAGCAGGTGTGGACATCACAGGGATGGTGTTGGTCGTGCAGGTGGGAGTGGTGGCAGCTCCTGTGCTCTCCTCAGGGGGCTGGCTGCTGTGGCTTGTGGTGGTGTCTTGTGGGAGACCTGTGGGACATGGGGAACAGACTGTCAGTGTCTACTATCTGTTGCACACTTCCTAATAAACATTTGCCTATGAACTGCCTTCTTGACTACATTTCCCATAATGCATCATTCTGGTGTTTGCTACCCTGAAATGGAGCTATCTTGGTTGAGCATGCCCCTGTGTACATGGTGGGTGGGAGTATGGCATTGATAGGTGTACAGGCATATCACATGGTACTCACCGGTTGATGTAGTGGGCTCAGAGGTGTCCAGATCTCCAAATCCTGACACTGCCTCCTGCTCCAGGGTCTCCTCCACCCTTTCTTCCAGGGGTGTGGGTGGTGGTACGGATGATGGTCCCCCTCCTGTGCCTCTCATCTCCCGGAGCCTTTCTGCCACCCTCTCCTTGGTCCGGGAGCGGAGGTCATACCACCGTTTTTTTATCTCTTCCACACTCCTGTGGCTCACCCCCAGGGAGTTCACTTTTTCTTGGATCTCCTGCCAGAGTTGTTTTTTGGTGGCTTCTGGCACATTGAGGGCTGCCTTTCCGAATAGTTCATCATAGTGCTGACAGCATTCTTCTGTCAGCACCTCCAGCTCCTTCTCAGAGAATTTTAGTTTTCGTTTTCTAGGTGTTTCAGCCATTGTAGCTGCTGTTCCTCCTGTTTGAAGTTCAGCAGTTCAAAATGGGTGTGGTCCTCCCTCCTCCCAGGTGTATTTGTAAACTTCCTGGCTGTGATGTCATCATCATGTGCCAGGAAGTGTTTCCAGAGTGTTCTGGAGTGGTTTCTGGAGTGTTCTGCAGCACCTGCAATCAATTTACATGGTACTCGCAATTTGCGACACCCACTCGCAAATTGCGAGTTCGTTTTTTGCGCGGTCGCAAAAAGCGAACTCGCAAACAGCGGACTCGCTATCTGCGTTGCGACTCCGGGTGCGAGTCGCAAATTGTACACGGACATTGTACCTGCATTCCTATTAGCGACACGCAATTTGCGAGTCGCACATACTCGCAAATTGCGAGTCGCTAATTTTTTTGTACCTACATCTGGCCCCATGTCTCGTAGGCCTAAAGCCCATTTCACTATATGGAAAGCGGTTACAGCTGCTTTGATAAGAAACATACCAACCGTTGAAATCTGCAAAACAGCAACTTGGAGATCTGTTCATACTTTCACCAAACACTGTTGTTTGGATACAGATGCAAGTACAGATGCTCAGGTAGGACAGGCCTCCCTGAGAAATGTATTTGCTTAGTAATGTCTGTTGATTATCTCTGTTTCTCTCTACTGCAATTTGTAGGGATGGCCTTGCTACTCTACTCAGTGATTATAACAATCAATGGAGATCCCCTGAGAGAGAAGAAATGGTTTCTTACCTGTAATCCTAGTTCTCTCAGGGGAATCTCCATTGAAGTCATAAGCAACCCACCCTTGTCCCCAGTGGAAGAGGCAGAAATGACTAACAAATTTCCTCCTGATACTCAACTGTCTCAGGAAAAAAGAACTGAGGTGACCCTGGGCCCTTAAAGGCACAAAAACTATTTTTACATCTAAAAAAGGGCAGCCTATTAGGCTACATTGTCCTCTCTTCTTTCTCTTTAAAAAAACGATTTGTGAAAGAAATGTATTCAGGCAAATATAAATTTCTCTGTATTTGGATATATATAATATGTATAATATATATTATATATATATATATATATATATATATATATATATATATATATATATATATATATATATATATATATATAAATATGTATTTCGCCTTTCTTCAGTAAGGCCTGGAGAAACACTTACAACATGAGTTATTGCAGCCTACAAGCTTGGTTATATTGGCCAATTGGCAGAAATCTACACATAAGAAACCATATTATAAAGGAGTGCTCTGGGATCCCCACACGTGGGTGGGACTATTCAGTGCTTATGACTTCAATGGAGTTCCCCTGAGAGAGAACTAGGATTACAGGTAAGAAACCATTCCTTCCGTTCCTATTGCAGTGAAAAATCACCAAACCCATTAAATTATTCAATTTCAGAAGAAAACGTTGAAAGAAAAGAATTACACCTCTGGAGGTTAATAAACATTCCAGATGTCCTCTACCAAAAATAAGATGAGACATCCCTATGTGTTTCACATGCCAGTTGCTGCCACAGATCTTACTTGTTATCCTCCCGATCCAGTGCATAAATATATATTGACTGCACCATCTACCAGAAATTATTATTTTGAACTGTGTAGAAGAAGACATTTTTGGTAGCCTTTCTGTGTAGCCTGTCATTTATGTGTTCCTAAGATTTTCAACAGTATGTCCAATAATAGCCAGGATGGATTCTATTAAGCAAGCTTTGTCAAAGTATTTTGATTACTTTATGTGGCCCCTGGGTTGAGTGTTACCCTCATTTTCTAAATACCTGTAGACCTATTCACAAAATGTAGTGAAACTGCACCTATAGATGTATGTCTATGTATGGGTGTAAGTTTATCACTTCTGGGAATTCACTAAAATTCCCATTAATGCTCCTACATAGCTGCACCACATGTAGGTTTCCAGGTGTAACACTAGGAATGCCATGTGATATATCCTAGAGGCTCCTGTTCCAGATGTGCAGACATCTACATGGTGTTGATTTAAGCACAGGGGAATGGAGCCCCCTGTGCCAACTTACATTTCTTCTTTGTGTTACTGTAGGAGGCTGGCCTGGTTTGTAGTGGGTACCCTGGGTACTTACACCTTATACCAGGTCCAGTTATCCCTTATTAGTAAAATGTAGTAGTGTTCTAGCAACTTAGGCTGATAGAGGTAGCTGTAGCAGAGCAGCTTAGGCTGAACTAGGAGACATGCAAAGTTCCTGCAATACCACTATAGTTACACAGTACTTATACACAATAAAATACAATACTCAGTGTTACCAAAAATAAAGGTGCTTTGTTTTTAGTGACACAATGCCAAAAATATCTTAGAGGCAATACTCCTTCTGGAGGTAAGTATTATACACAATATATACACTAGACACCAAGATAAGGTAAGTAAATAGTCAAAGGACAGTGCAAACAATAGAAAATACCATAGGTTGCAATAGGCAGAAATAGGTCTGGGGGCAACACAAACTATATACTAAGAAAGTGGAATGCGAATCACAAATTCCCCCCTAGACAAGTGTGGTGTGTAGAGAATCGCTGGGAGAGTAGGAAAACCACAAAGGTGAATAAAATACCCCACCCCAGAGCCCAGGAAAGTAGGAGTAAAGTACTGCAAGTTTCCTTAGGAAACACTACAAGTTGTGATTAGAGTTAGTGCAAGAACCAAGCAAGACTGCAAGCAACAAACAGTGGATTCCTGGACCTGAAGACCTGTGAAGAGAGGAGACCAAGTCCAGAAGTCGCAGAAGATTCCAGGAAGAACAGGAGCCCCTGCAAACCTGGAAGTTGGTGCAAAAGAGGATTCTCCGGTTGGAAGAAGTCTGCAGAAGAGCACCAAAGAAGATGGCTGCGGGTTCCTGCGTGCTGCAAAGGATGTTCAACGTTGAGATGTTGGATACAGGCGAGTTGCAGCGCTAGATTTGTCCAACAAGCCTTGGTTCAAGCAATGTCGCGGACTGTGTCAAAATGGTGCTGCCTGGACCCAGGAGGGACCTGGGGGCCTCAACTCAGACTGAGGTGGCAGAGGGGGCTCCCAACACTAGAAGGAACCCACAGATGACCAGGCAGCACCCATGGAGGTCCCAGGACACCGGGACAAAGAAGGTGGAAATTGCGGTTGCTGCAACACTTGAAAAGAAGGTCCCATGCCACCGGAGAACAACTCAGCGAGTTGAGCGCCGCAGGATAGAGTGCTGGGAACCTGGGCCAGGCTGTACATGAAGGATTCTTGTAAATAGTGCACAGAGGCCTCAGGAGGTGAAGATGACGTGGTGCACAGGGGTACTGTTGCAAACAGGGAAGGCAAGCTCTTACCTCCTCCAAATTTGGACAGCAGGACCTTAGGGGTCCACCACTTGTATTCCAAGGAGTAAGCTCAACGCAGGAGAGGAGTCCAAGAGAACTGGTCGTCATTTTAGAAGGTGCCTGCTGGAGCAGGGAAGTGACTCCGTCACTCCACATGAGATTTCTTTGGTCCTTCTGGTGCAGGGTGAAGACAGGGAGTACCCAGAGCACGCACACCGTGGAAACTGTTGCAGTTGCTGGCTGGAGCTGAAGTTGCAGAGTCGAAGTAGCCCTTTTGGATACTTTGTTGCAGTTACAGCGGTTCCTGGAGCAGTCTGCGGTTGATCCGAGGTCAGAGGATGAGGCAGTGATTGCAGAGGATGCCTGATGGAAACTTGCAAGCAGAATCTGGAGAGGAACCCACAGGAGAGACCCTAAATAGCCCTGAGAGTGGGATTGTCTACCTAATTAGGTATGGACCTATCAAGATGGGTCTCTGATGTCACCTGCTGGCACTGGCCATTCAGAGGTCTCCAGAGTGTCCCCACACCTTGGAAAGCAAGATGGCTGAAGTCTGGGACACACTGGAGGAGCTCTGGGCACCACCCCTGGGGTGGTGATGGACAGGGGAGTGGTCACTCCCCTTTCTTTTGTCCAGTTTCATGCCAGAGCCGGGACTGGGGGTACCTAAACTGGTGTACACTGGCTTATGCAAGGAGGGCACCACCTGTGCCCTTCAAAGCATTTCCAGAGGCTCTGGAAGGCTACCCCTCCCCAAGCCTGTAACACCTATTTCCAAAGGGAGAGGGTGTAACACCCTCCTCCCAAAGGAAATGCTTTGTTCTGCCTTCCTGGGGCTGAGCTGCTCAGACCCCAGGAGGGCAGAACCCTGTCTGTGAGGTGGCAGCAGCTGTAGCTGCAGTGCAAGCCTCAGAGAGCTGGTGTGGCAATACTGGGGGTCCGTGGTGGAGCCCCCAGGATCCATGGAATTGGCTCCCCAATACCAGATTTGGAATGCGGGTACAATTCCATGATCTTAGACACCTTACATGGCCATATTCGGAGTTACCATTGTGAAGCTACATATGGGTATTGACCTATATGTAGTGCACGCGTGTAATGGTGTCCCAGCACTCACGAAGTCCGGGGATTTGGCCCTGGACAGCGTGGGGGCACCTTTGCTAGTACAAGGGTGCCCTCACACTTAGTAATTTTGCACCTAGCCTTCAGTAAATGAAGGTTAGACATATAGGTGACATATAAGTTACTTAAGTGCTGTGAAAATGGCTGTGAAATAGTGTGTGAACTCTTTCACGCAGGCTGCAGTAGGAGTCCTGTGAAAGGTTTTGTCTGAGCTCCTTATGGGTGGCAAAAGAAATACTGCAGCCCATAAGGATCACCTGGAACCCCAATGCCCTGGGTACCTAGGTACCATATACTAAGGACTTATAAGGGGGGTCCAGTGTGCTAACTGGAATTGGTAAATGAAGTCACTAGCCTATAGTGATTAATTTGGAAGCAGAGAGAGCATAAGCACTGTGGTTCTGGTTAGCAGAGCCTCATTGACACTGTTAAGCACTACTGACAACACACACATTAGGCCACAAACTATGACCAGAAGGATCCCAGTGAGACAGGCAAAATCATACTGACATACAAGTAAAAATGGGGGTAACATGCCACGAAAGATGATACTTTCCTACATCCCCCACAAACGAGGGACAATAAGGCTAACCTTGCCCAGATAAATCTTCATTGTCTAAGTGGAAATATCTGGAGAGTCCATCTGCATTGGAGTGGGTAGTCCGAGGTCTATGTTCTACTGTAAAGACCATACCCTGTAGGGAAATGGAGCACCTCAGCAATTTAGGGTTTTCACCTTTCATCTGTGTGATGGGCCGGCGCTGCCCGACCCGTCCATGAAGGCAGCATGAGCTGGTGCTGCCGCGTGCAACCCGGAACTAAAGGACGGAGTAACCAGTCCCTTTGGGCTTCCAGGATTAAAGGGGGCGCGGCTACCAGCTCGCGCTTCCGAGAACGCCGAAAAGGAAGGAAGACGGGCGGTGGACGAGGAGGAGAGCGTGGAAGAAGCCGGAGTGTGGGGAAGAGAATTAGGACGGCAGAAACGGCCACCGGTGAAGAGCCAGGACACGAGCGAAGGTGAAGACGTGTCCGGAACACTGACAGTGGCGCAGGAGGCGTACCGCGAAGACTCCAGCTATGGAAAGCGTGGCACAGCCAGGTGTGTCCATAAACTGGTTTAGGGGAAAACAAGTGGGGGGTGGCTGGGAGGAGGAGCGGGACGAAAATAAGAAGGGGAGCGGGAAGGACATAAAGGGGAGATCAAGGGGGGGAAAGGTAGGAGAGACCATACGAGGGCAACTCTAAAGAGACAAGAGGCAACAGGAGAGTAGAAAGGAGAATCAACAAACAGGAGATAGATGTATGAGAGAAAGGAAACCACAAAAAGGGGCAGAGAGAGAGACCCCAGAGGATAAAAGATAGAGAGGAAGGAGAATCCAAAAGAAGGCTAAGAAAAGGAAAGAAAACTGTACAACAGGAAGTTGTAAACAGAGAGAAAGACAACCCAGGAGCCAGCCACGAACTGCAGATAAGAATTAAATAAACGACAGAAAACAGGAAAGTAATAGAGAAGAAGGAGAGGAAAACACTTCAGACAACCGAGACAGGAAATAGGGAAGAGCAGTAAAACAAAGAATAGGGAATAAAGGAAAGGAACTTACCGATACTTTATCTTGTTCTTTCCCACATGCGCCTCCTGGGAGCCCTGGAAGAAAGAGAAAAGGGAAGGAGACTTTAAATCCAGCAGAGGACAGACAAAAAGAGTGAAGAGTACAACTTATGTAAATTATATGTCACGCCAGAATCAACAGAAGAAATAAAAACTCACCTGAACTCACATCCCACTGCCTTCGTGTCGTCACTGACATACCCGGTGACAATCTGTTTAAGCCATAATAGAGGTTTGTGGTCTGTTTGAACAATGAAGTGAGTCCCAAACAAGTAGGGTCTCAACTTCTTCAAGGCCCAGACCATAGCAAAGGCTTCCCTCTCTATGGCAGACCAACGCTTTTCTCTAGGGGTCAACCTCCTACTGATGAAAGCAACAGGTTGATCCTGGCCCTCTGGTTTAAGTTGTGATAACACTGCCCCAACCCCCAGTTCAGAAGCATCTGTCTGGTCAATGAATTTTTGGGAGTCATTTTGGCTTTTTAAGACAGGTGCAGTGCACATGGCCTGCTTAAGCTCCTCAAAAGCTTTCTGATAGCTGGCATTTTCTGCATTTTCTTTGAAGTGAGGACATTAAGAGGATCAACAATTGAGCCATAGTTCTTAATGAACCTCCTGTAATACCCAGTGAGACCTAAGAATGCTCTGACCTGTGTCTGAGTAGTAGGGGGAGCCCAGTCCATAATTGTCTGGATCTTCCCCTGTAGTGGTTCATTCTGTTCTACATCTACCAGGTGGCCCAGATAAACCACTTTCCCCTGCCCTATCTGGCACTTTGAAGCCTTGATAATTAGGCCTGCCTTTTGCAGAGCCTCCAAAATGTTCCATAGGTGGACCAGGTGGTTATCCCAGGTGGAGCTAAATACATCAGTGTCATCTAAGTATGCTGCACTGAAAGCTTCTAAACCTTGGAGGACTGTATTCAGCAGCCTCAGGAAAGTGGCAGGTGCATTTTTCAAACCAAGGGGCATAACTGTCAATTGATAATGCCCTCGTATGGTAGAAAATGTAGTTTTTACTTTAGCATCCTCTGATAACTTGATCTGCCAATACCCTGCAGTCAGATCAAAGGTGCTGAGATATGTGGCAGAAACCAGTGTATCTATAAGCTCATCTGCCCTGCATATAGGGTGAGCATCAGTTATGGTGACAGTATTAAGACCCCTATAGTCCACACAAAACGGCATTTCTCTCTTTCCTTCTTTGCTATGCAGTTTGGGGACAAGCACCACTGGGCTGGCCCAGGGTCTATTAGAGGGCCCCATAACTCCCACGCCTAACATTTTCTGTACCTCTGTTTTAATGCAATCTCTGACATGGTCAGACTGCCTGTAAATTTTACTTTTGACAGGTAAACCGTCTCCAGTATCAATTGAATGTTCACACCAGGTAGCTGTACCATGTATGAGGGAAAAGAGGTCAGGAAACTGTCCTAGGAGGTTTTTGCAGTCCTCACTCTGCTCAGCAGTGAGGCAGTCTGCAAGCACAGCTTCTTCCACTAAGCCATCAGCTTCAGTGTTGGAGAAGAGGTCAGAGAGAGGGTCACTCTTTTCTTCCTGCTCCTCATCTGTGTCCAAGAGTAGGGTTAAGTCAGCCTTATTATAGTGAAGTTTAAGGCGATTGACATGAAGCACCCTAAGGGGGCTTCTGGCAGTGCCCAGGTCCGCCAGATAGGTGACCTTACCTTTCTTCACCACAATGAGATGGGGTCCACTCCACTTATCGTGGAGTGCTCTTGGGGCCACAGGCTCCCATACCTACAACTTCTGTCCTGGGTGGTACTCTGTCAGGACAGCCTTCTGGTCATGCCATTGCTTTTGGAGCTCTTGGCTGGCCTGAAGGTTTCCAGTGGCCTTTTTCATGTACCTAGCTATTCTAGATCTTAGGCCAAGTACATAGTCCACAATGTCTTGTTTAGGGGGCTTTAAAGGTTGCTCCCAATCCTCCTTCAGAAGAGCAAGGGGGCCCCTAACAGGGTGACCAAAGAGGAGCTCAGAGGAGCTGTAGCCCACTCATTTTTGGGGTACCTCCCTGTAGGCGAAAAAGAGGCATGGCAAGAGGACATCCCATCTCCTTCTGAGTTTCTCAGATAGTCCCATGATCATGCCTTTGAGAGTTTTATTAAACCTCTCAACCAATCCATTTGTTTGTGGATGATAAGGGGTGGTGAATTTGTATGTTACACCATACTCCTTCCACATTGCCTTGAGGTATGCAGACATGAAGTTACTACCTCTGTCTGATACAACTTCCTCAGGGAAACCCACCCTGGCAAATATTCCCAGGAGGGCTGTTGCCACTGCAGGTGCTGTAGTGGTCCTTAAGGGGATAGCTTCTGGATACGTTGTGGCATGGTCCACTACCAAAGGATGAATCTAGAAGCCAGAAGCTGTTGGAGGGTCAAGGGGGCCAATAATGTCAACCCCTACCCTCTAAAAGGGCACCCCAACCACTGACAGTGGGATTAAGGGGGCCTTTGGGGTGCCACCAGTCTTGCCACTGGCTTGGCAGGTGACATTGGAGCGACAAAACTCCTTAGTGTCCTCTGAAATGAGGCCAGTGAAAATGGGGAACAAGTCTGTCCCATGTATAGCCAAAGGAATGTCATGAGCTAGAGTTAGGTGGAATTCCCTATACTGTAGGGGGGTGACCAGTTTGCTGGTGGCACCAGGCTTAGGGTCCCTTGCTTCAGCATAGAGGACATTGGGGATCATTACAACATTGGCGGTAAAAGCCACTTACCGCCATGCAGAAGACCGCCAACACACCGCGACGGCTGCAGACTTCCGCCACGGTCATTATGACCAAAAGCCCGGAATCCGCCAAAATCTAGACACCCACACAAGTCCACACCAAAGGTCAGTGATAAACTGGCGATAACAAAACCGACACCGTCACGCCAACAGGAATACGCCCACAATATCACGACCCACGAATCCACGCGGCGGTCTTTCAACCGTGGTAATCCATTGGCGGTACACACCGCCGTGCTCAAAATACACACACATGTACAAAACACAACCACATTGGACAATTCCAAATACACACACCTGATTTACATACACACACCACTCCCACACACCCAATACAATATAAAACACACACCCACATCACCCACAATCCCCTACGACCACAATTGCGACAGAAGGCCAGAGAGAGACACCACCATCTACAAACTCGCATCCACAGGCACTCAACACCATTACCCACATAACATCCACGCACTTCACACAACACACCGCTAAATATCACCCCACACATCACAACACACACCACCCCACACATCACCCACGCCACCCCATGGCACCGCAAAGACACCCCAGGTTCTCTGAGGAGGAGCTCAGGGTCATGGTGGAGGAAATCATCCGGGTAGAGCCACAGCTATTCGGATCACAGGTGCAGCACACCTCCATAGCTAGGAAGATGGAGCTATGGCGAAGAATCGTGGACAGGGTCAACGCAGTGGGACAGCACCCAAGAACTAGGGATGACATCAGGAACAGGTAGAACGACCTACGGGGGAAGGTGCGTTCCGTGGTCTCAAGACACCACATTGCGGTACAGAGGACTGGTGGCGGACCCCCACCTCCTCCCCCACAACTAACAACATGGGAGGAGCAGGTCTTGGCTATACTGCATCCTGAGGGCCTCGCAGGAGTAGCTGGAGGAATGGACTCTGGTAAGACAAATCTTTACTACTTCATCCACCACCCTACCTGCATGCCATCACATACCCCCACCCTCGCCCTCACCCCCATCACTCCAACTCCTCACACATGTCTCAGTATCACAAACCACACATCCCAAACCCAAGCCCTGCATGCAACACCAAAGCATGGACACCCATCACCAAAGCATGTCCACTGCACATACCCATACACCCCCCTAAACCATTATCACACAAGGTCCTACACAGGAATGCAAGCAATGGGGTACACGGTCATCCACCCATTGCACACCATGGCACACACAGATGCAATAATCATGCTTTTACACCCCTGCAGGACCCCTACCCAACGTCACCGGACAGGAGGGTCCAGATATGTCCACTCCACCCACAGAAGAGGCCCACAGTGACGACAGCAGCTCTGTCCAACTGAATCTAGATGACCAGCCCGGCCCATCTGGGACCTCGGGACAGTCAGGTTCCCCTCACACTGGCACAAGCCACAACAGACCTTCCCCCCATTGGAAACACCAGCACAGCACCCACCCAGCGGGCCCATACCTCTGTCCCCAGGACACGTCAAGCAGCAGTGTGTCCACCACTACAGGGAACCCAGGCTAACCCACCACCCCAACAACACCAGTGGCCTGGGGGTAGTGGCAGTGGGCACACGGTCCAGGGGACAGAGGCACAGGAACACAGGGGAACTGGGAGGGCTGCTGTGCGACAGGGGAAGGACAGGCCCAAGGAACCCACTCTCCACAAGGCCCTCTCCAACATCATGGGAGCCTACCACCATTCCCAGGAGACGATGGCAATGGTACTGGCCAAGTTTCAGGAGACCCAGCAGCTGCAGGAGGAACAGTACTTGGGCTTCAGGGAGGAACTCAAATCCATCAATTCCACCCTGGGCACCATTGTAGGGGTGCTGAAGGAACTCGTCAACACCAGGAGGGACGCTGTGGCACAACAAGGGGCACCTGACACTAGCCTGGACGATGAACTGCCCACCGCCTCCGCCGGCGCTCATGGACAGGAGGAACCGCCACAGGACCACCACACCAGCACCCCACCCCCTGCAGAGGGAGAACAACCCTGCAAACGGTCCCTGAGATCCAGGACAAAGACAGAGAACGATGCCAAGATCCCCGCCAAGAAATGAGACCACCCTGATTGTCATCCTTTTGTCCCACCTTGTCACCCTGTCCATTCTTAAACTGCCCCAGCTCCACTTCCTATGCCCCTTTGGACAATGCACCTGTGAGACTAATAGACTGGACTCTGCCATGGACATTCCTCCACCATCACCCCTCACCATTTTACAACCCCCTCCAATATTGAGCACTTAAATAAAAACCCTTAAAGCACAAAACAATCAGGAGTCTGTCTGTGATTTCGAAATAGTGTATTAGCAATTACAGTGGCAAAATGCTCATTCAAATGTAATGTCAACATACCTATGTCACACAGCTATAGTCCATGAGGAAACAAAGCAGATGTCACACAGTGGGACCCACATCTGTGAAATCGTAAGGGAAAGTGACAACTCAGTGACCATACACTGGGTGAAAATGACAGACAGTAGAGAGGTAGTACATTTAAATCAGATGTAGCAGGCTGTGTTGTCTTCTTACCTGTGTCCCACTGGAAGTATTGCAGGATCAATGCGTTCCTGTTGTCGATGTCCTCTTCTTCTGCTTCCTCGTCTTCACTGTCCACAGGCTCCACAGCTGCCACAAGACCTCCATCCGGACCATCCTCCTGCAGAAAAGGTACCTGTCATCGCAAAGCCAAGTTGTGAAGCATACAGCAGGCCGCGATGATCTGGCACACCTTCTTTGGTGAGTAGAATAGGGAACCACCTGTCATGTGGAGGCCCCAGAACCTGGCCTTCAGGAGGCCGAAGGTCCGCTCTATAATCCTCCTAGTCCGCCCATGGGCCTCATTGTAGCGTTCCTCTGCCCTTGTCCTGAGATTCCTCACTGGGGTCAGTAGCCATGACAGGTTAGGGTAACCAGAGTCACCTGCAAATGGCGAGGGACAACTGTTAGACACACACAAACTCATAGGGACATCCACAGACCCAGACAACTATTCCCACTCTATTGGGTCCATGTGCTCACCTAATAGCCACACCTGGTGCCTCTGGAGTTGCCCCATCACATAAAGGATGCTGCTATTCCGCAGGATGTAAGCGTCATGCACTGAGCCAGGGAATTTGGCATTAACATGGGAGATGTACTGGTCTGCCAAACACACCATCTGCACATTCTTGGAATGGTAACTCTTCCAGTTTCTGTACACCTGTTCACTCCTGCGGGGGGTACCAAGGCCACATGTGTCCCATCAATGGCACCTATGATTTTGGAGATATGTCCCAGGGCATGGAAATCACCTTTCACTGTAGGCAAATCCTCCACCTGAGGGAAAACTATGTAGCTCCACATGTGTTTCAGCAGGGCAGACAACACTCTGAACAACACGTTGGAAAACATAGGCTGGGACATCCATGATGCTATGGCCACTGTAGTTTGAAAAGACCCACTTGCTAGGAAATGGAGTACTGACAGCACCTGCACTTGAGGGGGGATTCCTGTGGGATGGCGGATAGCTGACATCAGGTCTGGCTCCAGCTGGGCACACAGTTCATGGATTGTGGCACGATCAAGCCTGTAGGTGATGATCACATGTCGCTCCTCCATGGTCCACCAGCGGTCTGTACACCCGAGGATGCCGCCATCTCCTCACATGCCCCAGCGTACGGTGCCTATGGAGGAGAACAGCGAGCAGAGAGTCAACCAACTCTGAGGTACGTAAACACAACTTACTCAGAAAATATTAGCAATTCGAAATTAGCCTGTTTGAGTGTTTAGGCAAGGCCTACATATGTGTGACGCAGTAAAAAATCATGCCATGTGGGCCCATGAAATGGCGGGTGCCTGACCTGTAAAGTGGTTCAAGGGGATATGAAGTAACTGCACTGGCGTTGTACACCGTCACAGTAGGCGATCGAAGACCGCGGCGCAATCATGCATTGGTTAACATTGGACCGTATGGGTCCCAGGAGCCAATGACGATGTACGCCGGCGGTGACGGTACGCACCGCCGCGGACGTGACCGCCATTTTCTCTCTGTTTAATCACTTGATACCTGATCTTCGACAGGAGAGGACCTACACTGGAAGTGCTGCAGTGACCTCAGTCTGGAAGAGACAATGGCTCATGTGTCTGGTGAAAGGGCCCCTGCCTTCAGCATGGAGGAATTGGAGAAACTCGTGGATGGGGTCCTCCCCCAGTACACGCTACTCTACGGTCCTCCAGACAAACAGGTAAGTAAACTGTGAGCATGCTGTATGGGCAATGCCTGTGTGGAGTGGGGCGGATGAAAGATTGGTGGGGTGAGAATGAGGCGTGCATGAAAAGACGGTGAGTGCATGTGAGTCATGGCAAGGGTAGGGATGCGGGCCAATGACTGTGACGGAGCGGGCGGTAATATCTTCTCCTTTTCCCCTGTACTATTACTGTAGGTCAGCGCCCACCAGAAGAAGGACATTTGGTGTGCCATCGCCAAGGAAGTCCGGACCCTGGGGGTCTAGCACAGACGGAGCACCCACTGCCGTAAAAGATGGGAGGACATTCGCCGCTGGAGCAAGAAGACGGCGGAGGCCCAGCTGGGGATGGCCTCCCAGCGTGGGAGGGGTGCCCGTCGCACCATGACCCCCCTGATGTTCAGGATCCTGGCGGTGGCGTTCCCGGAGTTGAATGGGCCTTGAGGGCATCACAGGAGCAACAAGGGGGTGAGTAAACTCTCATTCTGCTGATTCAGCGCGCATTGTAGGTGTCTGGGTGGGGGAGGTGGGCTGTGGGTTCCCCTAGGCCAGGGCGAGTTTAGTAGGCAAGGGCCCTACTTAAGGCAGGCCCTGTGGCACCCCACCTGTGTACAGTGCCAACCACACCTAGTCAGGCTCCTGTGACATCCATGTGTGCAGAAATCGCCCATAGCCTTGTAACCCATGTCTCTGGGATTGAATAGTGGACTCTAAGTGCGCGGCGTAGTGCAGGGGGCTTCTGTGTCTGTTGTGTCCACCAACGGTAGCGCTGTTACATGCACTCAACATGTCTTTCTTCTGTCTTCCCCCCCCTTTTTGTGGTCTTCCTGTTCTTGTGTGCATTAGCATCATCAGGAGGAGGAGCAGTGGCACCCGGAGTAGGAGGGAGCTGCATCCCACATGGCCCTGGAGGGCGAAACTACGGAGTCTGAATTCACCAGTGGGACGGAGGGGGAGGGGAGCTCCACGGCGGGGACAGGAGCTGACACCAGCGATACGGACTCCTCCTCTGATGGGAGCTCCCTTGCGGTGGCGGGCCCATCTGTGCCCCCCGCATCTACAGGTACAGCCGCCACCTCCCCTACCAGCACTGCCCTCCCAGCAGCCCCTCAGCTTTTGCCCCGTGCCCGCTCACCCAGGAGGGTGGGCATCACCTTCGCCTCAGGCACCTCAGGTCCTGCCCCAGTCACCCCTGCTGTCCTCAGTGAGGAGGCCATTGACCTCCTTAGGTCCCTCACTGTTGGGCAGTCTACCATTTTGAATGCCATCCAGGGTGTAGAGAGGCAGTTGCAACAGACCAATGCATACCTGGAGGGCATTCACTCTGGTCAGGCAGCCCTTCAGCGAGCATTTCAGACTCTGGCCTCAGCACTAATGGCAGCCATTGTCCCTGTCTCTAGCCTTCCCCCTCCAACTTCCTCCACCCAGACCCACACCCCTGTACCTCAACCTATCCCAAGCACACCATCAGATCAGCATGCACACACCTCAACACACAAGGGAAGCTCAGGCAAACATAAGCACCACACATCCCACAGGCACTCACGCAAGCAGCAGACCCATGCAGACACACCAACATCCACTGCCTCCACTGTGTCCCCCTCCTCCTCATCTCCCTCCTCCCTCCCTGTCTCGTCTCCACTTAAACCTGCATGCACGACATCCTCAGCCACTACGTCCATCACCAGCACACCCACCACCACACCCCGCTAACGTGCAGTCACCACCCCCACTACCATTCACACATCCCCTGTGTCCTCTCCCAGTGTGTCTGTGAGGCCACCTCCCAAGGTACACAAACGCAGCCACCCAACAGCCATCCACCTCACGACAGCCTCCAGCCCATGCACCTTCACCCAAAGTCAGCAAACGTACACCTCCTACAACCACTACCTCTTCCTCCGCTCCCAAACCCCCTCCAGCTACCCGTCCAAGTGTTCCGAAGAAACTTTTCCTGGCCAACCTTGACCTCTTTCCCTCACCTCCCCCACCCCTTCATTCTCCTAGGGCCCGACTCTCTAGGTCCCAACCTAGCACCTCAGCCACAACATCGGCGGGACCAGTGGTGCCAGTAGTCACCTGATTATGGAGTGCACCAGGCAGAAGGGCAGCCAGTGTGGCAAGGAGCCAGAGTACGGACAGTCCCCCACCTGTCAAGCATAAAAAGTTGGCCAGTGCCCGGCGGGAGAGGGGAAAGAAATCAGCCACCAAAGCCGCTCCCAGGGGTACAGTTGGGAGTGTGGAGACAGCTGCGACACCATCCAAGCTGGGGAAGGGGCACATTAAAACCGGCAAGTCTGGGAAGATCAGCACGGCGGACAAGACCGCCAGCAGCCCCGCTGCCCAAGACAGGACCGCCAGCAGCCCCGCTGCCCAAGACAGGACCGCCAGCAGCCCCACTGCCCAAGACAGGACCGCCAGCAGCCCCGCTGCCCAGGACAAGACCGCCAGCAGCCCCGCTGCCCAGGACAAGACCGCCAGCAGTCCCGCTGCCCAAGACAGGACCGCCAGCAGCCCCGCTGCCCAAGACAGGACCGCCAGCAGCCCACTGCTCAAGACAGGACCGCCAGCAGCAGCCCCGCTGCCCAGGATAAGACCGCCAGCAGCCCTGCTGCCCAAGACAGGACCGTCAGCAGCAGCCCCGCTGCCCCGGACAAGACCGCCAGCAGCCCCACTCCCCAGGACAAGACCGCCAGCACCACCGCTGGACAGTGAGCGCCAATGATTACTATGCTACTGAGGCCACCACGGGCAGGATGAAGCACTCTGGGCACCAAGCCCCCTCCAGAACCAGTGGAGAGTTACATCCACTACCTCTGTCCTTTGCAGGATGAAGCACTCTGGGCACCAAGCCCCCTCCAGAACCAGTGGAGAAAGGCATCCACTACCTCTGTCATTGGCAGGATGAAGCACTCTGGGCACCAAGCCCCCTCCAGAACTAGTGGAGAGTTACATCCACTACCTCTGTCCTTGGCAGGATGAAGCACTCTGGGCACCAAGCCCCCTCCAGAACCAGTGGAGAGTTACCACCACTACCTGAGTCCTTGGCAGGATGAAACACTCTGGGCACCAAGTCCCCTCCAGAACCAGTGGAGAGTTACATCCACTACCTCAGTTCTTGGCAGGATGAAGCACTCTGGGCACAAAGCCCTCTCCAGAACCAGTGGAGAATGTTATCCACTTGAGAGACTGTGGCTTTGCACTCCCCAGGATTAAGCAGTGGGCAATCCACCCACTGTAGAGACTTGAGAGACTGTGGCTTTGCACTCCCCAGGATTGAACAGTGGGCAACCCACCCACTAAAGAGACTTGAGAGACTGTGGCTTTGCACTCCCCAGGATTGAACAGTGGACAACCCACCCACTGTAGAGACTTGAGAGACTGTGGCTTTGCACTCCCCAGGATACATCAATGGGCATGGAGCCCCCTCGTGGAGCTGGCGTCATGCACTCATCCGGGTGAGGTGTCCCCCCTTCCCTTCCCCCTGAGGTGCCTGTTTTATTTCTATCTGATGCACCTGCAGTGTTCTCTCCGTCTTGTTCGGGTATTGAGTGTGGGCCTCGCCCATGCCTTTTGGGCCCAGTGGTCCATGGACTATGATGGTGGAATCCCTTGGACTTGTGTTCTTGGTGTATATAATTGTTCATAGTGTAAATGTGTATATAGGTAAATATTTTTGATTACTGTATTTTAATATAATACAATCATTCAACTCATTTCCTTTTGTCCTTGCATTCTTCCAGGGGGGGTGTAACTGTGATGTATCAATATGTATGGGTGTGTGTGTTGTCGTGGGTGAGGGTGGGTGTGGAGGTGTTGCATATTGCGTGTGTGTGTCACTGTTTTTTCCCTCCCCTGTGTCGTAGGTGCAGTACTCACCGTGGTCTTCGCCGCCAGCGTTCGTGCTCCTGGTAGAGGAGCAGGAAGATAAAGGCTGGGAGTATCTGAAGTTCCGGCTCCATGGCATCCTGGTTCCTCGTGGGGTGTGTAGAGGTGAGCGTTTTCCCTTTGAAGTCCTGTTTCCGCCGTGTTTTTGTTCGCTGTGAATCCGCCCCGGAAAAGGTGGCTGATTGGCCTCTCATGATACTGTGGGTGGTACATTGTCTTCCGCCTGTCTGTTGGCGGTTACCGCCGCAGTGTTTGTTTGTACCGCTGTGGCGGTCGGAGTGTTAAAGTGGCAGTCTATGTTGGCGGTTTCCGCCACAGTCGTAATTCCATTTATTTTACCGCTGGCCTGTTGGCGGTTTTACCGCCGCTTTAACACCGACCGCCAGGGTTGTAATGACCACCATTATTCTCCCAGTAAACTCTGTGGCTGTCATTGATATCCCCATTCTGCTGTTTGACAGCTTGCTGTCTGAGACCCTCTAGTGTGGGACAGGTCTGCTGTGCCATACTCAGTTCCTCCCTGGCAGGCCCCCTGCACCCAAAAGCTCAGCTGTGTCAGCTTCAAGCTCCTCTGGTGTAGGTTCTGCACAGGGAGAAGACTCCTCCCCTTCAAAAGGCAAATCATCTGGAGGGGAGGGATAGTGGACAAGGGATTGTCCTTCCTACCCCTATTTTTTGGGAGCATTTGGTCCATTGTTCCAGGATCCAAGTTTCCCTGTCCTCTTTGCTTCTTGGCCTGAGACCTGGTAAGAACAAAGACATGCCCTGGAATGCCCAGCATTGCTGCATGGGCCCCCAACTCCACTTCAGCCCAAGCCCAAGTCTCCAAATCATTTCCTAAGAGACACTCTACAGGTAAGTCAGTGGATACCACAACTTTCTGGGGACCAGTAACCCCACCACCCCCCACAGTTGAGATTCACAACAGCCATGGGGTGGCTAACAGTGTTGTTATGGGCATCTGTCACCTGGTACTGGTGACCAAGTAGGTGTTGCCCAGGGGCTACCAGTTTCTCCATCACCATAATGACACTGGCACCTGTGTCCCTGTAGGCCTCAACCTGAACACAATTTATTGGGGGTAGTTGCTTGTACTTATCCATATTAAGCAACTAAGGTGGCAAGGTCAATGCCACCATCAGAGACTAAACCAGCTGCAGTGGTCTCTTTAACTAGACCAACCCCCCACTACATTGCCAAAAGTGAGCCCAGCTACACCCTTTGACTGGCTATTTATAGTGTTTTTCCCACCACCACTGCTATTACTAGGGGCACTAGTGGAAGCAGTGGGGGTTGTGGTGGTGGGATGTTTGGTGTTTCTTTTTGGACAAGTGGAGTCACTTGCCCAATGGTCTTTTGCTTTACAAAGATAACACCATGGCTTTTTCTGATTGTGTGAAGAGGATTTGGACCCACCACCCCCAGAGGATTTTTGTGGGCCCGATGAAGACTCTGATGTTTTTTTATCTTTGTCCCCACTCTTGTCATGAGGCTTACTATCCTTCTTCTTGCTGCCTTTGTCACCCCCTGTATGAGCTTTTCTGCTCACCCTTGTTCTGACCCACTTGTCTGCCTTCTTTCCCAATTCTTGGGGAGAGGTCAGATCTGAGTCCACAAGAAACTGATGTAACAAATCAGGCACACAATTGTTCAATACATGCTCTCCCAGAATTAAATTATACAGGCTTTCATAGTCAGTCACCTTACTGCCATTTAACCAACCTTCTACGGCCTTCACTGAACAGTCTACAAAATCTGTCCAATCCTGTGATGACTCCTTTCTGGTCTCTCTGAACTTTATTCTATATTGCTCAGTGGTTAAGCCCAGACCATCTAAGAGTGCACTTTTGAGAAAGTGGTAGTTGTCTCCATCACCCTCCCTGACAATAGAGTCTGTCTCTCTCCTTGCCAGTGAAAGACAACCACAGGATAGCAGCCCACTGAGCTTGAGGGACCCTCTGAACCTTGCAGGCCCTCTCAAGTTCAGCAAACCACTTATAGATGCCATCCCCATTCTTGTAAGGGGGAATAACTTTGTGCATATTTCTGTAATCAAACGTAGGTTCCCTAACACTGGAGTTCCTGAAACTGCTGCTGCCACAATGGGGAATAACCCCATTCCCTGCCTTTCCCTTTCCACAGCCAGGGATTCCCTGTCTAAGGCCAACTGTTGCTGTTGTAGCCTCAGTCTGGCCTCCTCTAACCTCGGCTTTCTGAGTTCCCTATCTAGAGACTGGTCCTCAGGATTAGACGTGTGTGATGCTTCTGAAACGGAAGTAACATGGGTATTGGCATAGGCAGATCTTTCCCTAACTTGAGCCACCCTAGTGACCTGGCCTGTAGGTGTGAAGGGAGCCCTACTAGTGTGTGATCCCTTCCCACTCCCAGCTACACTAGGGGATTTGTTGACAGGAAGATCAGTGGAAGGACCCTCCCCAGGATTATCAGAATGCTCCTCTGAGCCTGCCTGGTTGGACCCTTCCTCCACCTCCCTCTCTGGCTGTTTCTGACCAGTGCTAAGTCCCTGGTCATCCTTCAGGAGAAGATTTAACAGTAATTCCTTATTGGGGTTCTTCCCAATCCCTAAACGTCTTTCAATGCAGAGACCCCTCAAACTTTTAAAGTTTAGACTTTCATATGTTGTCTTTACAACTCTAGGGGTAGCTTCTACACCAGACATGTTGAGAGAAAGAGTTTAGGAAAAGAGTACAAAGTTAATGGACTAGTAAGCCTAACTTTTCAAAGAAAAGAAAAAACTCTTCAGAAACTTTGAAGAACTTTTGCAAAGTTTTAAATAACTTTTTAGAAAGTTAGAAATTACTTCTAGGTACAATTATGGATAGCTCTAAGTATTGGAGCAAGCTTTTCTTGTGAAAAGCACTAGTAACAAAGTGGTAAAGCAATTGCAAGTACTTATCCCACCGCTGCACCACCAATGTAGGAGGCTGGCCTGGTTTGTAGTGGATACCCTGGGTACTTACACCTTATACCAGGTCCAGTTATCCCTCATTAGTAAAATGTAGTAGTGTTCTAGCAGCTTAGGCTGATAGAGGTAGCTGTAGCAGAGCAGCTTAGGCTGAACTAGGAGACATGCAAACCTCCTGCAATACCACTATAGTTACACAGTACTTATACACAAAAAAAGACAATACTCAGCGTTACCAAAAATAAAGGTGCTTTATTTTAGTGACACAAGGTCAAAAATATCTCAGAGGCAATACCACTTCTGGAGGTAAGTATTATACACAATATATACACTAGACACCAAGATAAGGTAAGTAGATAGTCATAGGATAGTGCAAACAATAGAAAATACCATAGAATAGGAACAAATAGGTCTGGGGGCAACACAAACCATATACTAAGAAAGTGGAATGCAAATCACAAATTCCTCCCCAGACAAGTGTAGTGTGTAGGGAATCGCTGGGAGAGTAGGAAAACCACAAAGGTGAGGAAAATACCCCACCCCAGAGCCCAGGAAAGTAGGAGTAAAGTAATGCAAGTTTCCTTAGGACACACTACAAGTCGTGATTATAGTTATTGCAAGAACCAAGCAAAATGGCAAGCAACAAATGGTGGATTCCTGGACCTGAAGGCCTGTGAAGAGAGGATACCAAGTCCAGAAGTCACAGAAGATTCCAGGAAGGACAGGAGCCCGTGCCAACCTAGAAGATGGTGCAAAAGAGGATTCTCCGGTTGGAAGAAGTCTGCAGAAGAGCACCAAAGAAGATGGCTGCGGGTTCCTGTGTGATGCAAAGGATGTCCCACGTTGAGATGTTGGATGCAGGTGAGTTGCAGCGCTGGATTCGTTCAACAATCCTTGGTTCAAGCAATGTCGCGGATTGTGTCAAAATGGTGCTGCCTGGACCCAGGAGGGACCTGGGGCCTCAACTCGGACTGAGGAGGCAGAGGGGGGTTTCCAACACTAGAGGGAACCCACAGATGACCAGGCAGCACCCACGGAGAGCCCAGGACACTGGGACAAAGAAGGTTCAAATTGCGGTTGCTGTAGCACTACAAAAGAAGGTCCCTCACCGCCGGAGAACAACTCAGCGAGTTGAGTGTCGCAGGATAGAGTGCTGGGGACCTGGGCCAGGCTGTGCACAAAGGATTCTTTCAAACAGTGCACAGAGGCGTCAGGAGGTGAAGATGACACAGTGCACAGGGGTACTGTCGCAAATGGGGAAGGCAAGCTCTTACCGCCTTCAAATTTGGACAGCAGGACCTTAGGACAGTCTGTGTCAAAGGGGTCCACCACCTGTGTTCCAAGGAGCACGCTCGTCACCAGGAGAGGAGTCCAAGAGAACCGGTCGTCATCTTAGAAGGTGCCTGCTGGAGCAGGGAAGTGACTCTGTCACTCCACGGGAGATTTCTTCGGTCCTTCTGGTGCAAGGTGAAGACAGGGAGTCCCCAGAGCGTGCACACCGTGGAAACTGTTGCAGTTGCTAGCTGGAGCTGAAGTTGCAGAGTCGAAGTCGCCCTTCTGGATACTTTGTTGCATTTATAGCGGTTCCTGGAGCAGTCTGCGGTTGATCCGAGGTTAGAGGATGAAGCAGTGGTTGCAGAGGATTCCTGATGGCAAACTTGCAAGCAGAATCTGAAGAGGAACCCACAGGAGAGACCCTAAATAACCCTGAGAGGGGGATTGTCTACCTAACCAGGTATGGACCTATCAGGAGGGGTCTCTGATGTCACCTGCTGGCACTGGCCACTCAGAGGCTTCTAGAGTGTCCCCACATCTTGGAAAGCAAGTGCAAGGGTGCCCTCACACTTAGTAACTTTGCACCTAGCCTTCAGTAAATGAAGGTTAGACATATAGGTGACATATAAGTTACTTAAGTGCAGTGAAAATGGCTGTGAAATAATGTGTGCACTATTTCACGCAGGCTGCAGTGGCAGTCCTGTGAAAGGGTTTGTCTGAGCTCCTTAAGGGTGGCAAAAGAAATGCTGCAGCCCATAAGGATCTCCTGGAACCCCAATGCCCTGGGTACCTGGGTACCATATACTAGGGACTTATAAGGTGGGTCCAGTGTGCCAACTGGAATTGGTAAATGAAGTCACTAGCCTATAGTGATTAATTTGGAAGCAGAGAGAACATAAGCACTGAGGTTCTGGTTAGCAGAGCCTCAATGACACAGTTAAGCACTACTGACAACACACACATTAGGTCACAAACTATGAGCACTGGGGTCCTGACCAGCAGGATCCCTGACCAGCAGGATCCCAGTGGGACAGGCAAAAACATACTGACATGCAGGTAAAAATGGGGGTTACATGCCAAGAAAGATGATACTTTCCTACAGTTACTCTGCGGGGACATTTTTTTTTCCTGAGGTGAAAGTCCTTCCATAATACTCAAGCAAATTTTGGGGTGATCTGTTTCTCTTTCCATCCTGGAAACCTACAAGACAAACCACACCTTCTAACACCGTCCTGAAATTGACTACTTTGGATTTCTCCACATTTGTAGTGGAGAAATCTGCAGTAGTAGATACATTTGCTCCTGCCAGAAATCCTATTGTGAATTTATGGGAGGAAAAATGTGAGTTTTTTTAACCATATACCTACAGCTGAAAATGCAGTTGTAGGTATGGCCTACTTTGACTATGACTGATAGAGTTGATGGACAACTGAACAAACTTGTAAAGCAGATTATCATCACAGATATAGCAGGGAACTCTGGGAGCATCTGAGTGGCCAGGCAGGTGACGTCAGAGCACTCTCCTGATAGGTGCTTACCTGGATAGGTGAGCAATCCCCCTTTCATGTCTATTTAGGGTGTCTCTCTTGGGTGGGTCCTCAGATTCAGCTTGCAAGATTCCAGCAGGATTCGTCTGCAACCTCCACTTTGACTTCTGGCCACTGGAACTGCGACTGGACCCTCCAGGAACCGACAACGCTGCAAACCACGAAGAAGACTCTTCTGCAACTTTGTTTCAATTGCTCCTGCCAGTTTTGCAACATTTCCCTGGCTGTGCTTCCTCAGAAGACAGCAACTCTTCAGCCTGCACAAAAAGAAGAAGGAATCTCCATTGGAGTGAAGGAGTAATTCCCCTGCATCAGCAGGCACCTGCTGCAACGACGACCGGCTGTATGGATCTCCCCTCATCTTGAGCTGCGTGGATCCTGCATCACAGGTGGTGGTCCAGAGTACTCCTCTTGATCCTCTCTGCCAGCTGTCCAACATTTTGGTGGCGGTAAGTACCACCGTGCACCACGTCTCTTGCAGCTGCCAAGGCTTGTTTGCATCTCCTCCAAGGGATCTTCAGGCGATGTGT
Organism: Pleurodeles waltl; assembly: GCF_031143425.1. Lineage (NCBI taxonomy): Eukaryota > Metazoa > Chordata > Amphibia > Caudata > Salamandridae > Pleurodeles > Pleurodeles waltl. The sequence goes on from NC_090448.1 coordinate 44,148,870, forward strand.
AGCTCCAGTCCCCAGCACTCTTTCCTGCAACGCACACCCCTCTGTGTGGTTCTCCTGCGACGTGGGATACCCTTTCTGTAGTGGTGCGTCGGCTCCCTCTGCAATTTCTGTGTCCCCATCCTGTGGGTTCTGCCTCTGCTCCTGTGGACTCTCCATGATGCTGAGGGTCCCCTGTGACTCCCCCTCCTAGGTTGAGTCCTCCTGGGCCTTGCTGGTCCCCGGCAGCACGACGTTTCCACTAACCACAGGTTTGCCATTGCCAAGGCATGTTGATGTAATTCCTGCAAAAACACCAGTCTGCAATCTAGCGTGGGACATCTTCTGCATCCTTCAGGAACTCTTCTCCGGCTCCAGGGCTGCAGTGCTGACCTGATCTTCATCACCGTTGACCAACTCCTGCAAGAACAGCTGGGTGGGTAGTAGCTCCTACTCCTCCTCCACCTCACTGTGGCTTTTGGACTTGGTCCCCTCTCTCCTCAGGTCTTTTTCTCCAGGAATCCACCGCTGGTTTCTTGCAGTCTAGTCTGGGTGTCTTCTTTTCTTCTTTTCATTCCTTTTGGGTGGTTTGGGGAAATTCCAGAAATTTACTCCTGCTTTCCTGGTCGCTGGGGGTATTGTGTTACTATACCTCTGTGGTTTTCAAGTACCCCCAGCTCCCCTTTGCACATTCCACTTACTAGGTGGGGGTCCTGTGTTTGCATTCCATTTTTTTAGTATATGGTTTGGGCTCCCCCTAGGGTCACTATTGGTTATCTACATTCACACTGTTTTCTAACCTTTTCTATGCCTATTTCTGATTACTAGTGTACATATATATTGAGTGTGTTTACTTACTTCCTAAGGGAGTATTGCCTTTTTAATAATTTTGGTATTGTGTCACTAAAATAAAGTACCTTTATTTTTGTAACACTGTGTGGTTTCTTTCATGGTTATAAGTGCCGTGTGACTATAGTGGTAGTGCATGAGATTTGCATGTCTCCCAGATAAGTCTTGGCTGCTCATCCACAGCTACCTCTTGAGAGCTCTGGCTTCCTCGACATTGCCTACACTTCACTAAGAGGGGATACCTGGGCCTGGTATAAGGTGATAACACCATAGGTGCTCACCACACACCAGGCCAGCTTCCTACAGTGTCTTATCTGCAAAGAGGCTCTATGACTCTGGTCCTGAGTTCAGGACCATCAGGTTTCCATAGTAGCAAATCATTTGGCTGGAGTTCTCAATGTACGTGTGGACAGTCTTAGCCGGCACTTTTCACGCGATCAGGAGTGGCACCTCCATCCAGAGTTGGTTCTTCGCGTTTTCCAGTTGTGGGGGACGCCTCAGATAGACCTCTTTGCCACTTGCGAGAATGTGCACTACCCATCATTCTGCAGCCTACAGTTTCTGAGTGTTGGAGGACAAGTTTCAGTTGAGCTGGGGCAAATGGCTGTTTTACGCTTTTCCTTCCTTACCCTTGATTCCATTCAAGTAGATGGGCCAAGTTTGTTACATGGTTTGAGGAGAGACACATTGATCATGTAAAGGCCCATTTGTTGAGTGTTTTACAATTTGCTCTCTCCTTGGCACAACAAGGTTGTGCAGTTGCAACAGTGAAGGGCTGTCTGTCTGCGCTGTCGGCCTTTATTTGTTTACCTGACCAACCCTCTTTATTTAAGTCCCCTATAGTTCTAAGCTTTCTTAAGGGTTTAGCTAATAGGTTTCCTCCCACTCCGTTTATAATGCCTCAGTGGGATTTCAATTTAGTTTTAACGTACCTGATGATTACACCATTTGAGCCATTGCATAGTTTCCCTTTTAGGCTCTTCATGTTTAAAACTGTCTTTCTTATAGCGATCTCATTGGCTAGGCATGTTAGTGAGGTGCAGGCTCGGAGTGTAAAACCCCTGTTTCCCACTTTCCATGCTAACAAGGTGGTTTTGAGAACCAGGACGGCTTTCCTACCAAAGGTGCCCTTTCAATTTAGGGCTGTCCTCCCCATCCCTCTAAGGAGGATGAAAGGCTGCACCATCTGTATCCAAAGAGAGCACTGAACTTGTATTTGGACAGGACAAGAGACTTTAGGATGGATGATCAGCTTTTCGTTGGCTACATGGGCAAGATGAAGGGCAAAGCCATCCATAAAAGAACGCTATCAATATGTTATTCATTGGCAAAGAAGGACCCCCCTGAGGGCATTAGAGCTCATTCTACCAGAGCTAAGTCTATTACTTCTGCTTTGGCTAGAGGTGTACTTGTTGTGGATATTTGCAAAGCAGCAACTCGGGCTTCCCTCCAAATTTTCGCAAAGCATTACTACTTCAACTCAGAAGTGAAGAGGGACGGTCATTTTGCCCGTTCAGTCCTGCATGATTTCTTGGTATAGCCAGACAGGCACCCACATCCAAGTGCGGGACTTCTTTGGGATTCTATTCAAAAGGTGAGGAATCCACCGGTGTTTTGCTTTCACTAATGACCGAGCAGAAAACAATCTCTGGAATGCACTTCTTAGTTTAAAGAAGACATTTATTATTACTTCACCACAAGGTTCCTGAGAGAGGAGATTAGTAGGTTGGAGGCACACGTTTAAAAATAGTCACAGTAATGAAAGGAAAATATATCAAAGTGATTCTCAATTGCAATGTACACAGCAAATATATGTGATTATATTATAGCATAACTGTCAAAGCAAAGAATAAAAGTCCAAATTCATCACCGTAGGGCCTATCACTGCTCATCATCTTTCTCATGCCGACAAGTCGATGACTCCTGTTCAACTGCAAGAAAGAGAAATCCCACCCGTACGGGACAGGTGAGGCAGCTTACGTCTGCTCCTGACTGAAGTCTCGGAAAATTCTCCTCGCTGCTGCCCAGGGAGACCTTTTGAAGATTGAATAATGAAAAAGCCTGCTAAAAGGCCCTTGTCTCTAATAGTCAAAACATGCTGGCTACTGTAGGTCAGAGTTGGAAGAAAACAAGCCCCTAAAGTTGGCCAAGTTTTCAAAGCTGTCTTTTCCCAAGGCTGCACTAGAGAAAAGCACAAAATATGTGCTTCCTTATCATGCTAGTGTTCGGTGAGAGAAAATACAAAAACACAGCTTGGTTCACCATGTGGAAAAACACAGCTCATCTGCAATGTCTCAACTGCAATGTCTAACGCCACGATAAAGCCAATAGGCAGCTAAACTGAATACAAAATGTCTAATGCAAAGTTAAAGCCAATAGGCAGCTAAACTGAATACAGAATGTAATGTCTAATGCCACGTTAAAGCCAATAGGCAGCTAAACCGAATACAAAATGTAATGTGCTACTGGTGAACATTGAACAACTAATATACACAGTGGTGAAACACAAAGTCAGTGGTCAAACATACTTAATGTCATTACATCTCCACTCTCTGACCAATTTACTTTTCTCTCATTTCAAAGAAAAAACTAAAGCATTGTAAGCAAATCAGGTTTGAATGATAAAAGCAATCACTGTAAAGCAATGGAAGTGGATTAACGTATTGATCTCATAACCTTTCAAATCAGATACACCTACAATGAAAAGACTGAAGCTTATATACTCTGATTGGGAAAATAACTGATTGAATAGTGTCTCTAAAATAGCAAGTTGATGTAGCATGAGTTCTACTCATGTAAAGGTACACTGTCCACCTAAAAGGTTTGCTGGAATGTAAGTGAAAGTCAGGTTTCCACACGAAAAACAGACAGTTAACTGGCAATGTTGCTTAGTTCCAGTGGAAGAATGTAATCAAACAAGTTGCAATGGCACTCTGTATTGATCCCATGTAGAACTTGAACTGAAGGCACCAGTTGCGCAAAATGGATCCATGGGGTTTGTACTTTAATCAATCAGGTTCAGGTTGGGGGTGCGGTCCCTCCACCGACCCCACACTCAAACACCCCAAGGGAGACCACACAGCACACTCATAGTCAGTGGCGAGTCGTAGTAGGATCTGCAAAAGAAAAAAGTATGACTTTTCTTGCAAATAACATTAGTCATCTGAAATGTGCCCTCCTTTTTCTTTTCCTTGTTTTACAATCAGCAGGACGTTATTGGGGCCCTTTGTTATGATTTCTGCAGGTTCTGGAGGGTCATTTGGGGATTCAACCCACACCTTAGCAGTGAGGTTTTTATCTGCTGCACCACAGCTTCCCTTTCCTTGCACTGTCAGAAGGGCTGGGGCAGACTCCTTCCTTACCAAACCTCCATTCACTGAACTTATGACAAGTTGGGCAATTCTGTCTCCAATCTGTATGAATAAATCAGAATCTCTTCTCGTTATCAGAATAACTTTGATTTCTCCATGGTAATCTGCAGCAATCACTCCCCTTAAAACCTGATCAATTTGCCATATCTGTCCTGGTAACTTTCATCTCCCCAACTGATCTGTGACTGTTTGTGGGACAGATCTCTGTTGTGTGTGCTGACAAATAGGACATTGCAAAATCACAATTTGTATCAAATCTAAGGGAATGTGCATTTCTCAAATCTCTGCCCACCTGTAAGTGGCTTTTTCTCCCAGATGTCCACATTTCTGGTGTGCCCACTTAGCCATCCCCACCAAGTCAGAATTCTGGGTTGACACTTCTGTCTTTGAACTTTTCTCTTTAACATCTGCAAGGGAATAGAACCAGCGTTCTAATGAGTCAATGGGGCAATGAGCATCTATGACTATGCTCTTTTAACATTTCCCAAACTTCCTGCCACAACTCTTTGCTCCTCATCTCCTTTGAATTAATGAACCAGTTATGTGCAAGCCATGTGGAAAGCCAAACGACTAATCCATTGGCAGTGAACCAAATATGAGTGTAAAAATGACACGTCTCAAGTAGCTCTTGCTTTAAAGTCTGACACACATTGTACAACTCGGCATATTGGTTACTTTTTCCTTCTCCTGTGGTAGACAACAACTTTTCAGTAACTGGATTGTATAACATTGCTTTCCATTGTCTTTTAGTACTCACGTATTTCAATGAATCATCAGTCAAACAAACACGCTTTCTATCCTCAAGGGACAAGAATTCAAATGAGGCACTCAATTTCACTGGTGATTCTTTTACCTGTGGTACTCCCTGCACCCTCTCCTCATCCTGTAAAGGGACTTGTGCCACCTGTTCATGTAGGGCTGCAGTGCCTGTAGGTCCTACTGGAGCCCTGTTTTGTATGTACCAGATCCAAAGTTTGATACTAGCCTCTTGTGCCTGTCCAATACTGTGAGATTTAGGTGAACTCATCACCCACTGCCTGATTGGTAGTTCAGGTTTCAGAATTACATTATCATTTAATGTCATTTGCTCAGTATTCAATAGAGTCCAATAACAAGTCAAAAGCTGTTTTTAAAAAGGAGTACAGCGCTCCACAAAGTCAGATAGTTTTCTAATCCAAAGCCACAGGGGCACCCTTGTCCTCCCCTGTTTCTGCCACATACTCAAGTTTACATCAGTGTTTCCCTCTTGCACTGCGCACAAATCTAAAGTCTGTTGAATTATTTCATTTGCCAAATCAAAAGCACGCAGCTGCTTCTCACTCCATTCAAACTCATATTTTTTCCTAGTTACTTTGTACCAAAGTGTTAAGATTTTACTCAGATGAGGGCTATACTGTTTCCAAAAACCAAACAATCTCATGAAACTCTTGCTTAGTGCAAATAGTAAGAAACTCTCAAATCTTTTGTTTTACCTGTGACAACAACTGTCTATTTTCTGGATTCCACTGAATTCCCAGAAACTGCACATTTTGCGACAGTACCTCTGCCTTGTCTGAATTAATTTTACACATCGTACTTTGCAAAAGTGGTCTGAACATAACATCAGCAACTTCTTGCTCAGTGTAATCTTTTAAAGGATGCACTTCAACTCCTGCCAAAAACTGTGGGCTGCTCTGCACACGGAGATCTACGCTCTGCTCATGAGGCTCACACTGGCCCCAACCTTTTTTAACCTCCTCATTACTGGAATATGAAAAACCCCACCCTCTGTAACCTCTGCCAGCCGCGACTGAGTACACTGTGCATAGAGTCCAGTGCATCCCCAAATGATATTGCAGAGGCAAAAGTAGATAGTTCTAATGCTCTATTTTGTGGTAGTGTGGGCGAGCAGTTAGACTTATCAGAGGGTAGTGTTAAGCATTTGTTGTACTCACAGAAGCAATAAATGAGACACACGCTCAAAGAATAAATCTGAGGCCTGTTTAGAAAAATAACATTTCTTTTTATATATGTTTCATACCCAAGAACTTCATAATTAAATAAGTAGATTTTCAATCATAAATACTTTGCAGTTTCAAAAATCAACACTTAGTGCAATTTTTCAGTTCAGCAATGTTAATCTATGGGAGGAAAACAAGAATGCAGTTTTGCAGGTAAGTACACAACTTACAAATCCAGTCTTCGGGGTATTAGGTTAATACCAGACAAGGTTCAAATCAGTACCAAGAGTGCACCCACAGCGGCACAGAGGGGGACGGGTGTAGTGGTCAAATTCGATGTCAGGTGCATGTTAACCAAAGGAGACTGACTGGGGGTGATTGAAAATGTGCTGCTCATGGGTGAGTTAAGCAGTGTCAGGGGTCGATCTCCTGGGGTTAAGGTAAGTACAAGGGGGGACACAAGGCAGCATTAAACTTATGCCCTCATCAGCACAGGAGCAGCCAGGTGCAGAGTGCCAACACAGCATCGGGCACCCAGTGTTAACCAATGGAGACTAGGGGTAACTGAAGATGCCTGCTCACATGTGAGTAAAGCGGTGTCAGGGGTCGATCTCCTGGGGTTGAGGTTGGGGTTAAGTACAAGGGGGGACCACAAGGAAGCACCAAACTTACACCCTCAGCGGCACAGCGGCGGCCGGGTGCAGAGTTCCAACACAGCATTGGGCGCTCAATATAAAGGTCAGTGGGGGGATCCGTTTTAGAAAAAGGCTGCAGGATCGGGCCAAGAGGCTGAATGTAGAAAACCACATCTGCCCAGGTAAGTTCTGATGTCAAATTCTGATGCTAGGGGACATCGACGGTCCAGCTCCCCAAGGCCCGGGGGCTCTGGGTGCAGGGGTGTCCTTTGGTGTCAGGAACAGCTTACCAGGCAGGTTGCAGTGGTTAGGGGGAGTCTTCGGTTTGAGGCTGCGGCTTTAAGGCAGAGTCTGTTAGGGGTCAGCCCACAGTGGACTCAGACTCAGAATCACTGGGGAACCCTCACAGGACCAATAGGCCACTTGGACTCCGGCTGTGGGCGTTGGGTGCAGAGGTGGGTCCGGATACGGTTTCGCTGTTTCTCAGGTCAGTGTTCTTTACTTTTGAAGTCGGTTTCTTCTTGAACAGGTCAGCTCTTCTGTGGAGATCTTGACCTTTGTTGAAGGCGGGCAGTCCTTCCAAAGCTTTAGAGGTTCCTAGGCTGCAGGGTAGGTTGTCTTTTGGCGCAGGATGGTCGGGGGCTGCAGACAGGCTGGTTGGGCTGGGGCCAAGTCAGTTGGTGTCTGTAGTCTTCTCTGCTGGTGCAACTCTGTATTGTCTGGCTCTTGTTAGGTTGCCAGGAATCTGAGTTCTAGAGTTCAGGGGTGCCACCTAAATACTAAATTTAGGGGCGTTACAGGGAGTGGCAGGTGGTAGCCAATGGGCTGACTACCTTCAGGGTGATTACAAACTTCATATGACCACTTGCGCCGGGAAGTGGGCATAATCCTAACGTTAGTGGCCTTATTCCTTCCAAACAAATATGGAGGTATTTAAAAAGTAGTGTCCACTTTAGCTTGTCCACCTTAGGGGAGGGTCTAGCATGAAGTGAGCATTCCTTCTAATTTAAGTAAATTTCTCACATCTGCTGCTTCCAAAAGTGGGGTCAGAACATGGGGGTTGGTCATCTCCTCCATCTGGAGAGACCTGGGTCACATTATAAAGGCTGCAATGCCTTTGTAGCTCCCCACCCTGGAATGTCGATCCAGCCAGGGAGAGAAGGTAACCTCTGTCCGGTGCAGTCTTTTGTCTCTGGGGTTTGAGAGCACTGGCTGTCACTGTGGGGGTCCAGAAACGCGTCTGTGGTGGCTGAACTGAACAGGAACAGTCAGTCAACACACTAGTAGCTGGTAGGTTTTAAGGGGGCACCCCTAATGTGCCCTATGTGTGCATTTCTTATTACATCCATCATTGGAATCAGTGACTGTTTATTATTCTGAGATGTTTGAAACCAAACTTCCCAGGGTTCAGAGAAGCCATCATGTAGTTGGTGAACTCATAGTGACAAGTGTCCAGTACATGCATTTGAAATGGATTCCCTGTGCACTTACTATGTCTAGGAATCAACAAAGGCATGATTTCAATTTTGGGAGCACCTTGTCACGCAGCCTGAAATGGCAGTCTGCATAAGGTTGGTGCTGTGTCCCTCAGAGAGGCACACGTTGTACTGCAGCTCTGAGGGGCCCTCTTCAGTACCCATGCCCTTGGTACCAGGGGCTGAAGTGCCAGATCCCTTGGGGATGCCAGATGTATCAAGATTTTGCTTTGCGAGTCTCAAATAGCGAATTTTAAGGAATCACTATTTCCAGCACGCAAAATGTGATGTAACAAAATTAAGAATCGGAAATAGGGATTTCTAAAATTCGCTAATGCAAATAAAATTGCGATTCGGTATTTGAAAATCGCAAATTGTGAAAACGGTTACCCGGCACAGCCTGATGACATCACAAGCAGGAAGTGAGTCAGCCCATGCTGTTTCCAGGTACCACACCCACAGGAGCAGTCAGAGAGTCACAGACCAGCCCCAGGGAGCAAGTGTGGGAGCAAGCCAGGACCTAACACCAACTTGGCCAATGCTGGCAATGGGAAGGAGAAGGCAGAGAGGAAGAGGAAGCTGAAATTCAGTGAGGAAGAACTGGAGGTGCTCACTGAGGAGGTGGTCAGGAGCCATGACCGGCTCTTTGGGAAGAGCTCACTCCAGGTACCAGAGAGTGAGGAGCAGAAACTTTGGGCTGACATCCAGACCAAAATCTGCACAGTGGGGGTTGCACAGCGCTCGGTGGAAGAGATACGCAAGAGGTGGTATGACCTGTGTTCCCGTTCCAAGGAGAGGGTGGCCAGCAGGCTAAAGGAGGCAAGGAGCACAGGAGGCGGACCATCCACCCAGACACCCTTCACCCCCATGGAAGACCTGGTGGAGTCCACAATGCTCCCAGAAGCTGTCAGTGGGGTCACTGACATTGACACTTCCGGCACACCCAGCACCAGCAAAGGTAAGTCCAATAATGATGTGTATCCCCATGGGTGAATGTACAAATGCCCCTTAGGATTTAGCAATTAGTGCAAAGCATTGTGATAAGTAGTCCATTCCACATCTTACATGCAGCACTACAATGCCTTATGGGAGCGGTAGTCCACAACCCTGAGCTGAAAAATAGCACATAGATAGCAATTAAGTATACAGACACACAGAAGAACAATACACACAATTCACAGTGATACGATGTAAGTGTACATTTATTATCATTGTGCAACATTTGGTGATACATTCATAAATTACATGCTGCACATTGTCTTTGCAGATGGCTCAGGCCCAGCAGCAGCAGAATGTGCCAATGTGGGGGATGCAGAAACACAGCCACTGTCCGACTCTAACTCCAGTGAGTCATTGTGTATAGCACCAATCTGAGCAGGGCAAGGGTGTTACCTCTCCACGAGTTGAACCTGGACTCCGATGAAATGCCGGATGAAGGGCACACACCACCCCCAGAAGCTAGATCCACAGGAAGGCAGCAGTCCCTGCCCCAGCATCACTCAACTCCCCGCAGGAGGCCTCACGATGCAGGCACACAGCACACAGATGAAGGCGAGGGCCCATCAATCTTTGGTGGCCTTGAAGCGTCCATGATCAAAGTGCAGCGCCTGCAATGCAAAAACATGAGGACAATGCACAGGCAGTTGCAGTCACACAATGCCAGTATGGGAGGACTGCACAAGCAGTTGGAGTCTCTGAATGCAAACATCTGCAAGCTGCATGAGGGACAGCAAACAGCTGCAGATAACACCAAGGAACTGACAAATGCCATCAAGGAACTCTGTACTGAGATCAGGCATGAGTGTGTGAGCCACCGCAGGCGCAAACGGCAATTCATGGGAATCTTCAATGGCTTTTGCAGATCCGTAATTCGTCTTGCTACATCAACTGCCCTGATATCACGGCGTGCTGTGGACACACAGGTGGAGGCAGCACATAGCAGGAGGGACGTTGCACAGGGATTGGTGCAAATAACCAACGTTCTGGATGCTCTGCTGACAGCACGCACTACTACACCCAGCGAACTGGGTGTTGGGGATACTAAAGAGTCATCTAGCCTCAGCAGTCTTGCAGTCCCCATGATGGACCCTAGGCGTCGCAGTGCCAGGCACAGTACTGCCTGTGAGCCTGATACAAGAGGTGCCGGAAAGGCCACTGCGCACTCAAGTGGAATGCGTGGTCGTAAGAAGTGACATTGAGGGCTACAAGGGACTACCTTCACATGTAGCAATGAAGTAAAACTATGATGATACTAGTGTGACACTGTTAATGGCTCATGTCTGCCTATTGTGCATTGCTTTGTCCTAGTGACACATATGTTACCTGAAGTCAAGGTAATAAAGGTGCTAACTACCGGAATACATGTCAGAGAGGTGGTGTTGTCATTACTTACATCTGAAATGGTTGTGCGTGATGTCAGCACGCCTTTGCCTGCCCTCTGCTGCACTGGTCCTGTCTGCTGGCTGTAGGGGTGGTATGGGATCATCATCCTCATCAGAGTCTGGCTCCGATATTTCCACAGGTATGCCCATGGTGTTAGCTATATTGTGCAAGATCGCACATGTGGCTACTATTCTACAGGTCGTGTCCGGGCTGTACTGTAGTGCCCTTCCACTTTTGTGGATGCACCAAAAGCGACTCTTCAGCAGGCCAAAGGTGCGCTCCACCACATTGCGGGTTGCCCTGTGTGCTGATTTGTATCTCCGCTCTGCTGGTGTTGCAGGATTTAGGTTGGGCGTCATCATGTAGGTGCGCACTGCGTAGGCACTGTCTCCTGGAAGGAACAGAGGGTATAATGAGTAGCTGTGCCATCTGACGTCACACTGCCATCAATGCAACACTGTAAAGTTGGAAATTACCTAGTAGATATCCTTCACCAAATTCCCCAGCTAGCAGTCTAGTGTGAATCCCGCTGTGGCGAAAGATGTACGAATCATGTGTGCTCCCTGGGTACCTGGCCACGAGATCAGTTATGATGTATGAGGCATTGCATTTCACCTGTATGTTCACTGAATGTTGTTTTTTACGGTTGCAGTACACATACTCTGTGGTCGATGGTGAACAGATTGCAACATGTGTCCCATTTATGGCACCTAGGACATGGGGGAACTGTGCTATCTGGTAGAAATCGATTTTTGTCTGCTGTATTTCCTGTGGGGTGTGGGGGAATCTGATGTACTGGTGTATCCTGCTCAGCATGGCATTTAGAAATGCATTGAAAAATCTAGAGAGGGCACTCTGTGATACCCCCCAGCTGCTGCTTTGACCCCTTGATAGCTCCCTGAGGCTAGTAGGTGCAGGAAGCATAATACCTGCATATGGGTGGGTATGCTATTGGTCCTGTGTGTTGTGCGCTGCAGTATGGGTTGTAGCTCAGCTATCAGGTCAAGTATCATGGCTGAGCTCAACCTGTACTTATCATATATTTCCTCCTCTGTCTGGTCAAAAAGGGTAATGCGCACTCTGAAAATGCACTCCTGTCTCCTCCTCCCTCTCCTCAAACCTGCCAAGATCCTCATTCTCCTCGCATGACGTAGAGTGCAGCCATTGTGGAAATGAGGCTGAGGCATTCTGGGCCTCTTTATATAGGTTGCACCTGGTTACCACCTGGTTTCAATCCGTGGTAAATTGCATGTGCAAAAGGCCATTCTGCAAATATTCGCAATTTTTTGATGCATCACATAGCGACATGGTTTTGCGTGTCACAATCTGCGTATCGCAATTCGCGACAAGAATACCAACTCTGTATTTGCGAGTCGCTATTTGAGCTCGCAATTTGCGATATGCAAATAGCGATTCGGTTTTTCATGTCGCAAATTGGGATACGGAGATTGTGACACGCAAAACCATGTTGCTTCGCTAAAAATCGCAATTTTTGCGATTCCTTATTTTTGGCATGCGAATGCCTTTGATACATCGCAAAAACAGTCTTTGCATTTGCAAACGGCGATTTCTGCGATTCCCACCGTTTGCGAATGCAAAATGTTTGATACATCTGGCCCTATGTGTCTTGTTTTAGGGAAGGGGCACTGATTATCTGGTTAGCAGGAACCCAGTGCACTTCAGTCAAAGTTGCATCTAAAAAACAGGCAAAAAGTAGGAGGGGGTGTACTGCAGACAGAACCCAGCTCCCTACAGTATGTTATTCTATGAATAATCTCTTAGAATTCTTAATTTGTGACACCATTAAATACTACTAGGATGTGGAACTCACTGGAGACAGCTGCAGCCCGAGGCCTAAACCCTAGCCCTACAAATAAGCCTAAACAGTGCAATTTGTTTAAGAATGTATGACAAGGAAACCCCATAATGTAAAATGTGAACTGGAAATCAAAATAATGAAGTAACTACATTAAAAATGTGCAATGATAATAATAATATTATACGTTCTAAATTGCAATGCTAATAATCAAAATAAAAGTAATTTTGAAGTAATAACAACATTAATATTCAACCAATGGGAACTTTCAATTAAGAAAATGAATAAATAATTGATATTCTGTTGTAGCCATCATATGTACATTACCTTTAATGCTCAAAATAATTAATGGAATGGTTATCTGCATTTTGTATATAGTCTGTAGCATATAGATCAATATTATGCAGTTATTTCTGTGTTTTTTTGGGAAGCCAGCTACAGCGTTCAAAAATGTCATCTCCTCAGAAAAAGTTTGTGATGTTGTGAAATGTAGTGCACAGTCGACAACATTTGGTTAAAAGAGGTGTTTAAAGCTATGGTAGCTATCTTCAGCAACCAGTTTGTGTCTTCTTGCTTATCCCTAAGGCAAAATACAAACTCTTAAAACATCCATCAGCAAATTTTACTAAAAATAGGTTTGAGCTTTGACGATGTATTGTGGTGAGCACTGGTTATGGAAAATAAGTGACATACATATTAACACAAAGATGCGTCTTGATTGTGAGAGGGAACTGTTTATCGTAGAAAAAACTCGCCATGCTTCAGGAAGCAGTTTAAACATACATTCTAAAACTATATTACCCTTCTGCTTATTCTTTAGAAATGTCTAGCTGTAATGAATGTGTTTATTACACTGCCAATATGAATATAAGTATGGAGCCTATTCAAGGACATTTACACTTATAGATTTGCTCCCACGTAAATGTACTCTTCCTCTTTGTTGTAAATTTACTACTTTTTGTTGTTCACAATTTCCAAGTGTAAAGTTTGTCCTAAGTGTAGACTTACACATCTGCACCCTCTGAAACCAAGGAATTAGACCAAATGTCTGAGTGTAAAGTTACTACTAGTCAATAGGTGGAGGTCTCCACCACCGGGACAGTGATCCCGAAAGATAAAATACAATTAAAAGTAAAAAAGCTTATTAAACTTTTAAAAAAGTTGTAAAAATAATTAAATATGAATGCAAATGAATTGTGTGTATATATAGTTGTTAACCTAGAACAACTATAAAAGTTACATCACTATTATCTCAAATGTATATTAAAAATAAATCATTGTAGATATATTTAATTCATGTGAAATTATTTATTTGAAGATTTATTACGACAAATCCGACCTACAGTCAAATATTTATTTTTATTTAATGTGCATTATAAATTAATAAAATGTATGTATAGAATTAATTTACCTTAATTTAAAATGAGGTATTTTTTAATATTAAAAAGGTTTATTAAAATTATGATTAAAGCATATATTTTTAATTACATATAACATTTTAACATTAAAAAACATAGATGTGTATTTTTTAAAAGTCAAAAATGGTTATGTCCTTGCCTCCATTTTTATCTATGTAAGGGAGTTGCAGTTCCAGTGGTTGGCTGAACTTGCTCAAGGTCTGACCTGACTTGCATTTACAATGTCATTTTTGGAACCTTTTTGGATGCAGTGGTTTTAGAAGCAGGTGCGTGAATTGTATTGCTGCTATACATTTAGTATATATGTATACCTAATAATTAGCAGATATAAATAGTTGTGTTATTTTAATAACATCTTTCCTATTATTAACTATCAAAAAATGTTGATAAAGAGGTTCTATTGTATGTAGTTTTATTGAATTTGTTTAGATTTTTAAATTAAATTGTTGTCATCTAACAGTAAGCAACATGTATGCCATGCTTCGAAGACACCTTTATGCCCTCTTACCTTTCATTACTCTATCTCTAGCCAAACCTCTAAATTTAACCTAACCTCATTTTCCTCCCTTACCTCAACCCTAACTCTTATCATAATCTTAGCAGTAACATTTATTCCATACCTATCCATCACAACTTCCATAACACCTTCCCTTACACCATCCCTTACTTTAACCCTAATCCAAGCCCTAAATGTAACCTAACACCTGTTTCCTAACCCATCCCTAACTCTGATACCAGCCTAACTCCAACTCTTACTCCTTCCTTAATACTAACCTGTTTACCTTACTTTACATCATCATTCACATTGTTAAACATAACCTAAACCTAATTCTAAACCTCTCCCTATCTCCTATACCAAGTTTGTCTCATTAAGTTTTGTATAATTCTTTCTACTTTTCTATATACTCTACTTTTTGTTGTCTAATTTTCTACTTTTCTTACTATTTTGTCTCTACATTTATGTGCCTCTACGTTTTAAATCCATTATTTTTTTACTGCAAACCATTGATTCATTATTTTGTAAGGCAACATGTATATGATATTACCACAAGCTAATGGTTGTGTTTCAGTTAGCGGCAAGTCAATTTAGGAGCCACCATTGCTTCCTTTACAGACCGCTTTCTCTGAGCTGGAAGTGGTTTCTGATTAGTGCTACTGAGATTTCCCACATCCGATGTATACAAACTCACTTTAGAAAAAAGAAACCACTGCGGCTGGAAGATGCAATCTTGAGGAGAACCAGTAATTGTGCAACTTTGATAGAAAATACATGACAAGAGCAAAGAGCCCACAAATATTCCAAACTAAATGTAATATAATGAATCCCTGATTATTTACCCACAGATTAGGTATACATCTTTTTCATTAAACCAATTTGAAATCCAAGTGAAAAGAAATCAATGGGAAACTCCCATGGTAATATTAAAGTGCTTTAGAAGCAGTCTCAATCCACTATAATGGTATGTCCTGTTATCACTGGGCATTTGTGTAATGCAGCATTTTTCATGTACTTGGGCTTTTAGCTCTTTCTGCAAAATTCAGACAGTTTGTCATTCTTACTGGTGGATGCTCGTCATGAAGGGATGTAATTTCAGAAACAACGTTGGTGTAGATGAGTGCCTTGGAAAGTGTAGGTTATCCCTACAGAGGTGTTACTTAGAGGGGACAGTTTTTCTGACCTGATTTAACACCTGTGTGTATCAGGTATGTAGCAGGTGTTCCTGTAAGGTGGTTTACAGTTGGGGTTTGGGTTTTAAGATTCTCCATCTATCCTTTGGCCCCAGGTTAGATAGTTCCTAAACAGCCTCTTATCGGTAATAGAGTCATGTTAGTCCACTGATGACTGTGTGTCTAGAGAAAAAGATCATATTGTGGTGGTTCAGCTTGATGTTCCAATATAGGATCTCTGGGCATCAAGATAACTATTCTGACGACCTCATGCCTAGGCTACAGTTACATCCATGGCTTTATTTTGAGTTATGTAATCCCTGAAAGTTGTTTACCTAACTTGGTTAGCTCCTAACCCTTTGTCTCATAATTCAGTGTTTCCCCTATTTCCAACCCCAGTGTTTCATTTCCCTCAGTGTCCCCACTTCAGCCAGAACAATGGAACCCCTTAAGCATAGGTTAAAATAGGACCCTTTTTCTGATACTGTATTGGAATTACATCAGGGCTATTGGCTTCTGTTCAGGATTTGTACCATGGGAACAGCAAGTGCAGGGGGAAGATGGTGTCCGGCTAGGTGGCGGTCGAAGGAGGCAGCTCATTTGACACAGCTCAGTGTTGCGTGCTCACTGATGAGATGGGCAAAACAGAGGAGAAAGTAGAAACAGTAACTGGAGACAAGGAGAGAAGCCATTCCCTGGTCATGACCAGCAGAGATAGTACAAAATGCCCTCTGCAACCAATAGACGCAATTATTTGGAGGAGTAAAGAAAGAATCATTGACAGTTTGCAATAAATGGGACAAGTTTCATTTGGAGTTGATTGGGTGATGTAACCTTGTCAAAATAGTTATCCTGCCATGGTTACTCAGTCTGTTTGGATCGATACCAATATATCTTCCCATTTTTCTATTTTTTTTTTTTTTTTTTAGAAAGGTCGAGGTAAGTTGGCAGAAATGTATGTGGGGACATAAAAAGCCCTGCTGAGCTATTCGATACTTGCAGTTATTACAGATATAGGCATTCTCTTCCAGGGGATCCTCATCAATAGCCATAAACACTGAATATTCCCGTGCGGGGACCCCAGAGCACATACAAACACACATGTATATGTATGAAATGCCTAAGAAAAATAACATTTTAGTAGAGAATTTCAATTCAAATATAATATATACATGTGTAAACAGCAATGCAGCCTATGTTGAGAAACAGGCTAAAATGCTTTACTTTATGGAGTTTTTTTCTTTTTTTTTTAAACATAAATCAAAAACTTCAATTAAAGTTAATGAAACTTTCTGTAGTCAAAGTAGAAGGCATAGAAAGTATAAGCAATCCATTTTGAAAGAGAAAAACTACATTGAAAATAAAGGAGCATTATTAGACAATAGGCTGCATGCAGGTTAATACAGCAGAACCAAAAAATTGGCCTCAGGGGTGAGAGTGAGGTAACAGATGGTTCACAGTTAGGTCATGTCTTTTTTCCGGCTCCTTCTGTGAGGACCCTGGAGCAATGAGCTCTAATTTTTCTGGAAATTTTCCCAGAAAAATTACCTAGACTGTGTTTTTCTCTGATTTATTCGACGATTCTACCTTTTTCCTGAGTGAGAGACAAGTTTTTTCTCACAAAAATGCCTTCATTGTTCGTGAAATGCCCTTCCTGTAGGAAGAAGAAGGCCCAGTCAGACCCACACTCTGATTGCATAGTCTGTTTGCCTCAGAGTCACTCTCCTGACACCTGTAGACATTGCAAAAATCTATCCAAAAGGACTCTCAAGGACAGAGAAGAGGATTTGACTTCGTGGTCTGCATGAAAGAGAGAAAGTTTCCAAGGAATCTACACAACGGTGAGCCAGATCGACGTTGGCAGGTAGGAAGGTCCCTGTCTTCTCAGCGTCGTCCCTTCTGTCACCGGGTCTCAAAGAGCCCACCGCCGTCGAAGGCAACTCAAGCGACGTCGAAAGAAAAGACCTCAAAGCTTTTACCTACTCATCGGAGTAGTTCACCGTCGACGGTCGCACACCGATCAATGTCGAGCCAGTACATCAGCACTCACAGGCCGTCGAAGACTAGTCATCAACCGATGACGTTGAGGCATCCGCCGTCGAAGCCGACCTCAAGAATTAGGTCAAGGTCCCCCCATCGTGTGATGTCAAGGCACTCGTCTCCGTCTGCGCACCGCTCGACGTCAAGGCATTCAACGTCGAGGCACATTCTTGCTGCGGATCACCGCTCGATGTCGAAGCATGCGGCGTCGACGTCGAGTCCTGAGAAGACGGGAAGGTCTCGCTTGACAGCGGAAACACAGGGATCCCTGTCGACGGCAACACAACAACGATCGACGTTGAGACAACCTTCTCCTGTACCATCTGTCTCGCACAGGGTTTCTCTGCATACCAGCCCTCATCAAAGGTCACCTGCAAATCCTGAGACTGGCCTTCTTCACCATGACCCAGTAGTCACGGTTCAGAGTGACTCTTCAGGGGCCTCTAGAGCTTCATCAGCACATATATCGCCTATAAACCTGTCTCCGAGGTGGTTAGAAAGCCTGAATAAAACTTCGGCTTCTCCAGATTCTCAGTACTCGAGACTCTACTTACCATGGGCTTCTTTGCCTCGTACGCCCTCGCCAACAGCACTATCTGAACATGTAAGACCTGCTGCTGGCCAGCAAGCTCGTAGTCGTCAACGCAGTCAGTCAAGGGCATCCACAAAAAGTAGGTCACGATCCAGGAGAAGGTCTAGATCTAGATCCTCTAGATCAAGGCAAAGACGGCGAAGATCTCCTTCATGGTCTACGGCATCTGGGTCCTCCATAAGAGACTATTCACCTACTTTGACTAACTCCCCTCCAGCAAGAGTTTCACCAATTGATGATATTACTACCTTCAATTAGGTTTTGGTCAGAGGGGCCCAAAAACTGAACATAGAAATTCCAGAGCCGACTACGTCATCGTCAGTCATCTTTAAAACCCTACATCAACGTGCCTCCTCCAGGCAATTACTGCCTCTGGTTCTTGGTCTTTTACAACCGGCTATGGACACATTTCTTTCTCCAGCTAGCCTTCGTTCAGCTCCGGCTCAGATACTAAAGAAATATAAAACCCCAGACCAGGACCCTTTGTTCCTTAGAGTTGATCCTCCTCCGGACTCTGTAATTTTGGCTGCTGCCCGTAAAACTCATTCAGTCGTGTCAACATCTACGGTCCCTCCGGACAAGGAGAGTAAACATTTAGGGGGTCATTCCTACCCTGGCGGTCATAGACCACCAGGGTAGGTGACGGAGGAAGCACCGCCAACAGGCTGGCGGTGCTTCCGGGGGCATTCTGACCGCGGCGGTAAAGCCGCGGTCAGAAAAGGGAAGCCGGCGGTTTCCCGCCGGCTTCCCGCCGGCTTCCCGCTGCCCCAGGGAATCCTCCACGGCGGCGCTGCAAGCAGCGCCGCCATGGGGATTCCAACCCTCTTCCCGCCAGCCTGGTTCTGGCGGGTTTCACTGCCAGAACCTGGCTGGCGGGAACGGGTGTCGTGGGGCCCCTGGGGGCCCCTGCAGTGCCCATGCCACTGGCATGGGCACTGCAGGGGCCCCCTAACAGGGCCCCACATTGATTTTCAGTGTCTGCGTGGCAGACACTGAAAATCGCGACGGGTGCAACTGCACCCGTCGCACACCAGCAACACCGCCGGCTCCATTCGGAGCCGGCTTCCTCGTTGCTGGTGCTTTCCCGCTGGGCGGGTGGGCGGCCTTTTGGCGGTCGCCCGCCCAGCAGGAAAGTCAGAATCACCGCGGCGGTCATTTGACCGCGCTGCGGTGTTCTGGCGGGGGAACTTTGGCGGGCGGCCTCCGCCGCCCGCCGAAGTTAGAATGACCCCCTTAGACTCTTTAGGCAGGAAAATGTGTGGCACCTCAGCAGCATGCAAGAAGGTCTCCAGTGCCGTTGTGCTACCGGGGAGGTATGACCGTTCCTTGTGGGATTCTTTGAACAGATTCGTTGACAAGTTGCCTAGAGAGGATAGGCAAGATTTTTAGGAGATCCTACAAGAGGGGAGTTTGGTATCCAACCAGGTGATTAGTGCTGCTGCAGATGGAGCAGATTTGGCTGCTCATGGCTATGCACATGGCATTTGTGAAAGGAGGTCTTCATGGCTGTGCCTCAAAGGGTTGAGGCAGGAGGCACAGCATCGCATCTTGAACCTTCCATTTAATGGAACCTCATTATTTGGCTCTCACACTGACGATGAGATGGCGAGGATGAAATAGGAGGTAGACACTATGAAAGCGGTGGGCCTGGATAGGCGAAGAGAATATAGAAGAAGGTACAGGCCTTATGACAAGTGCCCTTTTCAGCAGAGGGTTCAAGTCCCTCACTGGTCCCAGAGACCTCAACAAAAACAAGGGCGACCTTTCTTTCAACCACGCAAAACTGCGAGGGACTACGCTCCAAGTAGACCACATCAGTCTACTCCCAAGGAAGCGGGAAAACAATGAGGATTCACTTCCCCTAACCCTGTCCACCACTCCATTCGGGGGAAGTATTACCAATTACGCTCACGAGTGGCACATCGTTACAAAAGACAAATGGATGCTAAACATTGTAGAGAATGGTTAGTCTCTTCGGTTCAAATCTCCTCCACCGTCTCTGCTGCCAAGAAGGTCATCTCCTGCTCATTACTCAAAACTGCGAAAAGAGGCTCTCATCCTGCTGCAGAAAAGAGCAATAGAAAAGGTTCCATTCGCTCAACGAGGAAAAGGAGTGTATTTCCGATATTTTCTGGTGAAGAAGAAAGACCAAGAATGGGTCTTCAGACCCATTTGAGATCTGAGACATTTGAACAAATACATCCGAAAAGAAAAATTCAGAATGCTGGTCCTTCATCAGATTTTCCCTCAGCTACATCAAGGAGACTGGATGTGCTCCATAGATCTACAGGATGCATACTTTCACATTCCAATCGTACCCAAACATCTGAAATCCCTTCGGTTCGTAGTGGCATCACAACACTACCAGTTCAAAGTTGTGCTCTTCGGCCTAAAATCAGCCCCTCGGACATTCTCCAAATGTGTGGCAACACTAGTGGCGCACTTGAGAAAACTGAATATCTTTATTTATCTATACCTAGATGACTGGCTGCTCAAGGCTACCACCGCTGAGCAGGCTGCAAACCATCTCAACCTGGCTCTGAACATTTTCAACTCTCTGGGTTTGCAGGTCAATTTACAGAAGTCCACTCTCATTCCAACTCAGACCCTCCATCATCTGGGGGCAATACTAGACACCAAACTAGAAAGAGTGTATCCTTCGGAGGAACGACTATCATCAATAACGAAGAAGTGTCTCACTCTTCTCCGCACTCTCGGACCTACGGTCCGTCAGGTAGCATCTCTGTTGGGCTCCATGGCCTCCTGCATTTTCATTGTCCCGAACTCCAGGCTGCATATGAGGCTTCTTCAAGAGGCTCTAGAGGATCAGTGGAATCAACACACTGCCCAATGAGAGGACAGAATAGCTCTTTCAACCGGGGCTCTAGTATCATTACAATGGTGGATGCGCAGACATCACCTGTTGGTGAGAGCTCCTTTTCACCAGTCCACTCCTTCCGGCACCCTGGTAACGGATGCATCACTACAGGGCTGGGGAGCTCACCTGGGCCCCCTCCAAGCTCAGGGCTTATGGTCCAGCAAGGAGCAGAGTTACCACATCAACCTACTGGAACTGAGAGAGGTTCACCTTGCTCTCAAATCGTTTGCCCCATCGATCAAAGAAAAATCACTTCTGGTCCAGACGGACAATACAACTTCGATGTATTATCTAAACAAGCAAGGGGGCACGAGATCTCGTTCCCTGTCTCGGGAATCTCAAACCATCTGGCACTGGCTAATAGCGAGGGGATAGTCCCTCACAGCGGTCCACCTCCCGGGACAGCAAAATTCAGAAGCAGATTTCCTAAGCCGAAGTCTAGTAGACTTCCACGATTGGGTCCTTCATCACGAGGTCGTAGCAGACATCTTCCAGCGGTGGAGTCAGCCTCAATTAGATCTATTTGCAGACAACGTCAACAAAAAATGCCCAGACTTTGCATTCAGGTTCTACCGCCTGGGGACGCAAGGGAATACCCTGTTGATAGACTGGTCAGGGATATTTCTTTACGCTTTTCCACCGATTCCCCTGGTACCGGCTGTAATCAACAAGTTTTACAGATCCAAAGGCAGGATGGTACTCATAGCCCCACAATGGCCTCAACAATACTGGTACACAGATCTCCTCCAGTTGTCAGAGCAACCGCACAGGAGGCTGCCGTGCAGACCGGATCTCCTCTACAGACTAGGGGGGAAAATTCTACATCCCAACCTCCCCTCGCTGAGCTTGACAGCATGGCTCCTGAATTCCTGCAATATGGACATCTAGGGCTCTCGCAGGAATGTATGAACATTTTAAAGGAGTCTAAAAGTCTGTCTACGCGACGCTCCTACGCGTTCAAGTGGAAGAGGTTCTACATGTGGTGCCGGCAGCATGATCACAATCCTATTTTGGCCCAGGAGGAGGTTATCTTGCCTTACCTTTTACATCTTGCGAGATCAGGACTGCAGTTCTCCTCCATTAAGGTACATTTATTTATCTATCATTACAGCTTATCGTAAATCGCCCTCTCAGAAATCCTTCTTTGCTATGCCAGTAGTTAAGGATTTCTTAGAGGGCTTGAAGAAAGTCTTTCCACCAATTCGGAAACCCTCACCCCCATAGGAATTGAATGTGGTCTTATCTAGACCCATGGCTTCACCGTTCGAACCCATCCACAAAGCTTCTTTGCAACGACGTTATATGGAAGGCAGCTTTTCTGGTAGCCATTACCTCGGCTAGAAGGGTCAGCAAAATTCCGGCTCCATGTTCGAGGGAACCCTTCATGGTTTTCCATGACAACAGAGTGGTTCTGAGAACACATTCATCGTTCTTGCCTAAGGTGGTGTCGGACTTCCACATTAATCAGACAATATCTCTTCCAACATTTTTCTCTAATCAGGTTACTCCGGCGGGGAAAGCTTTTCACTCCCTGGACCTTAAGAGGGTGCTCAAATTTTACTTTGATAAGACTAGGTCAATTAGACAATCTGATTGTCTGTTTGTTAACTATGCACATATGAGGACAGGGGAAGCTGCTTCAAAACAAACTATTTCCAGATGGATAGTTTCATGTACTTTGACTACTTATCAATTGGCTAACAAACAATTATCAGTTAGGCGTAAGGCTCACTCAACGAGAGGGAAGGCGGCGACTCCAGCCCTTCCTAAGAATGTACCCATCTCTGAGATTTGCAAAGCTGCCACATGGAGATCTGCACGTACTTTTACCAGGCACTACTGTATAGATTCAGATGCCAAAGCAGACACTCAAGTGGGTCAAGCTTCTCTAAGAATTTTATTTGCATAGCATATGGGTTTTTCCTGCACTTCTTTCATTCCGTCCGCAGAGGTTGGGGATGCACCTGCTAATCTATTCAGTGTTTATGACTATTGATGAGGATCACCTGGAAGAGAAGGATAAGTTACTTACCTGTAAATCCTAGTTCTCTTCCAGGGGTATCCTCAACAAAGTCATAAACAACCCACCCTCCTCCCCGGACACGATTTTTAGAAGTGCAGCGATACTCATGTGTCTAGCCTATTGCTCGTTATCACCAAAAAAAAGTACTGACCTAACTGTGAACCAACTGTCACCTCACTCTCACCCCTGAGGAATGGTGGGATACTGGAGGTGCTCAGGGTCTTAAAGGCACAGTGCCAATTTTCTGGTTCTGCTGTATTAACCTGCATGCAGCCTATTGGCTAATAATGCTCCTTTATTTTCAATGTAGTTTTCCTCTTTCAAAATGGATTGCTTATACTTTCTATGCCTTCTACTTTGACTACAGAAAGTTTCTTTAACTTTAATTGAAGTGTTTGATTTATGTTTTAAAAAAAAGAAAAAACTCCATAAAGTAAAGCATTTTAGCCTGTTTCTCAACATAGGCTGCATTGCTATTTACACATGTATATATTATATTTGAATTGAAATTCTCTACTAAAATGTTATTTTTCTTAGGCATTTTATACATATACATGTGTGTTTGTATATGCTCCGGGGGCCCCGCACGAGGGCAGGAATATTCAGTGTTTATGACTTTGATGAGGATACCCCTGAAAGAGAACTAGGATTTACAGGTAAGTAACTTATCCTTATTGGGCTCCCATCACTATGCCTATACTTCATTTCTTCTTTTGGATGGAAACTTTCGGCAGTTATGGGCTTTCCCAAATGACAGTGGTTGAGTCTTTTTCTAGAATATCTTACTTTCAGTCATGCATTGATGCCTTCACATGGCTTGATCGGCACATTCTAAGTCTATTTTAAACGTACAAGGTTTAAAACGCTCTCTATTTTACATAAGATTTGGCTTTAGGTTAGAACATGGTGGAGTATCCAGAGCTTTAATCGCTATACGTTTCTTGTGTGTAACCCTAGCATGCCTTTGTTATTGTATTATGGCTATTTTCAGTTTTGGTGTTATATTGGCATAGAAGGGTGTGGTCATTTGTTTTGTGATGGGTATTTTTTTCTTTTGAGGCATTACAGAACTTATTTGGTATGCACTGGCAGGGCTTTTTTAGGTATCTGCAGCTTAGGGATTTATAACTCACCTTCTAGCTAACGAAGTTGCAACTGAGCAAAGCTGGTTTTTGGGCTATTTCTGCTGCATGCCTAAATGTGGCTTTGTTGGCACTCTTTACCAGATTTTTATGAGCTGTAGTCCGAGTGAACATAATTTTTCATATCTAGTGAGTAAGTGGGCCAAGAATTTGGGCCGGACTGTTTACCCAAAATAAGGTTAATGTCCTGTCTCAAAACTCATTCATTTAAGATTTTATGTGATATGCATTACATGCCTTAGAGATGGTTAAAAATGGGTTTCAGAGAGACTTCTAATTGTTTTTGATGTAAGGGGCCAGACGGAGATACATACTACTCATTTTTTAAACCTGCCCTATTCTTTATCTGTTTTCAGCTACTTAATTTAATACATTGCTGGACGTTAATTTTGATTCTAAGTTTAGGTTGCTGAGCCATTTGTGTGATATACCTTGTAATCTTGTTGGATTTTTCTTTTTTGTAATAACGGTGATAAGAATGGGCATTGCAAGAGCATGGCTACAAAGTGGTTTGCTTTTCATACACCTGGCTACCTCCATGAAATTCTATGAAATTCATCTTGTTGACTTGTCTTTTATGGGTATTATAGTGGTGTGACAAATTAATTGTAAGTCTTCATAAGCTGTTATGTGTATGTAATTGTATATTTACGTTGTGGTAATGGTTTGTGTTTTTTACCTTTTGATACTTTTGCAATAAAAAAAGTAGAAACTATAAAGCAGACATGTCAAAAGAAGAAAGGATCAACGATCATCAAGGAGACAGTGCAGATCATACAGGAGATTGTGCATGAGCACGATGCAATCTTGGAGACATTAAAAAATAAGTTAGAAGATTTGGAGAATCAACAAAGATGCTGAAATCTAAATATTCTTGGTATAGATGAGGGACTGGAGGGCACAGATGCATGTACATTTGTAGTAAATGATTTCAGAAAAGCTTTCCATGACTTATCTGATTGAGATTTTGACTCCCAGCCACTACGGACACATAAATATCCCCTGCACAAAACGTCTCAGAAGCAATTGGGAGGCAAGCCAAGGCAACATTATTCAGTAGAGGTAATTTCAATGTGAGAGAAGAAATCTCTTTCAAGACAAACCCCATCTCTCCTATTACAGTGGACGGAATAACTTTTTTTTATGCCAATGTTTTGCAGCCAAACTGTAGAAAGATGTTGGAGGATGCAAAAGTATATATCTTCTCTACAAGAACTCGGAGCAATCCTCTACATGCAAGAGCCATGCAGAAAAGTTATGCTGAGCGGGCAGACTTATTTCATAAATAGCTAAATCAAAGCGTAAGAACAGGTGAAAAGATGGAACGAGTCTTTTTAATACTATGCTTTTGTATTAGTCAAAATGGTAATTGGAACGTAGGACCTGCAAAGACATGAGTGCTTGTCATGTATACTTCAATGTATATATATATATATATATATATACATATATATATACTTTTGAGATGTTTGTGGCAAAACCTCTTTAAGGGAGACTTGATAAAGTGCTGATCACAATTCAATAAGATGTGTTTGATGATATGATATTTGTATTAGGGGTAAACACATCATAAAAGGAGAAGAAGAGCTGTGCATTTAACAAGGTGGTGAAAATCACTAGAATGTATAAGAAGATGTAAAGCAAAGCTGGCACAAGCTGGCGTAACTGTTTCTGGGAGACAGAGCAGAATCGATACTCATAAAATCCTGACAATTAAAGTATCCCGCTTATGGTCTGACTAACAGTAATATATTTGAAAGTATGCAGGCTTAATAACCCTCAAAAGCAGAGGACAATACAACAAAGTTTACAAGGTCAGAAGACACACATTATATGTTTCACAAAAACACACATTGCATAAAAAGCATGTTTAAAACAATTAGGCAATATGGGGCCAGATGTATCAAGCGTTTTTGCATTCGCAAACGGTCCGAATGTCCGTTTGCGAATGCAAAAATGAGTTTTCTGATGTATGAAAGGCATTCGCAGTGTGAAAATAAGAAATCACAAAAATAGCGAATTTTTGCGAATGAGACACAAATTAGCGTGTCGCAAACAGCGTATTGCAAACAGCGATCCGCTAAATCATGCCACTATTGGTGATACGCAGATTGCGACACGCAAAAACAGATTCGCAATGCGATGTAGCAAAAAAATCGCAAATTGCGATTATTCGTGGAATGGGCGTTTGCACATGTAATTTACCACGAACGGAAAACAGGTGGTAACCAGGTGCAACCTATACAAAGAGGCCCAGAATGCCTCAGCCCCTCTTCCACAATGGCTACACTCTACATCATGGCGAGGAAAATGAGGATCTTGGCAGGTTTGAGGAGAAAGAGGAGGAGACAGGAGCGCATTTTCGGAGTGCACATAACCCTTTTTGAACAGACTGAGGAGGAAATCTATGAGAAGTACAGGTGAAGCTCAGCCATGATACTTGACCTGATAGCTGAGCTACAACCCATGCTGCAGCGCACAACACACAGGACCAATAGCATACCCACCCATGTGCAGGTATTATGCTCCCTGCACCTACTAGCCTCAGATAGCTATCAAGGAGCAGCAGCTGGAGGGGTATCATAGAGTGCCCTCTCTAGATTTTTCAACGCATTTCTCAATGCCATGCTGAGCAGAATACAACTGTACATAAGATTCCCCAACACCCCACAGGCATTACAACAAACTAAAGTAAATTTCTACCAGATAGCACAGTTCCCACATGTCCTAGTTGCCATTGATGGGACACATGTAGCAATCTGTACACCACTGGCCAGCGAGTATGTGTATCGCAACCGTAAAAACCATCATTCTATGAACATACAGGTGATATGCAATGCCTCCTACATCATAACCGATCTCGTGGCCAGATACCCAGGGGGCACACATGAGTCCTACATCTTTCGCCACAGCGGGATACACACAAGACTGCTAGCTGGGGAGTTTGGTGAAGGATATCTACTAGGTAATTTGATAGTTCAGAATAATGCATTGATGTAATAAGCATGACGCCAGACAGCAAATGCACTCATTTTACTCTCTGTGCATTAAGGAGACAGTGCCTACGCAGTGCGCACCTATTTGCTAACGCCCTACCTGAGCCCTGCAACTCCAGCAGAGAGGAGGTACAATGCTGCACATAGGGCTACCCGCAATGTGGTGGAGCGCACTTTTGGGTGCTGAAGAGCCATTTCAGGTGCATCCATGAGAGTGGAAGTGCACTACAGTACAGCCCTGAGACGACATGCAAAATTGTGGCCACATGTGCTGTCTTGCACAACATAGCAGCTACCAAGGGCATATCAGTGGAACTCACAGAGCCAGACTCAGATGAGGATGATAATCCCTTACCACCCCTTCTACCAACAGACAGGGCCAGTGCAGCAGAGGGCAGGCAAAGACGTGCTGACATCACGCGCAACCATTTTTGATGTAAGTAATGACAAATCCACTTAAATGAAATGTATTTATGTAGTTAGCATCTTTATTACCTTGACTTCAGGTAAACAATGTGTCATTAGGACAAAGCTATTCACAATGGGCAGACATGAACTATTAACAGTGTCACACTATTAGCATCATAGCATGACTGTATTTCTACATGTTTAGGTGGTCCCCGGTAGCCCTCAACATCACTTCTTACATCCACGCACTCCACTTGAGTGCTCAGTGCCCTCGCTGGCACCTCTAGTAGCAGGTTCACATGCAGTACTGTGTCTGGCACTGCGACACCTCGGATCAATCACAGGGACTGTCAGACTGCTGAGGCTAGAGGACTCCGCACTGTCCCCAACACCCAGTTCGCTGGTTGTGGCACTGCGTGCTGTTTGCATGGCATCCACTACGTTGGTAATTTGCAACAGTCCCTGTGCAATGTGCCATCTCCACCAGTGTGGCAACGGCACACCGTGATATCAGGGCTGTTGAACTTGCAAGCAGATTGTCGGATCCACAGAAGCAATCAAACCTTCCCAAATATTGGTGATGGCGCCTGTGCTGGCTGACGCGCTCCTGCCGTATCTCACTGCAGAGTTCCACAATGGCATGTGTCAACTCCTTGGTGTTTTCAACAGCTCTTTGCTGCCCCTCAATCAGGGTCTCCAAGTGCTTGTTTTGTAACCCCATATTGCTATTGTGAGACACAAACTGTCTGTGCAGTGACTTCAAATGTTTGCATTGCAGGCACTGCACCTTCAGCATGGAAGCTTCAAAGCTGCCAAAGATTGATGGCCCACTCCTTCTTCTGGGCCCTGTCTGCCTGCATCGTGGCACCTCCTGAGGGGAGTTGACTGGCGCTGGCGCAGGGACTACTGTCTTCCTGTGGGACTCGCCTCTAGTGGTGGTGTGGGTTCGTGTTTTGGCATCTCATCTGAGTCCAGGTTATACTCTGGCAGTGGTAACACCTTTGCCCTGCGTCTAGTCGGACCAATACTGTAGGACTCACTGGTATTTGAGTCAGACTGTGGCTGTGTTTCTGCTTCCCCCACTTTTTCAGATCCTGCAGCAGCAGGGACCGAGTCATCTGCAAGGACAATGTGCAGCATGTAAATTCTAGCATTTGTCACAGATTTCCACAGTGTTGCTTTAAATGTACAATTAAATTGTGTCACCCTGAGTCGTTTGTGGTGTTTCTCTATGTGGCTGACCACTATCTTGCTATTTATGTTGTGTATTCACCTTAGGGTTGTGTACTACCACTCCCATAAGGCCCTGTTGTGTTGCATGTAAGATGTGACATGGACTACTTTTCACTGTGCATCAAGCTATGTTCTATTTCCTAAGGGGCATGTGCACATGCACATGTGGGGATACACATAATCACTGGCCTTACCTTTGCTGGTGCTGGGTGTCCCTGAGGTGTCAATGTCAGTAACACCACTGACAGCTTCTGGAAGCAATGTGGACTCACCAGGTTGTCCATAGGGGTGGACAGTGTCTGGGTGGATGGTCCCCCTCCGGTGCTCCTTTCCTCCAAAAGCCTGCTGGCCACCCTCTCCTTGGAACGGGACGGCAAGTCGTACCATCGCTTGCGTATCTCCTCCACGGAGCGCTGCACAACACCCACTGTGTATATTTTTGTCTGGATGTCAGACCAGAGTTTCCGCTTCTCACTCTCAGGTACTTGGAGTGAGTTTTTTCCAAATAATCTATCATGGTTCCCAACAACCTCCTCAATGAGCACCTCCAATTCTTGCTCACTGAATTTTAGCTTCCTCTTCCTGTCTCTCTTCTCCTTCCCATTTCCAGCATTGGCCATATTGCAGTTTGGTCCTGGCGTACTCACAATGCTGACTCCCAGGTGCTGGGCTGTGTCTCTCTCCCTGTCTCCTGTGGGTGTGGCTCCTTGAAACAGCCTGGGCTGACTCACTTCCTGGTTGTGATGTCATCAGGCTGTTCCGGTTTGCCGTTTTCACTATTTGCAATTTTCAATTACCGAATCGCAATTTTTTTTGCGATTCGGTATTTGCATCCCGCAAATTGCGTTTGCGAATTTTAAGAGATCGCTATTAGCGATTTTCAAATTTAATACATCGCTTTTTGCATTTCTTAAATTGCGATTTCTCAAAAATCGCAATTTGGAAATCGCTAACTGTAATCTTGATACATCTGGCCCATGGTCATTGATTTATACATCAGCAAGCAAGGGGGCAGGTATTCTGGGCAAAATAGGAGCACAAAGCAGGCTAGTTAAGACAAAAAGCAGATGCACATGGGAGATGGGCCAGCATGATGTTATTATGGAAAAAGTATTTGATCAAGATCAAGGGGGTCATTCTGACCCTGGCGGTAATTACCGCCATGGCGGAGGTTGGCGGTAGCACCGCCAACAGGCTGGCGGTGCTCCGCCAGCATTCTGACCGCGGCGGTACAGCCGCGGCCAGAAGCGGAAAGCCGGCGGTGTACCGCCGACTTTCCGCTGCCCATGGGAATCCGCCATGGCGGCGCAGCTTGCTGCGCCGCCATGGGGATTCTGACAGCCCATACCACCATCCTGTTCCTGGCGGTTCACCCGCCAGGAACAGGATGGCGGTATGGGGTGTCGTGGGGCCCCTGGGGGCCCCTGCAGTGCCCATGCGAATGGCATGGGCACTGCAGGGGCCCCCGTAACAGGGCCCCACAAAGAATTTCAGTGTCTGCTTTGCAGACACTGAAATTCGCGACGGGTGCAACTGCACCCGTCGCACCTTCCCACTCCGCCGGCTCCATTCTGAGCCGGCCTCCTCGTGGGAAGGGTGTTTCCCGCTGGGCTGGCAGGCGGACTTTCGGCGGTCGCCCGCCAGCCCAGTGGGAAAGCCAGAATGACCGCCGCGGTCTTTTGACCGCGGAGCGGTCTTTCGGCGGGAACCGCTTGGCGGGCGGCGACCGCCGTCCGCCGCAGTCAGAATCACCCCCCAAGTCTCTTGGAAGTTCTTATGGGCAACACTTGATAAAATAAAATTCCCCCAAAAGTGTACAGAACACATACAAGCATTATACAGAATGCCAAAGTCTAAAATGACAGCAATGTGCTGGACTTGGCAATATATAAAGTGTTTCCCAGTGCATTAGACAGGTGTGCCCAATTTGGTTACTCTTATTGACCATTGTTTTAGAACCATATATTATGTAGATAGTCAGGAGTGATAAACTGCAACCTAAAGAATTGAATGGGGTAGAATTCAAGATCACCACGTACATAGATGATGCAGTGATATACTCATCTACTGTTTTAGAGGCTATTCAGGTGGTCAAAGGCATAGTATACCAGTCTGGGGGTGTATCAGGTTATAAGTTGAACACAGAAAAATCAAAACTCAAATGATTACTGTAGGAAAATGGCTCCCTGTTGCAGTTACCCCCCCCACACACTTTTTGCCTGATACTGATGCTGACTTGACTTAGACATGTGCTAGGACCCTGCTAACCAGGCCCCAGCACCAGTGTTCTTTAACCTAAAATGTACTATTGTTTCCACAATTGGCACACCCCTGGCACACAGATAAGTCCCTTGCAAAAGGTACCAGTGGTACCAAGGGCCCTGCACCAGGGAAGGTCTCTAAGGGCTGCAGCATGTGTTGTGCCACCCTTAAGGACCTCTCGCCTAACACATGCACATTGCCATTGCAGATTGTGTGTGTTGGTGGGGAGAAAAAGGCAAAGTCGACATGGCACCCCCCTCAGGATGCCATGCACACAAAATACTGCCTGTGGCATAGGTAAGTCACCCCTCTAGCAGGCCTTACAGCCCTAAGGCAGGGTGCACTATAACACAGGTGAGGGCATAGCTGCATGAGCAATGTGCCCCTACTGAGTCTAAGTCTATTCTTAGACATTGTAAGTACAGTGTGGCCATATTAAGTGTATGGTCTTGGAGTTTGTCAAAAACTAACTCGACAGTTCCATAATGGCTACACTGAATACTGGTATCAAACTTCTCAGAATAATAAACCCACACTGATGCCAGTGTTGGATGTATTAAAAAATGCACACAGAGGGCATCTTAGAGATGCCCCCTGTATTTTAACCAATCCTTCAGTGCAGGACTGACTGGGCTGTGCCAGCCTGCGCTGACAGACAAGTTTCTGACCCCCTGGGGTGAGAGCCTTTGTGCTCTCTGAGGCCAGAAAAAAAGCCTGCACTGGGTGGAGATGCTGAACACCTCCCCCCTGCAGGAACTGTAACACCTAGCAGTGTGTGTCAAAGGCTCAAGCTTCGTGTTACAATGCCCCAGGGCACTCCAGCTAGTGGAGATGCCCGCCCCCTGGACACAGCCCCCACTTTTGGCAGCAAGTCCAGGGAAGATAATGAGAAAAACAAGGAGGAGTCACCCACCAGTCAGGACAGTCCCTAAGGTGTCCTGAGCTGAGGTGACCCCTGCCTTTAGAAATCCTCCATCTGGATTCCCCCAATATGAATAGGGATGTGCCCCCTCCCCTCAGGGAGGAGGCACAAGGAGGGTGTAGCCACCCTCAAGGACAGTAGCCATTGGCTACTGCCCTCCCAGACCTAAACACACCCCTAAATTTAGTATTTAGGGGCACCCCAGATCCCAGGAAATCAGATTCATGCAACCTGAAGAAACAAGAAGGACTGCTGACCTACAAGCCTGCAGAGAAGGAGGAAGACGACAACTGCTTTGGCCCCAGCCCTACCGGCCTGTCTCCAACTTTGAGAACCTGCTCCAGTGATGCATCCGACAGGGACCAGCGACCTCTGAAGCCTCAGAGGACTGCCCTGGACTAAAGGACCAAGAAACTCCTGTGAACAGCAGCCCTGTTCAAAACCAGCTACTTCTTTGCAAGAAAGAAGCAACTTTCAAAGACTGCACGTTTCCCGCCTGAAGCGTGAGACTTCACACTCTGCACCCGACGCCCCTGGCTTGAGATCCAGAGAACAAACACCACAGGGAGGACTCCCCAGCGACTGCGAGTCCGTGAGTAACCAGAGATGACCTCCCTGAGCCCCCACAGCGACGCCTGCAGAGAGACCGCCTGCAGGACCCAACGCCTGGAACCAACACTTCACCCGCAGCCCCCAGGACCTGAAGGAACCGAACCTCAGTGCAGGAATGACCCCCAGGCAACCCTCTGTCTTGCCCAGGAGGTGGCTGTCCTGAGAATCCCCCCCCCCCCCCCAGTGCCTGCCTACCCCGCTAGAGTGACCCCCGGGCCCCTCCATTGTTTCCTATCTGAAACCCGACGCCTGCTTTGCACACTGCACCCGGCTGCCCCTGTGCCGCTGAGGGTGTGCTTTGTGTGCCTACTTGTGTCCCCCCAGTTTTCTACAAAACCCCACTGGTCTGCCCCCCCCGAGGACGCAGGTACTTACCTGCTGGCAGACTGGAACTGGAGCACCCCTGTTCTCCATAAGGGCCTATGTGTTTTGGGCACCTCTTGGACCTCTGCACCTGACCGGCTTGGAGCTGTTGGTGTGGTAACTTTGGGATTGCCTTGAACCCCCAACGGTGGGCTGCCTATGCCCGGGGACTGAGACTTGTAAGTGTTTTACTTACCTCCTAATTTACCCTTTACCTACCTCCCCCAGGAACTGTTGATTTTTGCACTGTGTCCACTTTGAAAATAGCTTATTGCCATTTTTACAAAGACTGTAAATGATATTGCTTTTATCCAAAGTTCCTAAAGTATCTAAGTGAAGTACCTTACATTTAAAGTGTTTACTGTAAATCTTGAACCCGTGGTTCTTAAAATAAACTAAGAAAAGATATTTCTCAATATAAAAACCTATTGGCCTAGAGTAAGTCTTTGTGTGTGTGTTCCTCATTTATTGCCTGTGTGTATACAACAAATGCTTAACACTACCCTCTGATAAGCCTACAGCTCGACCACACTACCACAAAATAGAGCATTAGAATTAGAATTATCTAATTTTGCCACTATCTTACCTCTAAGGGGAACCCTTGGACTCTGTGCACACTATTTCTTACTTTGAAATAGTATATAGAGCCAACTTCCTACAATTACTAATTACAAAAAACAGAAGAAAGATCAACATATTGTAGAAGAAGTAGCCTATTTGGGTTTCAAAATAAGTAGTCCTGGGGCGTGGCCAAGCACAAGATGCTTGACACATGCTTCCAGAGCTCTCGGGCTCTGCGTTTTTCATCTGCCGCCACAAAAAGCGATACGGGGCTGCAGGAGCGGCTCAACACCCCATGCTATTTTCACTCTGAGGGTGACGGATCGCGGAGCAGAGCTGCTTTTCTCCCTCCGGAAGTGGCTGGGGGCAATCGGAGGTGTGTCCCTAGACTGCAGCCGCAATTGTCTCTCGGCCACCGCAGCCTATGAAACTGCTGTTATCGGCTCGAACCTGGCAGTGCCGGGATGGAACGATACACCGGGCCTGGCGCGAGGAGGAACACTGACGTCTGAACTGTGGGGTGGATTGCTAGCCACATCCCTTCTATGATCTTGGAGGAGGGACATCCTGGGGCCTAGGAAGGGAGGCCTGAGTGCTGAGAGTGGCGCAGTGGGTTGGCTGAGATGGGCACGGAGAGACGACGTGAGAGGGGAAGCCTCTTTGGACGCCTGGAGATATTGGCGTGGGAGGCCCATTACAGGGTAGAGGTTGCTGTGGTGCCCCTGCCCTTCCCACACCCCCAGCGACAAGCCAGAGCTTTTGCCGCCTTGCTAAAGGGGGAGTGCTCGTCAGGCCTACTAGGGCCTCTGGATCCCAGAGGATGGGGAGGAAGAACTGCGCTGTCTCTCTGGTGGCCGCTGCTGACTGGGGCTCTGGCGGTGCCTCTCCGGACCGGTCGATCGCCCTGGGCTGGGCCCAATACCTGTGGAGACTGGGCCCCCACACACCGAGCAGCCGCAATAAACCCTTGGGCCCGGCTTACCCCCACCCCCCCAAGGAGAGCCATTGCTTCAACTGACCTGCTGGAGTCCTGTGGCTGGGCAGGCATAGTCAACCCTTGCACCTGGGGGGAGTGTTTCTCACCTGTGGTCCTGGACAATACATGGCATCTGGCCACTGGGCTGGCAGATCTTTCTCTGGTCCCTGCCTGCTGTGTTCGGTGGGGGGTGCTGGAGGACTATGGATGTGAACTGACTCCCACTTAGAACTTGGACATGGGCCGAGGGGTGGAAAGCCTGGTCCCCAGCAGGACACTCACGGAAAAAACTGTCTCCTCCCCTTGGTCCTTAAGTTGGGAAACATAAAAGAAAGTAACCTCCAGAAAACCGAGGGCCCAGCTATACCGTCCTGCCCTTGCTGGACATACTAGCCGTTGGTTGGTTGCTTCTCTTTGTGGTGCTACTGGTGGTCCTGGGTAACTGGGTTGAGAGGGCCCTGCAAATTGAACCTCCTGGAGGCCTGAGACAGAGACCGCCCTTCTTCTTGTATATAGACTGGGCCCCACAATATGCTGCACAGCAAACCTGCGAAAGAGAACCACCATCTCCTCTCTATGGAATAATCCTCTTAAAATGAAAATTGAGAAATCGGAGCGGCCTTTAGACTCCACGTATAATCCCCCTGCACAGATGAACATCACACAAGAAATTTGCACAGAAATAGGTCCACTTAAGGACGACCTCAAATCGTGCATTAAAGATGTGTGCCGAGAAGTAAAGCAGGTCGGAAGTCGATGATCTCGAACGCACATTAGATGCTAGATTAGAGAACCAAGAGCTCCTATGGAAATGTGTGAACGCCCTGGAACAACAGAACGTAAAACTGCAATCCAAACAAGAAGCTCTTGAGAACCAAGGGCTAGATGTAGCAAGAAAGGATTTTGCTAATCGGAAATTGAGAGTCGGTGCGACTCGCAATTTCCGATTCGCAAAATCAACTGCAGAATGGTGTCTCAGACACCTTCTGCTAATCGCAAGGGGGTCACAAAGACCCACCTCATTAACATTAATGAGGTGGGTCGCAATTTGCGACCCCCTTGCGATTCCCTGCACTCACAGGGATGGTGGCCTGCTGGAGACAGCAGACCTCCATGTCTGTGACTGCTTTTTCAATAAAGCTGTTTTTTTTTTGTATTGCAGCCCGTTTTCCTTAAAGGAAAACGAGGTGCAATACAAAATAAAAAATGAAACCATTTGGTTTCGTTTTTTCAGAGTAGGCAGTGGTCCATTGGACCACTGCCTGCTCTGACATTTTTTTTGTGTGACATTCAGAAAGGGGAAGGGGTACCCTGGGGACCCCTTCCCTTTTGAGAATGAAATTGGACAAGAATGGCCACAGCACACCGATAGTATAGTCCAATAGTGTGGCAGGGATGAGTGTCCCTTATCTTATGTTGCTATGAAGCAAAGTTGAAAGGAGTCTCAAGTCCTGTTTGTAGAGGGTGTCTTTTATTTGTAGATACTGGAAATCATTGTGTCATCAGCGTGATACAGGATGCGTGTTTTGCATGGCGCAAACTGCGATTTTTGCAGTTTGCGCCATGCAAAACGCTTCTTACATCTGGCCCCAAATCCCACGCATCCGAGGTATCCAGAGAGAGGACGACGGAGCAGACATCATGGCTTTCAGGGCAGCCCTCCTCCATTCTATCAAGGGGGACGCTTGGTCCCAGCTCCTGACAGTGGACCGTGCCTACAGGTTGACTTTTGCATCTAGGCGACCCAACGCATCCCCAACATCTTAGTGAGGGTCCACTGTTTCACTGAGAAAGAAGAGATACTCACAGCGGCACGCAAGTTGGCCAATCTGAATTTCAGGGCTGTACCTTTCAACTGTACCAAGACCTCTCTCCCCTTACCCTTTGTCGCCGATGGACTTTAAACTGATTATGCATTACCTACACAGCAGCGATGTCTGCTACTAAGGCGGACACCTGTATGCCCTCATTTTTTACTAGGAATGGAAGAGGCGATATCTGAGATCCCTTTCGGATGCAAGGAAGCTCCTCAATCTTGTAGACACAGACCCCAAAGAGGCCCTCAGCTGGGAAGCCTCATCTTCTAGGAAACCCCTGAAACCTGCATGGGAGATAGTGGGCCCCCACCGCAAGAAACCTTGTGCAAATGAGGCATCCCAGAGGAAGGCAAAGGACAATGTAATTCAAACCTGCGAAGCCTTGATCGCACCCCGTCACCTCCTCCCTTAACTGTGGGCATTCTCTGACCCCTGCCATCTGAGCCTTAAGGGGAGAACTGCCTACTCCCACACTCTCCTCTTGCATCCGTAACTTGTGCTCTATGGCCGTGGTGCAGACCAGGAGCCCGGAGAGCTCTTAAGGTCATAAATCTTTTACACAGTAACTCTGGACAGATTTGTTCTGGCCCCCTTGCTCAACCTTCCCCGAGGGTGACTCTTCCGGAGTAAAAGTGGGAATTGCTCCGCTGCTCTCCAAGGGAAGAGAGCCTCGCAGTTGGGCCCTGATGGCCATTTTTCAATGTTTACTTGTTTCTTTTTCCCTTTTGTTACCTTCTACAGGTGTGTTTCCACGGCTCGGACTCCTACGCTCCTCTTTGGGGGTTAGTAACCAACATTCCCCAATGCTTACTCGACTGCTGGGGTCTTATCCCACTTCCTTGCCTATTCAGGCCCTACTGTCTTGGGGGGTGGCGCACCTGACCTAGATGGGAGCTTTTCCTTTACTGGTTTTAGCCCATGACTACCCTTTTACAAGGACCCAATTTGCTCTCTGTTATTATCCGGGGCGTGAACTCTCCCAATCAGGATACATCCTTCGGCATGACCCAGATCTTGTATTCTTGCAGGACTCACTCGGGCATAGATAGATCACATATGGTACATCCACAACATCCTTTCCGCTACTGGGCCTATATAGACACAAAAACTGTTGGGGTGGGCATACTATGCAAAGCACTCTTTCGCCCATACATCACCAAGGTAGTACGCAAACCTGAAGGCCGATACCTCAGTCTATATCTCTCTCACAATCGGCAGAAGCTTACTTTTGAACAAATATGCTCCAAACACAGGACAGGACACGTATATCCGCAAGATCATAAACAACCAATTAGGGGGAGTCACAGGTGACATAGTGGTGGGAAGCAACCTTAACTTGGTTTGGGATCCTTTGCTTGACTGTCACACTACTGCCTACCAAAAGGCTGGCGCCATTCGGCTCAATTGAAGAAAACCATAAAAGAGCTGGGCCTGGTTGATGCCTGGCGACATCAACACTTGGACTCCTGCGATTACTCCTTCTACTCCCATGTACACGCCACCTACTCTTGCATTAACTATCTCTTTCTTTCCTTCCTCTTTTAGATAACACTGAAATATCTGACATATCAATCTCACACCATGCACATGTGACTTTGTCCTGTTTGCCCTCCCTCAACCTATCAGGGCATGCACCAAAATGGCACCTTCCCCAGGTTCTATTGCGCAACCCAGCTAACATCAATGGCATCCACGCAGGCCTAACGGACTACTTCACACGCAACACAGAAATCACACCCCATTGCACACTATATGGGACGGGTTCAAAGCCACCATACGAGGTTCAAAGCCACCATACGAAGGATAATCACCACAATAACTATAGCGGCACTGAGGGAAGCCTGTCTAATGAAGGACACACTGGCACCCTGGAACAACAAGTTAAGGCACACCCTGCACGTCGCAACAAATGACAGCTAGCTTTATTAAAAGGGCAGCTGAGGACACATAGAACAAACAGAGCATAACGTGCCCTCCATACGCTTAAAGAGCGCTTCTAGGAGGGAGGCAATAAAACGGGCTGTCTCTTAGCTCGCCGACTCTGCCAATCCCAGCTTAAAGCGCGTATCGAAAGTGGATACACCAGGAGGAAGGTAAATGCTAGGCCTGTCATACTTTTTACCAGCAGCTATATGCCAGGGAGGAACCCCCCCCCGCCAAGAAGTAATTGCTGAATATTTAGAGGCCTGCACTTGGGAACATCTTTTCCTCAGCATGCGGCTGAGCTCGATGCTCTCATCTCATGGGAGGAGATTATGAGGGCCTTACATGCATTACCACCAGGTAAAACCCCTGGGCGGATGGTCTCCCGGTTAGCTGTTTCGGACTGTTCTTGTCTGAACTGGAAGACTTTCACCCCGAACTTTTAACTCTTTTACCCATGACATGGCCCTTGCACCATCCATGACAATGGCTGAGATTGCTCTAATCCCTAAATCGGGCAAAGATCACTCCCATTGCCAATCGTATCACCCAATTGCCCCTCGTAACACTGATGCAAAGCTATTTACTAAAATACTAGCTATGCGTCTGGAGCAACTCCTGCCTGGCCTCATAGACCCTGATCAAGTGGGATTTGTACGGGATAGACAGGGGGCAGACAATGTGCGAAGTGTCGCACATCTTATAGAGAAGGCTCACAGACATCAACTAATGGCCCTTCCGCTGTCCTTGGACGCAGAAAAGGCCTGTGACAGGTTTAATTAAGCCTTCCTTAAATCTGTCCTTCTGAAGACAGGAATGGGCCCCAACTTACTCTCCATGATAATAGCATAAAATGCTGCCCCAACAGCCACAATCCGAGTCAATGTACTTGCACAGCCCCAATTCAGATAGGCAGGGGCACTAGAGAGGGGTGTCTGCTATCGCCCCTACTCCTTGCCTTAGCAGTGGAACCACTCGCAAACACAATAGTGGGAATACCCTTTGGCTGCGGAGACCATAAAGTCAGCCTCTTTGCAGATGCCCTGCTACTAACTCTTACATAGCCATCTATCTCCCTTCCAAAGGTTGTCCCGGCCCTTGACACCTTTGCAACTGTTTCTGGCTTTAACGTTCAACTGTCCAAATCTTCTGTTTTGAATCTCATTGTCCCGAAGTCGGACGTCTCTCACTTGCAAAGCCTGGTACCCTTCAAGTGGGAAATGCACTCAATTCGGTATTTGGGTCTCAACCTCAGGGCCACACTTGACACATGGACAGCAGCGAACTGGCCCCCATTGTGGAGGGCATATCAGAGGACCTTTGCCATTGGCGACCCTTGTATATTTCATGGCTAGGGCAAATCAAAGTCATAAAAATGAACATTCCTATATGTCTTTCAAACTCTACCCACTTCAGTTCCACAGGATGATATAATTAGACTACAGCAAGACATTAGGGCCTCACTTGGAACAACAAGAAGCCCAGAATCTCAAATGCACTCTTGATGCAGCCACGCGACCGAGAAGGCTTAGCGTGCCCCAACCTTTTAGAGTACTATTGAGGAGAACACTTATGTTTCATATGTTCTTGGACGGCGCGAGAAAGCAAATGCCACTGGTTCCACTTGGACCAAGTGGTGGCCTACAGACCCCTGTGGGATCTAGCATGGCTTCCGGAATCCACCAGGCCATGTTGTGCATACTTAGCAATGCTCTTGAGAACAGTGCTTGATATTTGGGATAGAATAGCGGTGAGGCCGGGCCTCACATCTTTTCCCGCCTCAAACATCCCATTTGACCGTAATCCAGCATTTGCGCCGGGACTCTGTAATCAGGCATTCTGGGGCTAGATTGACAAGGACTGTCTGGACTACAGGACCTCTTTATGGGCACCTGTATAAAAACCTTTGCCCAATGTAAAGAGGAATATGCCTTACTCGAATCACAGCGCCTAAAATACATGCAGTTAAGACACTGGGCTCTTCACCCCGCAACATACCCGCCAGCTATCCGCACACTCACCCTATTTGAAAAACTAGTGCACATATATGTGGGGCCGAAAGGGCTGATCTCTAATACCCACAGAACGCTCCAAAGCTCCATCCCAATATGAGCGCATTCTTACTAGTCCATATAGTCCACAGAGATAGGTGAGGCGATACCTTCGAAACAATGGGAACGGTTATGGCGCAAAATCCCCAAACTGATCTGCCTCCCTCCAAGAGACTGGCTACAAAATAATGTATCGCTGGTACTATACACCTAAACGGCTGGCGAGTCTATAGCCGGGATCGTCTACAGTATGTTGGTGATGTAAAATTGACTGGGGCGACTTCTGCGACATCTGGTGGCCCTGTTCCTTGATCGCCACATTTTGGAAAGAAGTCTTAAGCCATTTTTAAGGAGTGATAGGCTACCCTCTCCCATCTGCAAACAGTTTGGCGATACTGGGCCTCCGCCCGACTACACTAACTGCTCTGACACATTCGGACTGGAAGTTCATTAGTTACATGCTCCACACAGCAAGACACCTCATTGCTCCAGCGTGGAAACAGACAGCCCCTCCAACCATCACATTTGGCATACATTGGCAATGGAGCAAATTTCACATGCACTAGCTCATGCTGAGCGGAAATTCCTGAGGACCTGGAGTCCCTTAATACAATATTTTTCTAAACTGGAATACTGCTGCTTCAATCCACCCAGGTTGCGGGCCCTACAATTGTTTGGACCCATACACTAATCCTGCCATAAATCATGGGTCAATCGTCCCCTGGGCCTCGGTCTCGCCACAGGAGTACTAATTACTGTTGACCTGCACACCACTCACTAGAACCCCCTCCTTAAGATCATACCAACAAACACATGAGCGGGAGCACCACCCCTGGCCCTACCCCCATTCCCTCCTTACCCCCTTTTTCTTTTTTTGCTTGCATCTTGCTATTACACTTAGGCAACATAAGCATAGTCCTGTAATGTTGGTTGCTTTCTTTGCCTGATAGGCCCCGCCTTTTCCTCCAATGTTTAGTGTTGTGTTAATGGTTGATAATATCCAATGGGAGACTTGTTTCTATGACATGTGATATGAATGTGATATGTTTATAACCCC
This sequence comes from Pleurodeles waltl, assembly GCF_031143425.1. Classification (NCBI taxonomy): domain Eukaryota; kingdom Metazoa; phylum Chordata; class Amphibia; order Caudata; family Salamandridae; genus Pleurodeles; species Pleurodeles waltl. The sequence continues at coordinate 44,190,256 of NC_090448.1, forward strand.
ACTGCTGCATCAAGATTGGCCTTTAGCCTATTGTGCGAAATATCAATCTTGAGCTGTAAAATGGTATTAACACTGTTGAAATACCTAATATAGAGACGTTTATAAAAAAATAAAAAAAAGTAGTCATATTGAACAAATTATCTTTATCAACTTTCACACTCCTGTTGAAGGAATGCAATTTCGTAGCTGGGAGAAGCTGCCCTTAACATTGGTGGGTGGATGTTACATAACTATATGATTAAAAGTTACTATACTCCCAAATTATTATGTCGGTTCTGCTCGATTCCTCTGTTGGTCCCAAATTAATTTTCCAAAAAACTAGATTTAGCAATTAGGAAATTCATATGGAACTACCAGAAACCCTGCAACGCAATAAGGTTTTTGAAATTATCATATGATAGAGGTGACTAGGCACTTCCTGATTTTAAATCATATTACTGGCCTGCTATGTTGCAAACAGTAAGTTGTCTAATCACAGAACATGTTGAATATAGATACCAACTAATGAACCAGAAGAGCTTTGGTACGAATATTAATTGTGCCTTGTTAAGCCAGGATATTTTTAAAGCGCCAAATTCAAGGTTGCCATAGCTGCTCAAACAATATGGAGAGCCCTCAAAAATATATACTAGGGGCCAGATGTAGCAAAGGGTTTTACCCATTTTGTGTCTATGGGAAAATGTGTTCGTACATATGGCCCTAGATTCCCCAAATTAGTATATACATACACACTTGTGGCATAATTCATCATTCCCTGAAAATGTTAGATTCTTATGTGATATATATGGACCACAAATTGTATTGCATTAGTGGGCAAATATTTTATGATGGAATACAACTTGTCTATGATTTACAAAAGGAGTTTTTAATTCCTACACATGTATGTATATTTAAAAAAAATTACAAATCAGGGACTACTTTAATAAAACTGAAATACCAGAGCCAGTGAGAAATATATCCTGATAGATATGCTTGTAGAGTCTGATGGAAAACTGACTGTACGTTAAATATATCAGCTCCTTTCTGTTTCATCTAACAATGATTTAGATAGAATATCAGGGAAATTGTCTGATAAACAGAGACAAAATATAAGTGTGAATGAAATTGAAAGGGTTATCAAATATGGGACATAATATATTCAAATACTTTAATCTGCAACTACAACAATACAAGGCCATAAACAGACTCTTACACCGCTGTCTAATGTAAGCTATTATACCATTCAAGATGCTTCAGGTGTTGTTTGGAAACAGCAGATAATGTGCAAATGTTTTTCAATTGCTCGATATTGGCTATACGGTTCACTAGTCAGTGTGTTATGCTGGGTACGGATGTCAACATTCCAAGACAATATAGGGATTCAGCATATATTGCAATTGTAATATCCAGCTTATGCATTGGACGCTATTGGAAGGGAAAACAATACCCTGGAGGTGTCACAGTGGTAGGAAAGGTTATGCCATTTTTATCAGTTAGAAGCTGCCATTATGGAACTAAGGGCCAGATCTAGCAAAGTCCGAGTTTGCGACTCACAAATTGCAAGTCGCAAACCCGGATGCAGGATGATGTCCCTGACACCATCTGCGAATCACAAGGGGGTCGCAAAGACCCACCTCATTAATGTTAATGAGGTGGGTCGCAATTTGCGACTCCCTTCCGATTCGCAGTACTCATAGGGATGGTGGCCTGCTGGAGACAGCAGACCACCATGTCTGTGACTGCTTTTCAATAAAACAGTTTTTTTTTGTATTGCAGCCCATTTTCCTTAAAGGAAAACGAGTTGCAACACAAACGAAAAAATGAAACGTTTGTGTTTCATTTTTTCAGAGTTTCAGGGCCATTCACAAAGGGGAAGGGGTCCTATGGGGACCCCTTCCCATTTGCGAAAGGATTAGCACCCATTTGAAATGGGTGCTAACTGCGAATTGCTTTGCGACCACGTTCGCGGTCACAAAGCAATTCTACATCGCGATGCGAATCGCAAATAGGAAGGGGAACACCGCTTCCTATTTGCGAGTTGCATTCCCATTTTGACAGTCGGTAACCAGGTTACCGACTCACAAAATGGGAATGAGCATCGCGATGTGCTTTTTGCATGGCGCAAACAGCGAATTTCGCTGTTTGCGCCATGCAAAATGCTTCGCACATCTGGCCCTAAAGGGTATAAACGTGTAAGATAATTTTGATGAGGAAGTGATTGATTACCTTGTGAAATATGAGGTTATTATAACCCTAAGATGAGGAAACTAAGGGCCAGAGGTAGAAAGCGTTTTGCAAGGCGCAAACTGTGATATTCGCAGTTGGCGCCATGCAAAACGCGCATCGCGATGCACATTCCCATTTTGCGAGTTGGTACCGACTCGCAAAATGGGAATACGACTCGCAAGTAGGAAGGGGTGTTCCCTTCCTATTCGCACAGCGATGCAGAATTGCTTTGTGATCGCGGTCGTAAAGCAATTTGCAGTTAGCACCCATGTCAAGTGGGTGCTAACTCATTCGCAAAAGGGAAGGGGTCCCCATTGCACCTATTCCCCTTTGTGAATGTCGCCCAAAACATTTTTTCAGAGCAGGCAGTGGCCCAATGGACCACTGCCTACTCTGAAAAAACTAAACCAAATGGTTAAATGTTTTCTTTTGTATTGCAACTCGTTTTCCTTTGAGGAAAACGGGCTGCTATACAAAAAAAAAACTGCTTTATTAAAAAAGCAGTCACAGACTTGGAGGTCTGCTGTCTCCAGCAGGCTACCATCCCTGTGAGTGCAGGGAATCGCAAGGGGATCGCAAATTGCGGTCTTTCCGACCCCCTTGCGATTCGCAGGAGGTGTCTGAGACACCATTCTGCATATGCTTTTGCGACTCGGAAATTGCGAGTCGCACCGACTCGCAATTTCCGAGTCGCAAAAGCATATCTTGCTACATCTGGCCCTAAATATTGTAGATCATGTTTGGTGACTAACCCTAGATTTATTTATTTATTGTGGTGTACAGTGTTTGCCTTCACTTTAAAAAAAAAAAAAAGGACTTTTACCATTAAGGGTGAGATTAGGCACACCATCTTCTATAGGAGTAGCATCCATGTGATTTATTTATCATAGCTTAGCTTAGTTTATAGCAATATTTGAAGATCAGTGTGTTGTATTAGTATCAATATACTATATTTGCACAGCATGTAGTTACCTAGGGGTATTGCTAAGTTAAATTTACTGCAAGTCGAGATAAAAAGTACAGTTTTTCTGTTTCCTGCTAAAGTCAAGATTGCTAGGAAGGCATCTGACCTATAAAGGGAGATAGTTCCAAGCTCTTTTGGCTTGTTAGAAAAAAAAATCTTTCACCTTGATGAGATTTCTTGATCTTGGGCACTGTTAATCAGAAAGCCATAGTAGAGCGCAAGGAACGAATATGTGCATTGCTGAAGAACATCCATTGAATGAATGTGAAGGCCAGTATCATGAATGGCTTTGAAACAGATGCAGATATGTTTGAAATGTATCTGCTTTTTGATTGGGAGCCAGTGTAAAACTGAGAGGCGGCCTTGAACAGGTGAATTATGAGGCAGATTAAGGAGAAGGCAGGGTGTTGTACTCTGCACAGTTTGAATTCAGTGACTGGCACAATCAGGGAGCCCCAGATAGAGGACATTCATACAATTAATTTTGACCCTGCGATTTCCTGAATGACAGAGTAGTGTGATTCTTTGGGAAAGAATAACAGGATTTTCCTCAGTACCTTTAGATGAAAAAAGCAGGCTGCTGAAACTTTGGTTACTTGAGGTCTAAAGAAGAGCGTATCATGGAACATCACTCGAAGATTCTTCACAGTAAAAGAAGGGAGTGGATTTTGGCCCAGGCTATCAGACTTCCTGATGGACATCTATAAAGATGAAGAACTTCCATATAGTATAATATCAGTTTTATCTAAGTTAAACTGAAGACGGTTAGTGATCATCCAGTGTACCACTGCCCTGAGACCCAAGTAAAAGATGAAGTGAGCTTTGAGGTTACCATTGAGCCTGATGATAAGTTGGTATTGTGTACATAGCATGTGCAGCTCAGATTGAATGTTTTGATGAGCTTTGCCAACGGTGCTACATAAAAGTCAAAAATAGTATGGCTCTGTGACAAACCCTGGGGATAACGTCCCAGACGTAACATATTTTAAATTTAAAAGGAGGAAAGATTACTGTCTGAGTGGGCAAAATAAAACATACTGAATACAGGCCAGTACACTGTACCTGATTCCGACCTGTATCAGCCTCACCGTCAATGTGTCATAACACACAAGAGCCTATTCTCAAAGATGAATTTATACATGAGTAAATCTACATGTGCAAATGTACTCTTACGCTTTCTAGTAGATATCCTAATTTTTGCTGTTGCCCATTTCTGAGTGTGAATTTGGTACAAATATGTACATGTCTCAGCCCCCTGAAGTGGTATCTAAAGTAAAGAATAGATCATTACTCAAGATACTGAGAGTCAGATTTCTTTTAAGGTAAGGGTGTCAAAACACAATTCTTTCAGATTTGTGCAACCAATCCAGGTTGCATTATTTTGTTGCTGCAGGGGTGAGCTATTGAACAGATCTTTAGGCAACAATCCTGGAAGCATGCAAACATTAGAACAGGTATGGAAAACACCTTGATTAGGAGACAAATATAAGGGACAACAATCACTTTTAATGAGATGGTCTTGCCTGTCTGTGATGTAGAATAAATCTCATCCAGAAAAAAGAACCATCAATGTCAGCAGAAACTGAATAAGTATCTTTAACTTTTTATGGAAGACTGATTAAAAAGAGGTACTCTACTCTATGGCGGTGCTGATCAAGGAGCATAGAACACACTTTTTGAAAATACTGTGGGGGTCTTGCCCCACTAAAGCTTTGGTTCTCCTGCCAAAATAAAGTTGGCGTCCTACCGAATTTCTGAATGGAGAGCCTCAGCTGGCTTTGCCATCACTAACTTTTAACTCAGTGTCTTCTCTATCACAGTGCTGCAGTGCCCTAGTGGTGGATGCTCCCCTTTTTTAGAGTGTAAGCATCCACTGCTGATTTGTCCTGCCTGAGGCTGCCACACAAGGCATGATGGACACAGTAGGAAAAAAGAAAAATGTCCCTGAGACACAGGGAGAAAACTACTTTTGAATTAGTAACATTTCATGTTGCTTTTCAGAAACAAGTTCCTTCTTTGTGGGTTATTTCAAAAGATGAAAAAAGAAGGCTGAGCTAACCACAGCAACATGGTAGCCTTCTCTGCATTCAACATTGCTGCATCTGCTGCACCCAAATGTACACTTTCAGCACAGGGATCCCCACCGAACAGGCAGAAATCTCCCATCAGAATGGATTTTCCTCTTTTGCTGACATAGTAGGCAGAAGGGCGCACTACCGGGTTCTAAATGATCCCCAGCCTTTTTTTTCGAAAAAGGTCCCTTCCCTGATATTTCTCCATTTACTTCACATTGGCAACAGTCTTGTGACAGACCAGGGAAGCATTAAGCCTGACAGGCGGTGATCTCACTTTACAGTGGGTGGCCCTTTGCTGGAGGAGTGCAGGTGAGGGCCTTGCTGAACCATTTGTCTGGTTGGCCTCCTGCTGCCCTCTAGCAGAGGCCCTCTTGGTCATTTAGGATTTGACAGATTGATAGCCCAACCATAAATCAGTGAGTATGCCACCCCACCAAACCTGCATAGTTATATGACACAATATCAGTACTAAAATATTATGGTACACAATATTGTGACACTCCTATGAACATGAAAAAATGGACTACAAAAATATTGTTTTTCAAAATATCGGAAAACCAATAATTTTGAAAACAAGAATATATAATATCAAGCTATCTATAAGACAGTACAACAAATGTAATACAGCAAACTTTTGATAGCAAACATATTGACTAGTATAATATTGTTAGCAATATTAAAAATATTTAAAAACAAAAATAACATATGACAGCATAAAATAAAGCATACAAGGATCTAATAAATCCATCAAATAAAAAAACAATGCTACAACTATTTATGGTAATATATTAAAACACTTAACTAAAACCTTAACCAATCAAGTTCAAACGCAAAATACTTAACAAATAGGAAAAGAGAATTCATTTAAAAACAGTACAAATACAGAAAACGAGAAACACACAGCTGCACAGCTAGCTCACAGAAAAGAAGACAATCACTTTGCCTGAATGGAAGAGCCACTTTATGTGATCATACCATCAATCAATATGAGGGATCATCTGTATCTTGTAAAGACATTTTCTAATTCTCTATTGCAAAAACATAACCTAAAGCACCATTTATTTCCAAAAATTAACATAATTTTACCCAAAACAATTGAAATTCTTAGTCTTTATCTTATATATATACTGCCAACAGGGGGAACGTGACGTTATTGTCCTCAATGGACAGCTGATATTCCAGCTCATTTCTCCCATATTATGGCAAAATTAGCTACAATAATTGATCATGTTATTAGCTCCTTTATGGTTTTTCCTGATGTATCTGATCAAAGGTGATTAAGAATGCTTGGAGTGACCACAATATTCTCCTTCTTACCATCAATGGGAAACTTGATGATGTCCCTTCTTGGTAAATTCCTGATGGTGACAATGTATTGTTTAGTGTTGCTAATAGGAAGGTCTTATGAGCTAAGAAAGATGAATAGTAGAAGTAGGGAAAATCACTGAATGCCTTTCCCCTTCAAACTGGTTACCGGTAGATGTATTTGGAAAGGATACAGGAAAATTACTGAGAAGAGCCCTGAACTTGGAAGCTAGCTCTAGGAAAAAACCTAAAAGGAGGGTAATTCACTTTTTATTCTAAAGAATAAAATAAATGGATCTCATGTCTAAAAAAAAAAAAGATCAAGATGGACAAGAATCCTAAAAATATGTAGTTGCAATAACATCTGTATTAAAATAATAGAGGCAGTAAAATGTAAAAACTCAAAAGCATTTTGGAAAATTCTAGGGGAACATAGTGGTTCCTTCTCCAAGCCAAAGATAAATAATATTACTAGTGTGGAATGGCAAGAATATATAACTTTTCTTTATGCTGTGAACAACAACAACAACAACAAAGACTTTATTTGACTTTCAACAAGTCATAAAAGTAACAATAATTTACATTTTAATATACAATATACAATAAATAAATACAATAAATAGGCTAAAATCTTAATGGTTTACAATAATAAAAGGTCTAAAATAGTTCAGGTTATATTGCTACCCCCATGTGCTTTCTTGTGCTTAGTACGGAGCATAAAAAATTGGCCAAGGTTCCACACATCTCTGTGGATGATAGAACCTGGAGGCTTGCGTACGCAGTACGACACTGAGGGAGGTTGATTATCCTTAAGAGAGGGGCTACTAGGCGCTTTCTTTGCTTGGCATACAGTTTGCAAAATAAAACCACATGGATTGTGGTTTGTAGTGACTTTGCGTCACAGGGGCAGGCCTTCAAGGTGGTGCTCCAATCATTCATGGTTGGGAAGGTTACTAGTCGATGGAATGTATCCAGCCTCAGTCTGGTGAGCACAAAACGATGGCGGGGGTTTATCACGTTCATCAGGTAAGGCTGGATAGCCTCCATTGACAGGATTATTTGATTATGAATGACAGTGGGCTTTTTTGATTCAGCCTCCCATCGTAAGTCTTCTAAATATTTTAATGCCAAAGCGCTCAGGTCCTTCCTAGAGATTGTTTCCAGAAGAGCTGGATTTGTGTAAAAAGCTTTATTGCCCATGTTTAAAAAAAAAGTCATAATGTATTTTAGCCAAGGCACCCTTGTTGCGTATGTAGATTCCATACAGTCGGTCAAAATGGCCTTATTTAGTTCAGTATGTTCCGAGGTCCAGATTTTGTGCCATAACAGTAAGGGTTGAATCTTTATCAAATCGGTAATAAAAGGGTATCCCAGTTCTGAATGGATTATGTAAGATGATGTACCTTTTGGGACCATCAGTAAATATCTTAAAAAGTCGTTTTCAACCGTCTGTACTAGGTTACAATCAGTATGTCCCCAGATGCCGGACCCGTACGTGACTGCTGGGATGCACTTTGCTTTGTAAATTTTTATCATGTTTGGCGGAGTAATCCCCCCTATTCTTTTAGAAAAAAACCTTATGGCCATCGTTGTTTTTATAAGCTGGGCTTTTTTTGACTTCCTACAATTGGCCCAAGAGCCCTGATTGTCAAACATTAAGCCCAGATAGGAAAAGGAACGCGCAGTTTCTACTCTCCCCTCCGCAGTTGTAATGTTGTAGGATTTTCCGCGTTTCCCACCACAATTCATAATGAATGTTTTTGAGTGATTGACAGTGAGACCCAGTTGTGACATGAATGTGATACAAGTAGTTAATAATTTTTGTAGGGCTAGCGGGGTCCTGGCCATTAGAACTGCATCGTCTGCATAGAGTAGAACCGGGACAGCGCGATTGCCTATTTGGGGTAGATCGTTGCAGTTAGTAGCCAATACGATTCTAGGTTGTTTATATACATCGAGAATAGGAATGGGGCGAGAACACAGCCCTGGCGCACACCTCTAAATATGCCAAAAGGGCGTGTACTCTCCCCCTTTAGGCCATACCTCACTCTTGCACTGCACCCTGAATACATGTCTCGTATAAACTGGATTATAGCTGGTTCTACCCCCAAGCTGGTTAAAATGTCCCATAACTTGTCGTGTAGTACACAGTCAAATGCTGATGATAGGTCAATAAAAGCCATGTACAGATTACCTTCTTTGATCCTTGTATATTTTCCTATAATGATGCTTAGATTCAGGCTTTGTTCCACTGTCCCAGTGCCTTTCCGAAATCCATATTGGACAGGGGATAAGACTCTTTTTTCTTCTGCCCATGTTTGCAATCTATTCAAGATAATTCTCCCTGCTAGTTTAGCTGTTGAATCCAGCAGAGAGATGGGTCTATAACAGGCTGGGTTGAGACGGTCACCTTTTTTATCTATAGGAATTATATTAGAATCTTGCCAAGATGGTAGGGGACCTTGGGTGCAAATGTCCCTTAGTGACTGCGTTAGTACAGGGCCCCATAGGTGGATGTTGGCCTTGTATATATCTATCGGGACGCCATCGGGGCCCGGAGCTTTTCCTGATTTGCTTAGAGATATGGCTTCCTCTACCTCCTCAAGGCTAAATTGCGGGGTTATTAACGGGCGTGTGCCTTCCTGTAGGGCTTGATCATGTGCGGACAGTGTAGGGTTCTCTACGCTGACTCGCGCATATATTTTGGAGAAGTGTGCTATCCAATCTTCTTCGGATATCGCTATTTCCATTCTGGGGGGGTCTCTATCCCCAAGCATAGGTGCATTAATGGTTTTCCCAAAAAGAATATTATCTTTTGTGCGGCTAGCTGTATGAAGAGTTTCCCACAAGGTTCTTTTTAGGGACATTTTCCTTCCCTTCATTGCTGCTTTGTATTCTTGTCTACACTTACGTATCTCGGATGAAGATCTTTTTGGGGCTTTTAGAGCTTTTTTCAGTTTCTTATGTGCTTGTGAGCAATTATAATCAAACCAACCGGTGGCCCTTTTTTTTCCCTGGTTACCCCTTCTGGTGGTTAGGGCTTTCTTTATAGATTGCATGATCAATATAAAGGCGTTCAAACGTCGCCCTGGGTCTATGTTCTCACTTAAACAGTCTGCGAAAGCGTACTTGCAGTTAATTAGTAGCTGTTTGAGGAGGAAGTCGGGGTCGATCTGTGACCATTTCAGGATGTATTTGTTATGTGGCGTTGACTCAGTATCATCTAACGAGGTGGGCCTGTCATCTCTATCAGGTGTTATGGGGGTTACTAGGAGGTTGAGGCTCTGGGGGTAGTGATCGCTAATTGCGATGTCATGCAGGGTATATTTCTTGAGGTAGTGTGAGAAATGGGTTGACATTAAGACATAATCAATCACAGTATTTGCACCCCTTCCATTGTATGTTGGATTAAACTTTGATTCAGCAGTGTGTAATTCATTTGCAAAGGATAAATTATGGGTTTGTGCGAGTAAGTTTAATGCGTCTCCTTGGGTGTTATGTGCAAAATGGAGACTTAAGCCAACGCCCTCAGAATCCCAGCCACAAACCTTGTCAGAAGTTTCTTTACAGGGGTGGACGTTGAAGTCACCTCCCCAGATCATGAAGATCTCCCGGCTGTTATTGGTGCTTGTTATTTTTTTAAGGTCATTACCCATCTCCGTTAGAATGTTGACAAGCTCTCCTGGGATTGCATTATTATAAAAGTTAATGAGGACTAGGTGAGTCTTATGATCCAAGTTGCCCTCTATCATTTGATAGTATAGACTCGTGAATTTCATCTCTAGGTTTTGTAGTCGTAGCTTGTTAGAGATGTATGTGCATAGACCCCCTTTTGATCTTCCGTGACTAGACGGGGCAGCTGGTGAGTGAAATGTTTTATAACCGTTAATGTGAAGGGGGCTCGTCGTCCACGTCTCTTGGAGACATATGCATGAATATTTTTCTATAAAGTTCACCCAAGCCTCATTGGCTAATTTATTATTTAGACCTGCAATGTTCCAGAATAGTATAGCAATCTCTGCTTTCTGTTTAGAGATACCTAGCTGGTCCGCTGGTGTACCGACAGATGTGATGTCATCTAATGACTGGGGTGAAATTCTGTGGGCACTGTTTTGGGTTGGGTAAGTATGGGGGCTGTTTACTATGGAATCTGTTATATGTGATGTTTGTCCTTCGTTTGAGGCCCGCCCTGATTTGTGTTCTATCTGGGATTGTTCTTCTGGAGCTGTCTGATTCTTATTAAGTCAATCAGTATCTTCTAGGGCCGTGAGGGTATGAAATCTGTTGCGCCCTGTTGGAAAATCTGGTGTATTAGAGAGTACCCTTGCTGGTTGTGGGCCTATGGGGTTATGTCCCTCTGGGCTTTGGTAAAAGAAACCTAAGGGTAGTTATGCTGTGAATAGCCAGATTTCTTGTAACAGTGTCATAGAGTCCCTTAATGGGGTATAAGCTAAGCTGTGATCGCCCACCCCACCCACCAAACAGGATGTTTGGCTCTATCTTAAGCAGATAGGAATGTGGGGGCAAGAGGTCCCGACCAATTACTTATTACCATCATTAAATTAGATTTGGGGGGCGTGTCCAAGATGGCGGCGAGCTAGGACGTTCCCGTCCGCCGCCTCGGCCTGCAAAAGTGCCTTTCTGCCCGGTGGGGGGAAGCCTGGAGGCTCCCCCCGAACCTTGAAGCACCCCTGGGGGTACGTGGCTGCTCGGCGGGGGCCCTGACCTGAGCCGCACCGCTCCCGCGGGGAAACAGAGATCGGCCCTGGAATCGGGGCGGGGCCGCGGAGCGGCGCGAGAGGCGGCCTGGGCTGAGAGAAGAGCTTTCCCCCGGCGGACTGATGAGCTTGGCGCCAGTGGGTTGTGGGGCCTAAGAGGCTCACTCTGGGCCACGGGAGTGACTGGACCACGGAGTGGGTCTCAGGCCTCAGACGTCGGAGCTCCCTGAGGAAGAGGGGCGCCCTCGCCCCTGCAATTGGACTGGGGGCTGCGGGCCGGCGCTCTCCACCAAGGTGCCTATGAGGCGGGCTGCGTAGAAGTTTGAGGCCCCGACAGATGACAAGGGGCCCGCTGACTGGCCCCATTGCTGCCGCACTTCACCACCCAAACTGTAATTAAGAGTGGTCCCGCACACACGGTGGAAGAGGCAGCTGAAGCGGATCTTTGGAGGTGGTGGCTGCCGGGTGTTGGATTCGGGAGCGGACCCTGGCACGGTGGCACTTGGTGGTCGGTCTCAGACGGAGACTTTGGAGGACCTGCACAGTTGAATTGGCGAATCGTGAGTAGGCCGGCGCGACATGGCGAGGTCTAAACCCAAACGTGAGCGCTCAGTGAGGGACATGCTCGCTGGGCCGCGCCTGACATCTGGGAGTACGGCGGAGGACTTACCTGCGGCGAGGGCCCTGGAGAATCGGGTGGAGTCAGACCCAGATGAGAGTTCTCCCGTTACGAAGGGCTTTCTGACTTCCCTGTTTGACTCCCTTTGGGGCGATATCCAAGAGCTGCGTAGGGACATCTCTCAGGAGGTGAAGGAGTTGCGAGGAGAGGTTACCTCCTTGGGTGAACGAGTATCACAGCTAGAAGATGGTGAGGTCCCACGCAGTGAGGAAGTGGCGGCCCTGCAACTGGAGGTAGTACGCCTCCGAGAGCAGCAGGACCTCCTCCAGATAACGGTCGAGGATTTGGAAAACCGCTCCCGTCGACAAAATATTCGTATTAAAGGTGCTCTGGTTGGTGCTGAAAAGGAGAACATTGGGGACTACGTGGCGGACCTTTTTCGCTCTATACTTGGCCCGGACGAGACACAGGAGGTGGTCCTGGACCGGGTTCATTGTGTCGGGTGTGCGGGTGGCCCTGGAAACCGCCCTCCGGACATTCTAGCCTGTCTCCATAATTTTGTTCTCAAAGAAAGGATCCTACAGCGGGCCTGCAGTGTTCCGCAGGTACTCTTTCGAGGGCATGAACTCCAATTATTTCACGATTTATCTGTGCGGACTTTGCAGAGGCGGAGAGATTTTAGACCGATCACGGATCACTTGCGAGCGAACAATGTGTCCTATTCTTGGGGCCACCCATTCCGCTTGGTCTTCCGCTGGGAGGAGCAGCTCCGGCAGGTGAAGTCTGTTTTGGAAGCCAGCCGTATCCCGGGTCTGGAGGATTTGGGCAGGGAGGCGAGCGAGGAGGCGATCCGGCCAGTGGGGGGTCCTCCCTGTTGGCAGAGGAAAGAGAAAAGAAGGAAGCTGGCACGCCCAACGGCCTCGGAGCTGAGGTCGGAGAGAGAATCTGTTTTGAACAGTGTGGCCGCCGGGACTTCGGCCTAGGGGGGGCCGCCGGGGCTGCCCAGGATTGCTTCTGGCCGCGTTGCTAACAGCATGCTGATCGTGGAGGAGGGTCGGGCGGCGGGGGCGATGGACTTGGTTACTCAACATGGTTGGATATAATGCCCCGTGGAGACTTCACCTCGCGAAGATGGACATTCGAGGACTTCTGTTTTTTATGCACCTGTTGTGCGTGTTCGTTGTTTGTTGTTGGGTTTCCCTGCGATACTGGCTCCTTGTAGTGATACCCTGAGGTCTGGGTGCTCCAGATGGTCCGGATCTGTATGTGGGGGGTGGTCCTCTGCCGTGCTCCCTTCTCCTTGGCGTGTTCCCCTCAGTATAGGATATGATCATTAAATGTATAAGCTTAAATGTTCGGGACTTAATAACCCAACCAAGAGGTTAGCCATCCTATCCGCCTTAGAGAGATCGGGGAGTCATATTTGTCTCCTGCAGGAGACGCACCTTGTTTTCAAAGATACTTATCGTATGCGCTCTAAGTGGTTCCCCAGACAGTTCTGGTCCTCGCTACCATCAAAGCATGCAAGGGTGGGGATACTCCTCTCATGTTCATTCCATGGGGAAGTGATATCAAAATTGCACAAGTTTCCAGGGAGGCTTCTAGCAATGAGGTTTAGACTGGGGGGCTTTTCCTTCACTATTGCTTCCTTATATGCGCCTAACTCCCAGCAGGAAATCTTCCTAAGACAGGCTTTGACTCCGCTGCTCCAATCTCCTGATGGTGCTGTCCTGTTGGGGGGCGATTTTAATTTGGTGATGGACGGGGACCTGGATCGCTCAGGCCACCAGTATGGGCAGACGGGGTCTTTGTCGGATGCTGGTCGACAGTGGCTGAGCGAGTGTGGCCTGGTGGATGTTTGGAGGAGTGCGCATCCCACGTTAAGGGATTATTCCTTTTACTCAGCAGCAACTAAAACATATGCTAGGTTGGACCTTTTTCTGGCAACACAGGAGCTTCTCCCCCGGGTTGGGGACTCAGCGATTGAGCCGCGAGCCTTGTCCGATCACGCCCCGTTCACAGTTGAAATTCATATGAATATGGTGCAGGTAGGCACATCGGGGTGGCGATTTAGGGATTCGATGCTCCAGAATGGGGCAACGTTAGAGGCGATCCGAAGGGCAATAATAGATTATCTTAGCTTTAACGATGATGGGATGATAAGCGTTGCGACGCTCTGGGAGGCACTGAAGGCAGTGCTGAGGGGCGAGGTGATGTCGCTTTCTGCTAGGGACAATAAGGCAAGGGGCCGACTTAGGGAGGACTTAGAGCAGCGAGTGAGGGTCTTGGAGCGTTCGCATAAGCACACCGGCGCCCCTAGAACTTGGCGAGAGCTTGGGAAAGTGAGGAAGCAGCTTAGGAGGTTGGACTGGGACAGGGCAGAGTATGCGGTGGTTCGCCTTAAACAAAAGTATTATGCAGGAAGTAACAAGTGCGGGAAGCTATTGGCGCACAGATTGAGAGCGCAGCGCGCGGCATCAATGATAAAAATGGTTTGCTCACCCTCGGGAGCAGAAGCATATACAAGCGATCAAATAGCAGAGGCTTTTGCAGAATTCTATCGAGGTCTATATCAGGCCGAGGAGCCTGACTCCGTAGCTCCAGAATCTTTCTTAGAAGGTATAGCAATTACTCCCTTGACTGAAAGGGAGGCAATCTCGCTAGATCAACCTATAAGGGCAGAGGAGGTCATATCAGCAATTGCATGGCTCAAAATTGGGAAGTCACCTGGCCCTGATGGTTTTTCGGCGCTCTTTTATAAATCCTTCTGTATGGAACTTGTACCAGTCCTGGTGCGACTCTTTAACTCCTTTCGTTTAACCGGCGCCCTCACGCCTAGCATGTTAGACGCTACCATCGTGGTTATCCCGAAGCCAGGGAAGAACCCAGAGGAATGCGCCTCATACAGGCCGATCTCCCTCCTGAATATTGATGCCAAACTATTTACTGGCAATTTGGCACATCGTCTCAACTATTATTTGCCGGGGCTTGTGGATCCCGACCAAGCGGGGTTTATACCGCATAGGCAGTGTAGTGATAATACCAAGCGACTGCTCCATCTGCTGGATAAAACCGAACGCTCTCGTAGGGAAGCGCTCTTCCTATCCATCGTTGCTGAAAAGGCGTTCGATAGGGTTCACTGGCCATGCCTGTTTAAGGTGCTAGAGCGCTTCGGGCTGGGTCCTGGTTTCATGGCATGGATTCGCTGCATTTATCAGGCGCGTCGGGCGGCGGTTCGAGTCAATGGGACGCTCTCTTTACCTTTCGCGGTCCAAAGAGGGACCAGGCAGGGGTGCCCGCTTTCGCCCCTCCTGTTCGCGCTTTACATGGAGCCTATGGCGCAGAGGCTCCGGGACAACCCTCAGATTACAGATGTGAAGTTTGGGGGGGATGAACATCTCATTTCCTTATACGCGGACGACGTCATCCTTACTTTGGCGGAGCCTACTACCTCTTTGCCAGCATTAATGGGTGTATTAGAGGAATTTGGACGGGTTTCTGGATTCCGGATGAACATGCTAAAATCGCAGGCTATGGGCAAGTTCATCAGTGCTGAACATGAAAGGGACCTGAAGGCCCGATTCCATTTCATGTGGTCTTCCTCGGGGCTTCCGTACTTGGGGATCGAGCTGGGCTCCACGGTCGCCCGCACGGCGTCACTGAATTATGCAAAACTAATCCGGGAGGTGCAGCTTGACTTAGAGACTTGGGGGAGACTCAAACTCTCTTGGCTGGGCAGGGTGGTGGCAGTGAAGATGACCATTCTACCACATATACTGTATCTATTTCAGGCGCTTCCGCTGGAGCCCCCGCCGCGAACGATAGCGACCCTCCAAACAACAGTCCTAAGATTTATTTGGGAAGGGAAGGCGGCGCGGCTACCGTGACAGGTGCTGTATCGCCCTAAGCAGAGGGGCGGGCTGGCGGTCCCCTGCCTCCTTCGATACTTCCAAGCAGCACAACTGCGTTTCCTCTTGGAATGGAGCCGGCCGTCTTCTGAGAAGCATTCGTGCTTCATGGACCAGGCAGTGGTTGGCTCCCACATATGGAAGGAACCCTGGCTTGGGTGCCGACACAGATTGCGGGGGCTGTATGTTTCCCCGGTCACGGAGGTCTCGATGCGAGTGTGGGATCGGGTGGCTTCCAGGGCGGGCTTGACGACCTTCCCGTCCCCAATGACTCCCTTGGGTGCGAACCCTGATTTTGCTCCGGGCCTGCAGTCTGAGGCATTGCGTCGATGGTATGAGGGGGGCTGTAAAAGGGTGGGATATTTATTCGATGAGCAGGGGGTTATCCCTTTTGACCAGCTGAGGGAGACATACGGCCTAACTGAGGCCGATAGGATGATGTAATATCAAATACGACATTGGGCCCTGCTCCCAGCCAACAGGACATTAATAGACAGGCCGTTAACACCGTTTGAAAAATGGATTCTAACGAAAAAGGGCGATAAGCGTGTGGTTTCTGAGCTCTATGCTCTCTTGCGGGGAGGCCCGCCCGCCCAAGACTAAGGGTCAATTGAGATGGGAGAGGGAACTGGAGAGAGAGCTATCGGAAGATGAGTGGGAGAGTATTTTCTATAGGGCGCACCACACAGCTTACAATGCTGCAGGCACAGAGACAGCCTACAAAGTGGCCTTCTCCTGGTATTACACCCCAGCAAGGATCCACACATGGGATCATGATAAATCTAGTCTTTGCTGGAGGGGGTGCGGTGGAGGGGGGTCGCTTGTGCATTTATTATGGCACTGTCCCAAATTATATCGGTACTGGAAGAACATAATAGATACTATTGACACGGCTTTTGACACTCAGATCCCTAGATTCCCTGCGTATATCTTGTTGGGCCTTCCCAACCCTCTCACCTTTTCCCTGAGATCATTGAAGGGACGGTAGATGGCCTTAGCTTTAAATAATGCAATACAGCTGTTGCTATCCGTCTGGGGGACCGAGCAGATCCCGACAACAGTTTCATGGCTACACAAACTCTGGTTTATTCTCGCTATGGAAAAGCTCACCCTGACCTCTCAGCAACGGAGCAGGGACTTTAAAGAACTTTGGCAACCATTCTTACGAATTTTATCTGGGGAGTTCTCAGAACTGACATGTCCGACTTACTTGAGGGTTCTGAATTTGAATTGAGTGAAGGGAGCGAACCTTTAGGGGGATGTATACATAGGACCAGGACTATATTGTAAAGGAGCCTGGAACTGTTTGATTCTTGTATTGTCAGCCAGCTGTGGGGAAACAAAGTTGTATTTTGTATTTAAGGTTTTTTTATCGTTGTGCTTGAAGTAAGCTGTCTTTGAACCTAATGGTATTACTTTGATGTGTTGCGTATGCGATGTTCTATAATTGAAAAGTCAATAAACAGATTTAATCCATAAATTAGATTTGGATTGTTGGGCAACCTATCTAACAGTGCTTTTCCATTACTGTTATTATACTGGGGTGGTCCCTAGTTCATGGAGGGGTGGTATTATTCTGCCATTGCATAAAAAGGGTCCTTTAAATTCACCATGTAATTACAGACAGATAATTTTGTTAGATGTCACAGGAAAGATCCTTGTCAAATGTGTTTTCCTCTAATCTGCTAGAATGAGTGGAGGAAACAAATTATATACATTTGGGGCAGGCAGGCTATAGAGTTGGTCATTTGACCTTGGATAACATAAATGTGATCCACCTCTCATTGGAAAAACATGTGAAACGGAGGGGGATGCCTGTCTACATGGCCTATATGGATTTTTCAACAGCCTTTGATCGTGTAGACAGGCAGACCCTTTGGAAAAAGCTGAATGCCATGGGTATACCAGGGGGTCTTCTAAAACGTATTATCGTCCTTCATTCAGACATCTGGTGTCATGTTATGCTAAGTGGTAGGTGGGGCATGACTCCAAAGATATTGACTAGAAATGGCCTGAAGCAGGGTTCCCTGTTGGTTTTTTCTTTCTCTATGGCAGATCTGCCCAATGTGTTGAGTAAGGCTTGTGGGGATGCGCAAAAATTAGGTGCCTATCCTTTAGGGAACCTCCTTTATGCGAATGATATCGTTTTGTTAGATCTGACTCCCAAAGGCCTCCAGAAGCATCCTGAAGTTCTGTCTTTTTACTCTGTCGCCCAATATCTGAGGGTCGCTGTAAATAATACCCAAATCATGAGGTTTTGTCCAAAGGGTTGTTCAACTGGCAAAACATACAAGTGGATTTATAATAACTCGACCTTAGAAGTAGTAAAGTCATATCCTTATCTGGGAAGAATTATATCAGCAAACTTGGCTGATGCACGTACATCGCATTTATCGAATAAGGCTTTCCCCCATTGTAATGCACTAAAGTCACTTTATGGAGCAACAGGCTATATGCATTTTAATCATCTTTCAACCGTATATAAAATTAAGGTTCCTTTTACCGGTTAATATGCTGTAGAGACAATTACTATCAATCAATGGTCATTTATGAATGAAATGGAAGGCAAGATTCTTTGCTTTATTTGCACTTTAAATTCCTTAGTCTCGATAGAAGCTCTAAGGTTAGAATTAGGCTTGGAGAGCTCTTACATAGGAGGTTTTGCATCTGTTTTAAGATGGTGCCACTGTATTTTACTTGCTAAAGAAACGTCTTTCAGGAGTCTTATAGCTATGGAATGTCTTCTTCCTTCTGCAAAGACTGGGGTGTTTTTAACTAATATTATATTTGCACGTCAGCACTTTTCCTTGACTAGTTTAGACATTTAGAATATGATCTATGTTCACCTTAAAAACTTTAGAAAGTACAAAACATGAACATTTTTTCCGTGGTGAATGATATGGATTTATGTAGTGCAAAACCTCGTTTTCATGGTGTCATTCAATCATGCCAGGCAGCCACACTGCAGGTATATTTAAATTGGAACCTGGAACATAGGGTGCGAAGGTGCATAGTGTTATGTAGACTGAAATGTTTGCTGTTCAAAACTGTAACAGATGCATGGCAGAACATCGCATGGAAAAGAATCTGTACTTTTTGCCATAATAGTGTACAAACAAGCATGTAATATTTGTTTGTCCTGTTTTAAGGGGATACCAACAGAGATTTTTAAAATTGCTTTTAAAAAGTATGGAATTATAACAGCGAATGCTGCTATAGAGATGATAAATTGCCCTGTGACTAAGTTAATGTGTGGAAATTGTTTTTAATTTGTTAGTTCTTTTTTTTTAATTTTAATAATTTGATGTATTTTACATATTGCAGATTTCATTGTAAAATCTATATTGCTGATTAAAAACTTGAAACCTGAACTTACTGGCAACACAGAACTGAACATGCAAACGCTGAAAAAACAATTTCAAGAACAGAATAAAAGGTTATGGTTTTGCACAATTCAAGGACAAGTCAAAAAGTAAAGAAAAATTGAAAATATTATAATTAAACATTTATTTTATCATATAATCTGATATACTTCTAAAATTCAGTATATTAAGTTTGTACTTTTTTATTGTTTGCAGCATGCACAGATACCAAAATGTTCAACACAGTTACATATATAACTTCCCAGAAAGGGACACCCAATACTAAGACATATGGGTTATCTATAGACTATAGAGAGCACTCCCAAAGACAAACCCCACTGAAAGTGCACTAAGTGCCACTGTAATGGATGTTATGGGCAAGCTGCTACTATTAGTTCCACTGTTGAGAATGTAAAAGCTGAAGTACAAGTTTGTAACATAGGGGGTCATTATGACCCTGGCAGTCGGGGTTAATATGGTGGTAGTACCGCCAACAGGCTGGCGGTACATACCGCCATATTATAAGATTGGTGGGTTGGCTGCAGCCAACCTGCCACTTCTCCACTCATACCGTCATGGCGGTATGCACCGCTGGGCCGGAGATGTCTATCTCCAGCCCGGCGTCCCACAGAGAACCGCCCATGGCATTATGAGCCGGCCTACCACCATGGCGGTAGGCCCTACCGGTGACAGGGAATTCCTTTCCTGTCCCTGGTAGGTGGCTCCCCGACCCCCCCACACTCACCTGATGCCCCCTCCATCCAAACTCACCCCCACCTGCTCCCCATACATATACTAACCCCCACCCCCTCTGATCCACAAACACACCCCACCCCCCTCCGATCCTCAAACACACCCCACCCACATACACGCACACAACCGCAGACACGCACAAGCAACACAACTGACCCCATAGCCACACACATCAACCTCCACCAGTCACAGCGCCCCTCACCCCACAAACCCCTCGCTGCATAGACGCACACACTCACATGCACCACGCATACACCCATTCAGTAACACTGCCATAAACGCATTTATACACACACTGCATACACGCATACTTACAGACATACTGGCACACATTCTTACACAATCACACTGACATGCAGACACACACGCACTTCATTCTTACACGCATTCACTCACACGCATACAACCACACAAACTACACAACACACACAGACGCATTCACACACGCACTCATACACTCAGACACACACACAAACAACACCCATACCTTCTCACCCCCCTCCCCTGTTGGATACCCAACTTACCTTGTTCGGCGAGGAGGTCGTCTGGCCGGGAAGAGGTGCTGCTACTGCCAGCAGCGCCCCGCCAGCAGAACACCGCCAGGCTGAATTTCTGGTCAAAATACGGCTGGTTGTGTTCTACTGGCATAGCGTTGCTGGCGGTGGCAACACCAGGTTACCACCGTCCGCCAGTATGATCACTGCCGAATTTCCCCCCTTCTTGTGGCGGAAGTCCGGCAGTGATCATAATATGGCAGACGGATGATAGCCACGGTGACGGTATTTTGGCGGCCATCGCCGCGGCGGTAGGTGGTTTTTACCGCCAATGTCAAAATGACCACCGTAGTGTAATAATTAAAAGAAGCTAGCATTAGCTGTTCAACGCTGACAGTAACGATTTTTAAAGACTATGACCTGGGTTAGAGTTTGGCAGATGGGTACTCCATCACAAACATAACAGATGTTACTTATTACAAGTACCATAAAATCTAATACACTTGTAATAAGGCAGGCACAGTACCTGTTATGTTTGTGACAGAGTTACCCATCTGCTAAACTTCAAGTCAGGTCATATATTGCTAACATTTGTGTGGAACAGTTACCCACAATATCAAATTTATAAAGTCTGATTTCTAGACCTAAAGCAACTGTAGAAAGCCATAATAGACTCAAAAAGATTTGAGAAGATAGGTATTCTTGATAACCTACATATAACTCTCACCAAGGTCAACTTCATTTTCTATGATGAAGTAAATAAATAAAGAATTTTCTGCACAGCAAATTTAATAGTACTCTGACACTGTGCACTACCTGATTAAAGAAAGGAACTTTTAATCTTGTCACCACCCTTTGTACAGCTGTATAACATTCAAAAGCTGCACCAGAACACTCCTATGCTACTAATTTATGAACTATTGCCAAATAAGCAAGGCACCACATATCAAAAATTATTATCAGCTATACCAGAAAACTGGCTAACTACTTAGCACAAAAAATGGTTGTGGATTTTAAACAGGCAGTGCTTCAAGCAGTCCTTATAATATTCTCTTACACTGAAATACAAAGCTGCTATTACCATTTCAACCAAGCCTTATGGAAACATCTTTAGAAATCACTGTTAAGAATCAATTACCCTACCAATACTTATTTTGCCTTCTAAATCAGAAAGCTAATTGTCCTCCATTATATACCATATAAAACATTCTAACTTACCACTAGCATCCTCATTTTATCAAGAAATAGAGGCACGACTAACACCCTTCTTAGACTACTTTGAAGATATTTTGATTGGGTACATGCACCATTCAGGACACAGGCGCCAACCCAAGTTCCACATACCTTGGTTTAATGTGTACAGCAGTGCACCAGCCCTGGAAACCAAAACTTAAAAACGTATAATGTAGTGCAAGCGTGACATAATTTCTTCCAAGGCACTCTTAGCAACTCATAGAAATCTTTTAAAAAACATACCTATCAAGAACTATGCCAAAGGCAGGCCCTAGTATAGTAATTACAGAGTAAAGTAGCCTAACAGACACACCAGGTATAGTGCTAACAATAATAAAAATTGTGCAGCATTTCCAGCACCCTCAAAACGACTTGTTGCTTTCTACTGATGAAGAAATGAATCCAGAAACACGTCTAGAGTTACACTGGCTGCACCAACAAGAGTGACAAATTAAAGACTACTACTAAAGTAAGTGTTGTCATGCACTGCATTTATCATGATGCAGTCAGGCAAAATAAGTGCTGGAAAGGCAAGGCAGTGTTACTTCCACCAGCCTACATTTTATTGGCCGATAGATCTTAGGATTGCCAAAAATGTAAACATGTACATTAATGTTGGGAAACGGCTCAATCAGAAAAGGATGTTTACTTTAGTGGGACAGCTTAACTTCAGGTCCGAACAAGTCTATAAAGGCTAAATAAAGGAGATTTGCAAAAGCGAATAATGACAGTCTTATAGCCATTAAAATAGAACCTTTCATCCCACAAGAGTGGACACTCTTAAGACATTCCACAACCACACATTCCACACCTAACCCTTAGTGAAGAACCAAGTGATATCAAAGACCACAGGCTACAATAACCTGACTCTGCATACAAGTTGAATAAAAGAGACGGAGCGACACCCTTGTACACAAATTAAAGATGTCTGTTTAAATCAAATAAACTTTCCCTATGTATAACTATTGTTTTGTCAGGTAGTAAAGACTTAAAACATATAACATTTAAAATAATCTACAATGAATGTTATGTGCAAATAGTATGTTGTGAAAATGGTATTAGAGTGTAACGAATTATCAATTGATTCTCAATGCAGCAGATGCAGCAGATGCTCTTTAAAAGGGGGGAGGGGTGAAGTGTTCATCCTCTAGTAGTTATCATTAAATCTTTCCTAGAAACCTGAGAAAGCTGCTTGCCGGTCTGATTATAGATCCCGAGCCTTTCCTCACTTTTTATCGCTAGGCCCCACATACCAGTGAAAATCCCCTATGCTCCCCGGGTACCAATTGTTTTTTCTGTCTCCCTTCAGACTTGTTAACCCCATGATTGCAGTTCCGGTCACACACAGCAGCTGGTAGTGAGTGTTTTTGTTTCTGTAATCTTGACTTACTTGATTTCCTGTTCTGTGTCCAGCAGACCAGTAGGTTGATGTGTGTGGCACAGGTCTACAATCTACCCCACTAAATTACCATAGCTGAGGTAGAGAGGGTGCTGTTGTAAGCCTTTGCACTACTATGTTGCTTTGTTCCACAAGTTGCATCTGCTCTTTTAATCTTCTAATGTGTGCGGGCGGCTTCTGACTATCTGTACCGCAGCCCAGCTCTGATATGGCAGCATCTTGCAAGACAGTTAAGCCAGATTGTTATGTAGCACCAGTAAACAGAGACTTGAACTTTTTCTTGGAGCTTTGTTCAGAACAGACGTGTGTTCTGTGTTCCTTCCAGAGTAGAGGAGGACAGTTAAAAGATTTGACTAGCCACATCAGCCTTCTATTGGCTCAGGGTCCAGGGCTTTATGGCTGCCATGAGGGTGTGGTGCGATGGGCCTGTTGGGTGACATGAGGGTGGTGGTACCCTGGGCCTATTTTCATTTGAAGTCCCTGCTGTGACATTTCTTATCAATGTAGGATCCTAGAGTATAGATGATGAGGCTCCCTTTCTTCTGACCATGGACATTGCAGAAGCCGTCAAGTAGTTTGTTCTGGTACACCTACAGTTGTGAAGCCCTCTGTTTGTCACGGTGGCCATCTTCCTCAGGATCTGCCCAGCGCTCAATGGGCCCACCTCCCGGCACCTCCAACTCAGAATGCCTTTGTAGGCCTGATTATTAGAGTGGCCAAAGGAGGGGAAGGGAGTGGGATGGTGTAGGAAGTTGCTCTGTATGTACTATTTCAAAGTAAGAAATAGCATGCACAGAGTCCAAGGGTTCCCCTTAGAGGTAAGATAGTGGCAAAAAGAGATAATTCGAATTCTCTATTTTGTGGTAGTGTGGTCGAGCAGTAGGCTTATCAGAGGGTAGTGTTAAGCATTTGTTGTACACACACAGGCAATAAATGAGGAACACACACTCAAAGACAATTCCAGGCCAATAGGTTTTTATATAGAAAAATATATTTTCTTAGTTTATTTTGAGAACCACAGGTTCAAGATTTACAAACAATACTTTAAATGAAAGGTATTTCACTTAGGAACTTTAGGAACTTCGAATTAGCAAAATAGCATATACAGTTGTCACACAAATGGCAATAAGCTATTTTAAAACTGGACACTGCAATTTTCAACAGTTCCTGGGGGAGGTAAGTGTTTGTTAGTTTTGCAGGTAAGTAAACCACCTACAGGGTTCAAAGTTGGGTCCAAGGTAGCCCACCGTTGGGGGTTCAGGGCAACCCCAAAGTTACCACACCAGCAACTCAGGGCCGGTCAGGTGCAGAGGTCAAAGTGGTGCCCAAAACACATAGGCTTCAATGGAGAAGGGGGTGCTCCGGTTCTAGTCTGCCAGCAGGTAAGTACCCGCGTCTTCGGAGGGCAGACCAGGGGGGATTTGTAGGGCACTGGGGGGGACACAAGTCAGCACAAAAAGTACACCCTCAGCGGCACGGGGCGGCCGGGTGCAGTGTGCAAACAGGCGTCGGGTTTGCAATGTAGTCCAATGGGAGACCTAGGGGTCTCTTCAGCGATGCAGGCAGGCAAGGGGGGAGCTCCTCGGGGTAGCCACCACCTGGGCAAGGGAGAGGACCACCTGGGGGTCGCTCCTGCACTGGAGGTCGGATCCTTCAGGTCCTGGGGGCTGCGGGTGCAGTGTCCTTACCAGGCGTCGGGTCTTTGAAGCAGGCAGTCGCGGTCAGGGGGAGCCTCTGGATTCCCTCTGCAGGCGTCGCTGTGGGGGCTCATGGGGGTCAACTCTGGCTACTCACGGGCTCGCAGTCGCCGGGGAGTCCTCCCTGTAGTGTTGGTTCTCCACAAGTCGAGCCGGGGATCGTCGGGTGCAGAGTGCAAAGTCTCACGCTTCCGGCGGGAAACGTGTGTTCTTTAAAAGTTGCTTCTTTGTTGCAAAGATGTTTCTTCTTTGGAGCAGAGCCGCTGTCCTCTGGAGTTCTTGGTCCTTTTAGATGCAGGGTAGTCCTCTGAGGCTTCAGAGGTCGCTGGACCCTGTGGAACGCGTCGCTGTTGCAGTTTGTCTTGAAGTGGGGAGACAGGCCGGTAGAGCTGGGGCCAAAGCAGTTGGTGTTGCCGTCTTCTCTGCAGGGCTTTCAGGTCAGCAGTCCTTCTTCGTCTTAGGTTGCAGGAATCTATCTTGCTGGGTTCTGGGAGCCCCTAAACACTCGATTTAGGGGTGTGTTTAGGTCTGGGGGGTTAGTAGCCAATGGCTACTAGCCCTGAGGGTGGCTACACCCTCTTTGTGCCTCCTCCCTGAGGGGAGGGGGGCACATCCCTAATCCTATTGGGGGAATCCTCCATCTGCAATATGGAGGATTTCTAAAAGTCAGAGTCACCTCAGCTCAGGACACCTTAGGGGCTGTCCTGACTGGCCAGTGACTCCTCCTTGTTTTTCTCATTATCTCCTCCGGCCTTGCCGTCAAAAGTGGGGCCGTGGCCAGAGGGGGCGGGCAACTCCACTAGCTGGAGTGCCCTGGGGTGCTGTAACAAAGGGGGTGAGCCTTTGAGGCTCACCGCCAGGTGTTACAGTTCCTGCAGGGGGAGGTGAGAAGCACCTCCACCCAGTACAGGCTTTGTTACTAGCCACAGAGTGACAAATGCACTCTCCCCATGTGGCCAGCAACATGTCTAGTGTGTGGCAGGCTGCTAAAACTAGTCAGCCCACACTGGTAGTCGGGTATGGTTTCAGGGGTCATCTCTAAGATGCCCTCTGGGGTGTATTTTACAATAAAATGTACACTGGCATCAGTGTGCATTTATTGTGCTGAGAAGTTTGATACCAAACTTCACAGTTTTCAGTGTAGCCATTATGGTGCTGTGGAGTTCGTGCATGACAGACTCCCAGACCATATACTCTTTTGGCTACCCTGCACTTACAATGTCTAAGGTTTTGCTTAGACACTGTAGGGGCATAGTGCTCATGCACTTATGCTCTCACCTATGGTATAGTGCACCCTGCCTTAGGGCTGTAAGGCCTGCTAGAGGGGTGACTTATCTATACCTATAGGCAGTGTGAGGTTGGCATGGCACCCTGAGGGGAGTGCCATGTCGACTTTGTCATTTTATCCCCACCAGCACACACAATCTGGCAAGCAGTGTGTCTGTGCTGAGTGAGGGGTCCCCAGGGTGGCATAAGATATGCTGCAGCCCTTAGAGACCTTCCCTGGCATCAGGGCCCTTGGTACCAGGGGTACCAGTTACAAGGGACTTACCTGGATGCCAGGGTGTGCCAAATGTGGAAACAAAGGTACAGGTTAGCGAAAGAACACTGGTGCTGGGGCCTGGTTAGCAGGCCTCAGCACACTTTCAAATCATAACTTGGCATCAGCAAAGGCAAAAAGTCAGGGGGTAACCATGCCAAGGAGGCAGTTCCTTACAGATGGGAACAGCAGGGAAGGAGATCTGCAACACACAGTGTGCAATACAGAATACTGTCAGTACAACTTTTCATGCGAGTTAGCATGTGCCATACTTATTTTCGATGCTGCTTTTTAGCTAAAATTCTAAAGTGCTCTGTTCATAGAGGAGAATCGTGTTTAAACCAGAGGAGATGAATAGCTCACATCTAGAATAGTGTCACACTCGCCTCATATCAAACGCATGAAACCATGTACGCTCAGGTCCAGTTAGCTATTGCTAAATGCTTTAACAGTTTACATGTAACTTACATTATATGCCAAACACAACACTAACCAGAGCGTGGGCCATAGTACTGGAGACTAGGTAATGCGGGTCGATAAGTCATAGCCAGCGTTTTGGAATGCGAGCATGTTCCACAAGTTAGGTTGCCCAAGAGAAAAGGCTTACCACACTTGCCAATGACAGTGGAATGGCAGAGGCGCTCCTGCCTCAACAAGAGCAGGAGAACAGGGTGCATCCCCTATAGGAAGATTCACTCTTTATGCAGCTCAGCCACACCCGAGATGGCTACCCTCTAGGTCAGCTGGGATATGTAGTCTTGAATCCAAATGCACTGCAGAGTAGGAAAGAATACACCTAAAAAAAGTGACACAATGCACTGTGACTCAACACTAATGTAGCAGGGCTCATCAATAATTCAGGCAGCTAACAGTGGTCACTGTAGATGGACATGATAGCGCAACCACCAGTGCGCCAACCATGGGACGACATGCGTTTTCCCACAGGAAAGATGCCCAGCGTGGCAGATATTATGACAGGGAGCAACCCATAGTGGCCTATGTGTGCACAGTGGTTTGGGTGGGGTGGACCCTAGAGCTCGCACCACCACGGCCTTTATAGGGTTGCCTTGGGAGGCATGAAACTGCAAAGGCATTGGATGCAGTTCGTTGTTCTCCATTTCTCAAATTGGCAGGAACTTTTACAGTTGTCCTGGTTATTCTGCGGTCTGCCCATCACCTACAGGGCAAGTTTGTCCTGATTCATTTACACAACCAGGGGTCAAAAGTGTATGTGAATGGTCAGTTGGGCACAAAGTGGCCCTTACTGGCTCTGATGACACTAGGGTTCTGTTTTTGGACAGTGACTTGTATCTTTTACCTGTGGGACTCTTATATCCCAGGATGAAACAATGCTTTGGCAAACCTGCTCAGGAGGGTCTTACCATCATCGGCGACTTACGCCATGTTGCAGAAAGGTGTTTCAGCTGCTGTCAGTCATCTCCATTGGTTGGATCTCGCATTCTCGACCAATGCCGTCCTTTCTCAGTTTTTTTATAGAGACCTGGTGTGTAGTACATGGGGGTGGATGCCCTGTCCTTCCATCAGCCTTTGTGGCTTCTTTAATCCTCACCACTACTCCTCCTTCTAAATGAGCAGCAATAGCTCTATGGGGGTGAGGCAGTGATGGTGCTTCTGGTGGCACCATTTTGGCCATGTGGTCACTGCTTTCTTCCATTTGCCCCTGAATCCCCCAGTACAACTGCCACTCTTTCCTTTTACTCTGTGGACCTCTGCTGCTCTTCTGCATCTCTACACCATCTGCTCATTACGGTTTGCAGGTTGAAAGTGTGGGTTGAAAGAAGTGGAATTGTTTCATCGAAGTAACCGTTTGCATTCGGGAAATGTGGCACCCGTCCATCGTCACCTGCTTTGTCAAACACTGGAACTCTTTTGCTGTGCAATGCAAGGTTCAGGGCTGCGCCCTCATTCTTGTGATCCATTCCACATGTGAGATTATCTGAGGGCTGGGTTACTGAAAGGGTTAATTCTTTCTTTGTTGGAGGCTCAGTGGGCCACCTCTTGGCAGTTTCCTACATAGTGGTCTATGATTCTATAACTGCTGTTGTTCTGTAAGAAACCCAGTTATTTAAGATAGTTCCCAATTGTCAGATGATAATCCAAGATATGTGTTTTTTCCACCACGTCATTCTTTCTGGCAGGCATTTTGCTGCCTTCACTGCATCGCCTAATTAAGCAGCACTGCAGATGTATGTGGCAAAATGCCGTCAGCAGTGTGTCAAGAAGAGTCGGGCATGAAGGGGATCTCACCATTAAAAAAAAGTGAAAATTATTGTGTTGCAAACACCAGCGTCGAGAGTGACTCAGTGTTTTCCCTGCAAACCTTGTAATCAAATGTCCACAAATCATAATCTATCCTTCTCTGTCCCTAGGGATCTTCCTTTAGTCTTGTGGGGTGTCTGCGAAGCTCCCTTTGAACATCTCGAATCTGCTCCTTTTTCCTGGCTATATGCTAAATTAGCTTTTCTGGTGGTTTTTACTGCAACCTGTAGTGGGGAAAACAAGGTTAATTGATGGTTTTGGACTATTATTTGCACTTTTTCCCTTACTGAGTTGTGCCACATCTGCTGCAACATTCACTACTAAAGGTTTCTCTCAGTTTCATATGTCACAGGATTTTTTGTCAAGATACTCAGGCAGAGGAGGATCTTTTCTCTTAGTGTCCATAGAGTTCTGTTCACCTACCTGCATAAAACTACAGAGTTCAGGTCTTCAAATTCCCATTCCAAGAAATCTACCATTTGAGTTTAAGTCAGTGGGTGCACTCTGTGATTCGTCAGGTCTCACTTGCCTTGGGTGAATAGTTCCAGACACGGGTTCAGGGCCTCTAGATGTGCTTCTTGGCGACTTCCAGGGCAGAGGATGGTGTAGCCCCTGTCCTCTTACCTGCCTTCTGTTGGGTGTTGGAGTATTCAAATGTTCAGGGATAGAATGTTGGTGGGGGTACCTGAAGCTTCTGAAGTTGGCAGTGCTTTCACATGATTAAAGTCGAAGAGCACATTCTTGAATAGTGTTGTCTTTTCAATGGCGATGAGTTGTGCAGCACTGAATCCATCCTGCCTGAAGCTCTGCCTAGTCAAGATTCAGGCTGACTGATCTTGTGCGGGCTCATTTTCTGGTCCTGCAGATCATTGTGTGTCTTCTGGTATCCTGTAAGCCAGTGATTACCTAATTGTGGCTGCCTGCAGTTGTGCTACCACCACCCATGTGGACGGTTGTAGATTGCAGACCTGTAGCTGTGTTGTCTGTAGAAAACTGTTTTGCCGGGAATAGGATGAGCGTGTACGTTCCTGGGCTCAGCTGTGTCCTACTGTCATAAGGAGAGTTGCACACGCACCTTAGAAATTAATCTGCATGCGCGTGCCTATGGCTGTCAAAAAAAACGAAAGCACTGTTGCCAATGTGGTGCCCATATTGCAGCTTTGTGTAAATAGAAGTGGTGGTGTGGATAGGTTCTTGGCGGTGTTTGACTGTATTTGAATGAGGAGAATAAAGTGTTTGCGCTTGCACAGCTTTAGCTAATTTGCAGATGATTGTGTCGAATATGAGTTTAGAGGAGTAGAGATACCCATATAAGTGATTAGAGGGAGTGGGCGTACTCCTTTAGGTATAAGAGTAGGGAAGTGGCGTTCTTCATTTGAGTGTGGCGCTTGATGCAAGAAAAATTATCCACATAGTTGTTGATGACAGACCTAGAGAAAGAGAGGTTTGGGACTCCAGAAGGACAAGTGTAGAGAGACACTTGGTATATGTTGTAATTTGTTCATTTAGTAGACTGATCTGTCAAGATTGGTGAATCGAGTTTGTGAGAAATTGGTGTGAATGAGATATACTGAAGACTTGGTGAGTACTAAGTGCACTAGACAATAGTCCAAGGAACAGTGGAGTAGTAAAGTTTGCTGGTCGAAGTTTACTCACGATTGTGGGAACTGTGAAAAAGGAGTAGGCGAAAGCTGAAGGTTTCTTTGGAAGGTTCTGAAGCGTTTGTGTTACCCTATCTATAGTAAACGAGAGAATTTGTTTTCTTATTTTTGAGATAGCTCGCAAATTAATATTGCGTTGTTTTGTGTGTGGTCTGTGAAAGGTTAGTACGATAGATTTTGTCAGCATCTCAGCAAAGGTGCTGAGGGGAGTGAATGTGTTGATTGTGACGTAGTAGTGCCACACTGTCATTGGTTGATCGACAAAAATGAGTCGCGCACGGATTCGTCAATCAGTCCGATAATAGAGTAACGCGATTGGGAGGCAGGAGGGGTCGAAGAGAATTGTGGGATTGCAGTCACTTTACATGATTGGTTATTCTTTCTTTAACTTTGTTTACTGCTTGTTGATTTGTTTTTGTTTAAATTGAGTTTGAAATGATTACTATTATTTTTCTTTTTGGGGATACCGAGTTTGAATAAATTGAGTCAAAATGAAGTTTTTCAAAGCTTTGAAATGTTCATTGAGGGGTGATGAATACATTCCAGTATTAGAAGGAGAGATTTGTCTGCCTGAAAATACTCCAGCATATATTGTGTTTGAGGAGAGAAGTGCAGCGGCACGTCTTTGGTTGAAGCACTGGGTCAAAATCACAAAGAAAGAGGGTTATTTAGCTTTTCCAGAACATGGTACATTCAATTTAAGAGTTCTGGATAACCTGAGAACGAAGATGTACAGTCTTAAACCTCCACCTAGGCCAGCGCAGTATGAGGCATTAGCTGTATGGGAGCTGGTAGCGAAGGAAAAGCAGGCTTTAAAATATGAATAGAAAAAGAGAAGGCTAGAAAAAACACTGTCTGAAACGATGTGGGATGAGGAACAGAAAAGATGGAGAGAAGATACATTACACGTGGTTAGGTTATATCCAGCAAGAACAAATGAAGACAAGGTTAAAACAAAAGATGGAAAGAAAAAGAAGAAGGGTTCATTGGAACAGAACACAAAAGAGCCGAAAAGGGTCATGTTTAACGATGATGAAATGGAGGAAGACGAGGTGGTTAACCATGTTGTAGAAACATATCTTCCACCAGATGTGAGACAGCAGAACATAAATGGATTAAATGGGAGTGGTGTGAGTAACATAATTCCTACTGCACCATTTCCTTCAGAATCAGCGAGGAGTGACCTGAGTCATGAGAGAGTTCAGATGCAGAGTAGTTTTAATGACTCGTTGAGCAAAAGACAACAGTTTGAAATGCAAATTCCAAAGATACAGGAAGAAATCCAGACAGTGAGAACAACGGCAAACATAGTACTGTCACAGGGTCATCTAGGGACAAAGATAAGAGAACCTGTACATATACAGATTCCACAAATGCAGAGCATGAGAGCAGGACAAACACCAGGAGCTGGAACGCTGATGAACCCAGATGCAATTACTGTACCTATTACGATGGGTCCAGTGACTCCATTATATGTTCAAGTAGACAATAATGGGGACAATTCATTGCTAAATGTGCAGAATAGACAGGGACCAAGTTTAAATTAAACAAATTATCTAATAGATTTGTCAATTGTCGAGACATCAGGAACAATGTCCCAACAACCGAGTACGAGTTCAGGACAAAGGCGAGGAGCAGGTGCACAAGCTAGTGGAGTATCCTTGAAAGTCTTGTCTGCACAAGAAATAACAGAATGATTGGAGGACTTAAATAGTTTAAAACAGGAGAGAAAAGAAAAAGAGGAAGAAATGGTAACAGAGTAAGATTAAATATGGAAGGGAGTGAACTTTTAGAGGGAACAATGGGAGTGAACTGACTTGACTCGTATACCGAAGGGCAATTGAGATACTTGTGTAAAGTCATTACAAAAGGAGAGAACAGAGTTTATCAACAGTTACAAGATGTAGCAGATGATTATGACATTGATTTGGCAAAGATGAAAACATTGGGAAGGAGTTATAGACTAGATTTGGAGGAAGAAAACTTTGTTCACATGAGATCTGCAGGGATGAGAACACATCTCAAAGAGTTACTTGAGAAGGTACAGGTTTCGAGGGCATTAGATAAATGGGAAAGTAAATGGGACAGGAAAAGAGAGAGACCTAAGAAAGATGATGGGACACAGGCAGGAGATGCAGTAAAAATATTACCAATGAGAGAAACGCCAGGAGGAAATTGTATTCATGTACCTTGGAATAGAAGTGACATCATAAGTTTTACAAATGATTATCCGAGACTGAGAGAGAAGCCTATGGAGTGGTATCAGCAGACAGATAGGTTTGTGAAACTTTCAAAGTGTCTTTGGGAAGATTTGAATACACTTTTTGACATTGTGGTACCAGCAGATTTGTGTTTTGAATGCAAAAGGAGTGTTGATTGGCTGATGAGCGAACCGCAAAGAGATTTGAAAACAGGTGCGCCATCTCCCTAAGTAATGAAATATTACTATAAAGTCATTGAATTTCTTAAAACAAGAGTTTCGCCGAAAAGTGTTGATTGGCAGCGTATTGACAGAACAACACAAGAAGGGAAGGAGTCCGTTCATGCGTATTATGAGAGGTTGTTGAAGGCATTCAAACAATTTAGTGGTGCAGAAACTATTGAAAAGGAAAACATGAATCATTTGGTGTTTAGATTTGTCGATGGGTTAAAACCAGAAGTCAGTCAAATGATTAAGAATCATTTGATATGTTGCAGGCAAAGCCGATAGATGAGGTTCTGCAGTATGCTAAATATTGTAGTGATGAAATTGAGTTAAAGCAAAAGAAGCTGAAAGAAAAGGCGATGGTGATGCAGAGTAAGGCAGCGCAGACAGGGATGCAGTTAAATTTGCAACAGTTGCCACAGGGAAATGGTTTGTTTCCGAATCAAGGTTGTGGTAGAGGACGAGGAATGATGCTTCCAGTAGTTAATAGAAATGTGGACTTGAGTTCAGTGGTGATGCAGGATGAGCAGCAGCGGCGAAAAGTATTACCTTACCACATTTGAGGATTGCTGGGACATTGGAAAAGACAGTGTCTGATGTTGAATCAGGGAGGAGGAATGGTTCAGCAAACAAATGGTGTCAATTCATTTCAAGGCATGAGAGGACATAGAATGGGAGGTCAAAATCGAAATTTTCAGAATAATGTGAATAACATGCAAAGTTTTCAGCCTTTACAGCCGATGCAACAAATGCAAAATGTGCAACCTCAGGTACAACAAGTACAAATGCCACAAATGCAACAAATGCCGCCACAGGTGCAGATGGTGCCTGTACAGTAAATGCAAATACCGAGACAGGTTCAATTAATATAGAGCCCAATGGAACAGCAACAGGTCATGCTTTCGCAGGTGGTCACGAATCAGAGTAAAAACAAATGTGTAAACACAGTTGAGCAATTTCCTCTACAAAGTGAAAGTGAAATAAACGCTGAATGGCCGTTGAGTAGTTCAGATGAGGAGGAGTTCATGATGGGTGCATCATTAGATGTGGATCAGAGAGGTCCTTATGTGCAGGGTGAAGTGCATGGCCATGAGGTAAATTTTTTGGTTGACAAAGGAGCAACGCTCTCAACGATAAGGACAGTGGAAGTACCAGACATACCTGTTTCTGAGAGGACAGTGCAGATAGTTGGTGTTGCAAATAAACAGTTGGTTAATGCCCTTACAGAACCGGTCCTTGTGAAAATTGGAAATTTCAGAGACTATCATAGTTTTGTTGTTTGTGATTCCAGTCTAGTATCGTTGTTGGGAAGAGATTTGTTGTGCAAAATAAATTGTTCGATTATGTGTTCCAGAAAGGGAATTACAATGGAAACCATTAGTGTTGATGAGGAAGAGTGTCAGCCAATGAAGGAAAAAGAATGAAAGGCTGTCAATGAGGGTGAGACACAGGAAGAACACAATTTGGAGGATCTAATGAGTTTCTTTCCAGTGTTTGAAAAGAAAGATTTGCCGAGTGATCTGCAGAAAAGGGTTAAACCAAAGGTTTGGGATTTTTCAGGAAAAGACATTGGTTTGATTAGAGGAGCTGAGGGAGTCAAGGTGGCAGTGAAAGAGAATGTGGTGTTCCCATAAACAGCTCAATATCCGATGACAAATGAAATTATAGAAGAAATAAAACCACTGATAGAACAGTTTTTGGAACAAGGAGTTTTAAAAGAAGTGATGAGCAGTCCATATAATTCACCAATCATGGGTTTGAAGAAGCTGAATGGGAAAATACGCTCGGTTCAGGATTTAAGGAAAATAAATGACATTGTAGTGAAGTGTTGCCCGGTGGTACCAAATCCAGCAGTAATAATGTTTCAGATTCCATGTGATGCAGAATGGTTTACAGTCACTGATTTGTGTCAAGCATTCTTCTCAGTACCTCTTCATGAGGACAGTAGATACCCCCTTTGTTTCAAATTCCTGACTAGAGTCTACTGTTGTGCAGGATTCCTCAAGGGTTTTCAGAATCACCATTGATTTTCAATCAGATTCTGAAAAATAACTTGGAGTCATTGGTGATGCCCTATTAGTCGACCTTAATACAGTACGTTGATGATTTACTAATCACTTCAAAGACAAAGGAAGGCTGTAGGTAGGATATAATTGCATTGTTGAATTTCCTGGGAGACAATGGTCATAAAGTTTTTCCATCTAAGTTGCAATACTGTCAGCAAGAGGTGAAGTATTTGGGACATTTGATTGAGAAAGGGTCGAGAAGAATTTCCAGAGAGAGAGTGGCAGCAATAATGAAAATGAAAATGCTGAGTTCCCAAAAGGAGCTGAGAATGTTTTTGGGAATGGTGGGTTATTGTCGACAGTGAATCTTACATTTTTCAGAGGTTTCAAAACCATTGCAAAGATTGGCACATAAGGATGTTTCAGATCCTATAATGATGGATGAGGAGAGTGTGAGAGCTTTTACTGAGCTGCGAGAAAGTCTGTGTCACCAGCTTTAGGTATGCCTGACTACACAAAACCTTTCCTATTGTTTTGTCATGAGAGAGTTGGATGTTCTTTGTCTGTCTTAACACAAAAGCATGGTGGTGTCAATCGCCCAGTATCATATTTTTCAGCTACCTTGGATAATATTTCAGCAGCCCTACCTGGATGCCTGCAAGCTGTTACAGCTGTTGAGCAGAGTCTAACTTATAGTGAAAATATTGTGATGGGTTATCTTCTGACAGTGATGGTACCTCATTCAATAGAAATCTTATTGACAAGGTCAAAGACAGAATATTTAACAAATGCAAGATTGACTCGTTATGAAACAGTTATTTTAGGGCCACCAAATGTGACAATAAAAAAGTGCACAGTGCTTAACCCGGCAACAATATTACCAAATGTGGGGGAAGATCTATCCAACATAGATAATGTTGAACATGATTGTTTGGAAGTGACAGAACTTTGTACCAAACCAAGGGAGGACATTAAGGATACTTGTTTAGAAGACAATGATCAAATTCTTTTTGTTGATGGTTCTTGCTTACAAGACAACAGGGGTGCATTGAGAGCGGGGTATGCAGTGAGTACAGTCACAGGCATACAAGAAGCTTCATGGCTTAAAGGAGTAATATCTCAACAAGTTTCGGAGCTGGTGGCTCTTACCGGAGCATGTCAATATCAGATCAAATGACGGTCACAATCTATACTGATAGTCAGTATGGATTTGGTATT
Organism: Pleurodeles waltl; assembly: GCF_031143425.1. Taxonomy (NCBI): domain Eukaryota; kingdom Metazoa; phylum Chordata; class Amphibia; order Caudata; family Salamandridae; genus Pleurodeles; species Pleurodeles waltl. The sequence goes on from NC_090448.1 coordinate 44,226,118, forward strand.
GTGCATGATTTTGGGCAAATTTGGTCACAGAGAGGGTTCATAACTTCTTCAGGATCACCTGTAAGAAATGGAGAAAGGATACATGATTTTCTGCAAGCAGTGCAGAAACCTGAGAAAATTGCCGTGGTCAAATGCAGTGGACACCAAAGAGGGCAGGATTATGTAACTTTGGGAAATGCTTATGCAGACCAAGTTGCAAAATTTTGTGCTCTAAATGGAATTTCATTCAAGGGAAATTGGGAATTGATGTCTCAAAATGAAGAACTTATGCCAATTTCACTGTGCAGATAGTGGAAACACTAGATAAATTGAAAGCAATACAGAACAATGTGCCAGAAGAGGAAATGAGAGATTGGATTAGACATCGATGCATACAAAGGGCAGGTGAGATTTTGGTGACAATAGAAGGAAAGGTAACCTAGCCAAACAGTTTACTGACACAAATTGTGAGATATTACCATGGTCAAACACATATTGGAAGGGATGCAATGATCAGGAGTTTTAAACAATTCTGGTACAATCCAAAATTCAGGCAAGTGGCAGAGCTGGTGTGCCATAGGTGCATAATATGCCAGCAAATGAACGTCGGCAAAGGAACAATTGTCAACATGGGTCACATAGGTATGGCAGGAGATCCATTCAGTAGAATGCAAATGGATTTCATTGAGATGCCTGCATGTGCCGGTTTGAAATTTGTGTTGGTGATTGTGTGCATTTTCAGTCACTGGATTGAGGCTTACCCGACAAGGAGAAATTACAGTTTAACCGTGGCTAAATTGCTTCTGCGAGAACTAATTCCACATTTTGGTTTTCCAGTCTCAATTGAATCACATAGGGGTACACATTTCAATAAGGAGGTGATAAAAAAAAATATTCAGCATTAAACAGTCAGCAAAGATTGCATTGCAGTTATCGCCCAGAAGCTTCAGGTCTTGTAGAACAAATGAATGGAACGCTGGAATCACGATTGGCAAAAGTGTGTGCATCAACAAATTTAAAATGGCCAGATGCTTTACCTCTAGTTCTAATGTCAATGAGAAGTACACCTGACAAAAAGACTGGGTTATCTCCGCATGAGATATTGATGGGGAGAGCAATGAGATTACCAGCAATACATGCAAGCGCACTTGTGAATATTATAGATGATATGGTGCTAGATTACTGCAAAGGCCTGGCTAATGTGGTTCAGTCTTTTTCTCATCAGGTGGAAGTTGCAACAGCTCAACAAACACAAGGACATAGTCTGATAGCAGGAGACTGGGTGCTTATACGGAACCACGTCCGAAAGTCTTGCCTTGAACAACGCTGGAAGGGACCTTACAAATCATGCTTACTACAACAACTGCAGTGAAGTGTGCTGGTTTGCCAATTTGTGTGCATGCGAGCCATACGAGAAAAGTGCATGATCCAACAGAAAGAGAAGAGGAACTGTTGAGATTACCAACAGTCGAGAATACCGGAAATAAAGGAAAACAAAATATCAAGAATGACAGAGATGTACCTACTCCTACAACAGATGAAAGAGAACAAAATAGAGAAAAGGTTGAGCAAGCTGTAAAAGGAGTAGAAGAATCAGTCCAAGAAAAAAGAAGTGAGATTGATTTTGATCAGAGGAGGATGTCCTCGAATGAGAACGAAAAACAGGGAACAACAGAAGAAAGATCTGCTCAGAGGAGGGTGACCTCAGTAGCAGGTGGTTTGTCAAACCAAACCGAAGACGAGACAGGACCCGTTGGGACAGGAATTGAGAATAGTCCTGCCCCAGTAGATTATACTCTTCCAGAACCATTTGCGGGAACGTCTAAAGAAAAAGGTCCAAAGGCAAGTGAAGACTCAATATTGAGAAGACTATTGACAAAAGGAACATTGAAAGGAAACAATTGGCCGGAGAAAACTGTGGAAAAGGGAAAGATTGATGTGATATCATTAATCAACATACTAGTAGAGAAGATAGTGAAAGTGGAAGGCGACCAAAAAGAAAAAGAGTTGAGAGTAGGAGATATGCAGGACCTGAATGGACATATTTAAATACAAGTGACTGGCAGAAAGAATTTTTGAGCTATTGTTTTGACAGAGACTTGGAAAATTCTGATTTCAGAACGTGAACATTCACAAGAAAGAGACATTGGGATAAAGTGAATGAAAATTGAGTATTAAAATTTATGCTGCAAAGACGGAAATTTAAAACTAATGGAGAAGACAAATGAACAACTGAAAGTAGATAAGCTGCTATACCGAACTTGACCTCGGAACTGTCCAAGAGTGAATGAATTCATTATATAAAAAAAAAGAATTAGGAGGGATTTTTGAAGTTTCTTTAACATTTTTTAAATTTTCAGAAATTCTTGTTTTTTTAATTTTTCACTAACATAGAAAAATGAGTGATTAACATAACCAAAACTGTAGAATTAGTTGTTGCAAGGTGCTTGGTATTGGTTTAGCGGTAACAAGTGTGTTGATATGTTTATTGTTATTTGTGGGAGTGTCTGTTTATGAGATTGATGGAGCAAGTCAAACTGCGAAATTGAGTTCTTTAGACTTGACTGATAAGTCATTAACCAAAGATAGATTTAGGATTGATGTAATATACCTACATGAGGAAAAAGAGCTTTCTTCTAATGTTTTCTATCGCTTGTTGCATGAGTATGTTGTAGTGATGGATGCGACTGATTGTTATGTATGTACGTAGATTCCAACTTCAGTAGAAGGAGGAACTACGTATCACAGCTTACCTGTGACTTTTGCTATAAGCTGCAGTCTTTTGCTAACACGTTTCTATAATCAAGAATATATTCAATATTTTTATTCAAACTATGATATGGTATTATCTTTTGTACCTGTCTTAGGATATTTGAATAAAATAGCCAAAGAAATTAACATAGTAATTATGAAAGATTTCTTTGAGCCTACTTTAACTTGTGGAACTGCCTTTGCTCATCGTAACAGCTTGACTTGTTTACTAACGCCAGTAGAGAATACATTTTTAGATAATACAGAAGATTAAAGGAGAAAGATAAAGGCAAAAATGGATAAGGGAATTATAAGTAGAAAGCCTGGAATAGATTATGCTTATACTGACATCACTAAACAGGGTAAACTAATAATAGATGCTGAGCATGTAGGAAAACTTTGTAAACAAAGACCTTGGAGTAAGAATGATAGAGTGTTTGTGGGAAAGAGTGAATGTAGGCATGTCTTTATGTTTAAGAGTAAGTGGGATTTTATGATGAATGGATAAGATCCTCCGATACCCGGTATTTACTATATTTGTGGAAGAAATGCATATTACCGCCTTCCAAGAGGGTGGTATGGGACATGTTATTTGGGAATAGTTTTTCCAAAAATTTATCAATTGGAAGACTTGAGTAAGATTCCTGATTCAATGAAATTTCAAACGAGACACAAGCGAGAATCAATTTCTAGCATTGTGGGAGACATATTTGGGGCTATAATTCCTTCAGTGGGAGTAGTTTTAAATTTGATTAAGATTCAGAAGTTGTCCACAATAGTGGATAACATGTTGACAAGATATTCCGGAGCTAATATTCTTCTGGACACAGAGTTGGCTGCTACAAGAGCTATGGCACTTCAGAATCGCTTGCGTCAGATATTCTTTTGGCGAAAGAGGGCGGAGTTTGTAAATTGTTAGGTTCTAGTCATTGTTGTTCCTTTATTCCTGATAACTCAGGGCCTCATTATGACCCTGGTGGCTGGCGGTACACTGACGGTAACACCGCCAACAGGCTGGCAGTGTTCCACCAGTGTATTATGACCGTGGCGCATTAGCCACGGCCATACCGCCGGCCCCTCCACTTGACCGCCAGGCTTCCGGCAGGCGGTCATAATCCCTAACCTCCAGCCTGTCCATGGTGGTAAACACCGCCATGGAAAGGCTGGCGGTAAGGGGGACTCGGGGTGCCCATGGGGGCCCCTGCACTGCCCATGCAGTTGGCATGGTCAGTGCAGGGGCCCCCAGGCACAGCCCCATCGCGCATTTCACTGCCCAAATTTTGGGCAGTGAAATGTGCGATGGGTGCTGCTGCACCCGCCGCACATCAACATTGCCACCGGCTCTATTATGAGCCAGCTGCAATGTTAATGTGACTTTTCCGCTGGGCCAGCGTACAGAAACGCTATTTCCGTCCGCTGGCCAAGCGGTAATGTCATAATAGGGAGCCACCAATACCGCCAGCACTGGCTGTATAGTGGCGCTCGTAGTTACGGCGGTCTTTTTGAAAGACCGCCTAAGTTGTAATGAGGGCCTCAGGGAAAGTTAAAGAATTAATCACTAATGCGACTAACGCTAATAATAAAAATTTTACAGAACTAACAGAAACTATAATTTGGGAAAAGCCTGGAAAAGGAATTGAAGCTGTGGGAAATTGGTTTAGCAATGTGGGCAAAAATGTTATTCTGACAATAGCAAAATGGGCGTCAATAATTGTGTTTTGTTTAATTGGAATTTGGAGAACCTATAAAGTAATTTAGGGCCAGATGTAGCAAAAAAGCTAATTGCGACTTGCAATTTGCGAGTCCGTGCGACTCGCAAATTGCAAGTCGCAATTTGCTATGCAGAAAGGTGTCTCAGACACCTTCTGCAACTCGCAATGGGGTCGCAAAGACCCACCTCATTAATATTAATGAGGTGGGTCGCAGTTTGCGACCCCATTGCGAGTATGGGCACTCACGGGGATGGTGGCCTGCTGGAGACAGCAGACCACCATGTCCGTGACTGCTTTTTAATAAAGCAGTTTTTTTTTTCTATCTGCAGCCCGTTTTCCTTCAAGGAAAACGAGCTGCACTTAGAAAAAAATTGAAACCTTTTGTTTTGGTATTTTTCAGAGCAGGCAGTGGTCCATAGGACCACTGCCTGCTCTGAAAAATTATTTTTGTTTCCATTCACAAAGGGGAAGGGGTCCCATGGGGACCCCTTCCCGTTTGCGACTGGGTTACCATCCACTTCAAGTGAAGTGGATGGTAACTGCGATTTCATTTGCAAATGAAATTGCATAGCATTGCGAGTTGCAAATAGGAAGGGGACACCCCTTCCTATTTGCTAGTCGGAAATGCATTTTGCGAGTCGGATCCGACTCGCAAAATGCATTTCTGCATACCGGAGAGGCTTTTGCGCCTCGCAAACGGCGTTTTTCGCCGTTTGCGAGTCGCAAAACCCTTTTTACATCTGGCCCAAAATGCGTTAAGAAGAGAAAATTAGAAAGGAGTAAACAAAATTTTGAAATAGAAATTAATACGTTTTACAGAGAAAATAAGAAGAGAAAAATAAATAATTCAGAAATAAATGAGACAAAGTTTTGAATCTGATGATAATAAATGAATTTATTAAAGAGTAAGGTGATGACATGAATAGTCATCAGAGGAGAGATTGTGAGAGTGTGAATTTTCTAACATGTTTATTAATGATTTTCATATTAAAAATGTGTAATGAAATAACGTGTACAACAAGAAACTTCTGAAATGTCTGTTTTTCTGTTCTTGGCTAAGCAAAATTATATTCAAACGCTGTGGTTATTTTCCATGATTCAAAGCTTTCATAATAAGTGTTTTTGAAGCCTGTGGAGATGTACCTGCAGCTACCCCTAGTGGGTTGCAGTGTTATGTCTTACAAGGTTGTGTATTAACCAAGCATTGCATAAGTTGAAATGTCCTATTGTTTGAGAATGTTACTAATATCTGGTCTTTCCTCGAGGATGGAAGTAAAAGAAACTGAAAATGTTTCTTCCTGAGAACAAGATACTCGAGAGGCGATGAGACAATGGAGTTACAGACGAGATGGAAGAAGAAAAGATACATCAAATGAAAATGTTATAGTTAGCGTAGATTTGTTAAGTTTAGGTCATCAATTTAGTTGTCGATTGGCTTAAATGAAACCACCCCATGGACTGACCAATCAGGAGTTAAATAGAATTTAGTATAACAACCTGGGTAGAATGATTAGGGGGGTTCTTTCTTCTAAAGTGATTCTTGGAGAGCAGACGAGATTCGAGACTAGCTGTCCTTAGGCCTAAATCGTCTGATGATATAACTGATGGTGTCCTGCAGCTGAAGCTGATCATTTGCTGTTACTACCTTTGTGGTAATGTATGTTATTAAATGTGAATTGTGTCTCTCTTGCTTTCCAGGTACCAACTGCAACAAATTATTTTATTGCTGCACATTAATAGTTTTTTTTATAACATAATTAAGTTAGGGTGTTTTTCTAAATTTGTGTTACTAAATTATTTTTACATGAAGTCCAACATGTCAATTCTAATTTGTGGTTAGTTAGGGAGTTAATCTTGATATGCTCATGGTTTGTTTTGAGATCATTTGATGCTGAACTAATGTATATTCTGCCATTATTACCAGTTTTTGTATTATTAATAAGTGTGATTCTTTTGGAGATAATTTAATTGTATTAATCAAATTGAGATATATACGTCGTTTTAACCAACCGCTATTGATCTTATATGCTTATCATCTGTGTTTGAGAGTTATTTTTGTGACATTAGCATTGTTAATATAGGGAAATAAATCTATGACCTTTAATTACTAAACTGGTGTAGTATTGACTGAAGTGTTATGATATTGAATGTTGTTGTTATTGATGGTCCTCACACATCCCTTTGGTGACATCCCCTCAAACTTATGTCGCTTCGATCCATCGTCCTCTAGCGTTAAATCCACTATTCAGTATTTATAATGGCTAAGATTTTGTGGCGCGTTAGCAGCATCCAAACAAAAGAAAGCACTGCTGTGCCGACGTGGTGCCCATGTTGCAGCTTTGTGTAGATAGAAGTGGTGGTGTGGGCAAGGAAAGGCCTTAATCTTAGCAAACATAAATGCAGCAGCCAGTATAAAATTTGTACTATCTTTGTGTGCCATTCCCATGATTGTAAGTACAATTGACCATCCATCATTTCACTGGTTTCTGCAGACTATTGTTAGTTGTGTCACTTACATTAACCACTAAACTAGTTAGCAACTGTATTGGCAGCCATCTTTTAGTGTTGGGATTCTTTATGTCTGCCAATGGTAAAACATTATAACTATTATGAATTAGAACATTTTTAACAGCAATTCAGCAAGCATTTAATTCAGGGCCAAAGCCTGAGTAAAATTATAGTTGGAAACACTTCAGGGTTGCTGAAGACTAACACTTGTGTGATCAGGAAGTACCAGGCTGTAACTCCCTCAGTATATTTGGAGCATTCCTTTTGGAATACTTTCTAGGCACATACTTTGTGTGTTGAATCACCATGGAGAGAATGACATCATCACCCCCATTTATTTCTGTTCATGGCACACCACCATTAAATTGGAGAATGTGACATAAGGCTTTTTAAGCTTATTTGGAAGCCATCATTAGTGACACATTCACTGATAAAAAGAAGAAGGCTTTATAAATATATATAATTTAGCCCCTGAGAATAGAAGCATAATAATAGATCTTCCCACTACAATTGGTCACAGTACATGCTAATGCGGGGGAAGAAGGTGATGGCAACAAAATTATTGATGAGTATGCTTCTATTATAACAACATTGAACAAAAGTTTCAATCCCAGGAAGAATGTGGTATTAGAATGCCACAAATTGCTTCATGGTTCTCAAGTGCCTAGTGGATCGACTGATGACTTTGTGGCGGCATTATGTATGTTGGCCGCTGCGTGCAACTACTGGGATCTCAAAGATTAAATTTATATGTGATCAGTTAATTGAGAAGACTAACAACAAGAAAATAAATCCAAGAAAGATTGTGGTCCACTGAGGATCCCAGTTAAGAAACCGCTCTCACTATTGCAAGAAGTATAGAAGATTCTGAATATTGTATGAAACTAATGAGTGGGGTCAACACATGAGTTGTATCAAATTATCAAACATTCTGATAAATGGAGTACTAAAATAGGTCCTGACAGACCCCGAACACATCCTCTAAGAGAGTGGGAGTGCTATGTTTTAAGTGCTGTAGCAAATCACATGTGAGCAATGCCAAAATGTGTCCTGCTGTTAAACAAACTTTTTTCATTTGCAAGAAGAAAAGTAACTTTGCTAGGATGTGCAAGTTGTCCAAAAGTCAAAAAGGCCGTAGTGATCAAACTGTGAAGACCATAGAAGATATAGCATCTGATAGTGAAGATAATGTGATATTAACACAGATATGACACAGATGTGGATCAATTGTTCAGGTAGCATCCATGAGCTCTGTCAAATAAAGGAAACCACCTTTTTGTGATATCCCTATTGTAGGAAAGTACCCTCTTTCTTGACATGGTTACCCCCATTTTCTGCCTGTTATCAGTGTGTTTGACTGTGTTCATTGTGATCCTGTTAACCAGGACTCCAGTGATTATGCACTCTCCCTTCTAACTTAGTTATGTGTACCATTTTCACCCCACATTTGGCATACTACGGCCCCCATGTAAGTCCCTAGCATATGGTACCCAGGTACCCAAGGCATTGGGGTACCAGGGGATCCCCATAGGCTGCAGCATGTATTATGCCACCCATGGGGAGCCCATGCAAAGTGTATCTGCAGGCCTGCCATTGCAGCTTGCGTGAAAGGGAGCATGCACCCTTCTCACTACAGGTCACTGCACCAGGTCACTGTAAGTCACTCCTATGGCAGGCCCTCCTATCCCAGAGAGTGGGGTGCAAGTACCTGTGTGTGAGGGCACCCCTGCACTAGCAGAGGTGCCCTTAAGATCTCCGGTTCCATTTTCCTGGACTTCGTGAGTGCGGGGATGCCATTTTATACGTGTACTGGACATATGTCATTACCTATGTCCAGCTACATAATGGTAAATCTGAACCTAGGCATGTTTGGTATCAAATATGTCAGAATCATACCCCAATACTCTTGGCAGTATTGGAAATATGATTCCATGCACTCTGGGGGCTCCTTAGAGGACCCCCAGCATTGCTCCTACCAGCCTTCTGGGCTTTTCCGGGCAGCCCAAGATGCTGCCACCCCTCAGACAGGTTTCTGCTCTCCTGCTGCTTGAACAGCTCAAGCCCAGGAATGCAGAACAAAGGATTTCCTTTGGGAGAGGGGGGTAACACCCTCTCCCTTTGGAAATAGGTGTTACATGGCTTGGGAGGGGTAGCCTCCCTAAGCCACTGGTATGCTTTGAAGGGCACATTTGGTGCCCTCTATGCATACACCAGTCTACACCAGTTCAGGGACCTCCAGTCCCTGCTCTGGCATGAAACTGCACAATGGGAAGGGGAGTGACCACTCCCCTGTCCATCACCACCACTGGGGTGGTGCCCAGAGATTCTCCAGAGGGTCCCTGGCTTCTGCCATCTTGAATCCAAGGTTGGCAGGGACCTCTGGGAGCATCTGAGTGGCCAGGTCAGGCAGGTGACGTCAGAGACCCCTCCTGATAGGTGATCACCTGACTAGGTGAGCAATCCCCTTTTCAGGGCTATTAATGGTCTCTCTCTTGGGTGGGTCCTCAGACTCGGCTTGCAAGATTCCAACAGAACTCTTCTGCAACCTCTACTTTGATTTCTAGCCCCTTGGACCCGACTGGACCCTCCAGGAACCGACAATCTGCATCCATGACGAAGACTCTGCTTGCAACATTTTTTCCATGCTCTGTCCAGCTTCTGCAACATTTCCCCAGCTGTGCATCCTCTGAGGGTGGCAAGTCTTCAGTCTGCATGAGAAGGAAGAAGGAATCTCCCTCGGAGTGAAGGAGTCACTCCCCTGCATCCTCAGGCACCAACTGCAACAACATCTGACTGCTGGAATTCCTCTCATCCTGAGCTGCGTGGATCCTGCATCACGGGTGGTGGTCCGGAGTAGTCCTCTTGGTCCTCTCTGCCAGCTGTCCGACTTTGGTGAAGGTAAGCCCTTGCTTTCCCACCCAGGACTGTACCCCCGTGCACTGCGTCTCTTGTAGCTACCAAGACTTGTTTGCAACTCCTCCGTGTAGCCCCCGTCCCCAGGACTCTTTCCTGTGATGCACAGCCCTCTGAGTGCATTTCCTGCGGTGTGGGACCCTTCTCCAGTTGTGCCGTGTGGGCTCCTCTGTGACTCCCGTTTCCTCATCTAGTGGGTTTCCTGTGGGGGCTTCCTCTCCTTCTGTGGACTCTCTGCCTTGCTGAGGGTCCCCCTTGGACTCCCCCCATGGATTGAGTCCTCCTGGACCTTGCTGGTCCCCAGCAGCTCCACTTTTGCTTCACTGCGATGGCTGCCTTTGCCAAGGCTTGTTGGTGGCTTTTCCACGCCAAATGACCGACCGCAATTATCCATCCGGCGTGGGACGTCGACTGCATCCTCCAGGAACTCTTCACCTGCTCTAGGGCTACATTCCTGACCGTCTTCGTCCCACCGTTGACCAACTTCTGCATCCACAGCTGGGTGGGTAGTAGCTCCCGCTCTCCCTGGACTCTTCTGTGACTTCTGGACTTGGTCCCCTTCTTCCACAGGTCTTCCTCTTCAGGAATCCACCCCTGGTTTCTTGCAGTCTTGTCTTGATGTTGCATTTTCTTCTTTTCCTTCCTTTTGGGTGGTTTGGGGAAAATCCAGTAACGTACGTCTTTCTTCCTGGTCACTAAGAGGCACTGTGGTACTTACCTTTGAGGTTCCCTAGTACCCCCAACTCCCCTTTACAAATTGCACTTACCTAGGTGGGGGTCCTCTGTTTGCATTCCATTTTGTTTAGTTTATTGTTTGGGCTCCCTCTAGGGTCACTATTGTCTATTTGCATTTGCACTGTTTTCCATCACTTTCTATGCCTATTACTGATTACTAGTGTACATATCTAGTGTGTTACTTACCTCTTATTATAGGGTTGCCTCTCTAGTACTTTTTGGTATTGTGTCACTAAAATAAAGTACCTTTATTTTTGTAACACTGAGTGTTTTCTTTCATGTGTGTAAGTGGTGTGTGACTACAGTGGTATTCCATGAGCTTTGCATGTCTCCTAGCTAAGCCTTGGCTGCTCATCCACAGCTATCTCTAGAGAGCCTGGCTTCTAGACACTGCCTACACTACACTAATAGGGGATACCTGGACCTGGTATAAGGTGTATGTACCTCAGGTACCCACCACACCAGGCGAACTTTCTACACCTGATTCAGGCTCGCCTTTCACTTTGATTTGGGAGGCAGAATTTTCCAAGTTCAAAAATTCATATCTCAAGGATTCACACATTACGATTTTTTGCATATGGAGGAAAAAAGGTAGAAGTTGTCGGCCAGTTTGAGGCCATGTTTGGTTTTAACAACAAGATTACCAAAGAACCCATATATGTGGCTAAGGATGGGTCAGATTTACTGGGGTGAAATGAACGAGGATAACTTGATATGATTCTGAATCCTAGTTATCCTGAACTAATTTTGTCCTGACTAAATAAATGCCTGACAAAGACTTATGAATTGTGTTAAAAATAAAGTGTTCAACATAGATGAGTGTAGGTGGGTCAGTATGTATCTGGAATTTTGACAAAATGGCTTGGAAAGTTGAAATGGTTCTAGCATTGTGTTTTGTTCAAGAAAAGTGCCAGACCAGTAGTGCATAAAGAACTCAGAATACCTATTAATTTGAGGATGGAACTGAAATCAGAGTTTAAAAGACTGCATGCTCTAGGTATCATTGAGCCAAATGAAGGTTTGGAATGGCTGCCCTCTGTGGTATTGGTACGGTAAATCTAGAAAGACACATAGATTGTGTGTAGATTTGCAAGGCCTGAGCTCTAACATTTGGGTTAATCAGCAAAGACTTCCGAATATAAACAAATTGTTGGCCACTCTTAAGGGGACTGTGTAGTTTACTTTGCTTGACATTTCTGTGAAGTATCCTTGGCGTACCACCAAGTGGAGTTATGGGAGGAGTCCATGCATCTAACACCATTTATGATGCCAGAATAGGCATATTATTGTTTGCAACTGCCATTTGGGTTAGCATCTGCCTCTTCAGTGTTTCAGTTATTGAGGCACAATCTTTTGAAGAACAATTTAGGGGTTGTGTGTTTTCAGAACTATATTTTAATTTACGGAAGTGAATGAGCATAATAAGAGAGTGAGAAAAGTACTGGAAATCCATAAGGTGTCTGGGTTGACCTTAATGAAGGACAAGCATACATTTTGTCAAAAGGGAGTGGATTATTTGGGTCATCACATGTAGGGTAGTGGTGTAAAGCCCAAAGTGTGATTGATCTGCGCTTAAGTATAAAGATCAGCTGAGGTCATTACTTGGGATGATTGAATATTATCCTAAGTTTGTTGGGAAGTTTGCTGTTAAAGCTGCTTGTTTTGCGTGGTTTGCTCAAAGAATTACAAACGTTGTTTGAGATTGCAAGTGTGAAGATGTTTTTGAGTAAATCAAAGATAGTTTCTGCTTGCCCTCTGAAACCATTTGATATCCACAATATGTGCATTAACATTAACGATTGTAATGATCGTGGGTTGGGAGCAGTCTTGATGAAGAAAAGAATCAACAACAAATAATAAATTAATGCATTTGAATTTAAGGCATTACGTGGGGCTGAATCCACGTATTCCATTATGGAAAAGGAAGTGTTGGGTTTGTGGTGATTGTCCAATATTTCAGAAACTTTGTGTGGGGATAGCAGTTAATTTCACGTACTGATCATAAACCAGTAATGGAATTAATTAACACAAGCAAAGATGGAAGTGCAACTCTGCGCAAAGCCAAATGGCTATAACCCCTGAATATCTGAATAGGTTACAGTATGTTTCAAGGATATGGAATTTTGCTGCAGAATGGCTATCACTTTTGCCATTGGATGGTGGGTTTAAAGATGAGAAATATGTGGAGGATAATTTGGAATTTGTGTCCTCTGTAGATGCTGTCACATAGGGAACTTTAGCAGAGAAAGAGTGGAGGTTAGCTAATGACAAAGACAAGAAGTCATCAAGTTTGCCTCAAGTCAGTGGTCTAAATCTAGAAACATGGGTAAAAATCTACTTCCGTTTTAGAGATCTGCTAGTGAATCATCTCTGGTTGATAGAATATTGTGGATGCGTGAATATTAGGTAGTTTTTTCAGAAATGTAGGTCCAAACTTCTCAAACTTGCCCATGAGGGACATATGGGTATTTGTGCCATGAAACATAGCATCAGAGAAGAAATGTAGACAGAGCTGTGGAGCATTGTGTGACAGAGTGTGATGCCAGTGTGTTGAATGACAAGTCACAAGTTACTGTGCCGACTCCTATTAACCCTGTGGCCAGTAATGAGGTGCCATGGTGCAAATTGGCGTTTCATACATGACCTTTCGTTGTCTTAGGAAGTTTAACCAGGTACTTACTTGTGTTGGTTGACTGTACGTCTAAGTGGACTGAGATGAAATGTGTTAATAGCAGCAACATTGATGTAGCCATTTACTTTTTCCACAACGTGTTTATCAGGGAAGTTTATCCAGAAGAACGAGTGACCAACAACGGTCTCCGATTAGTAGCTAGAGAGATTAAAGAGTTTTTGGAGGTTAATAATGTGAAGCATATAAAAACTTCACCTTTGCAGCAATGGTCTTGTTGAGAGAGTTAATTGCTTCTTCAAAGATTTGGCTTTGGTGAATGGTTTAAATTTGGAGAAAGTAATCATAAATATGTTGTGGGCAATGGGAACGACTCCACGCAGTACAGGGATCTCTTCTTTTTCTCTGGTGAGGGGTAGAGTAGCTGTAACTCATTTGAACAAAGATGGGAAGAAAATGTATGGATGGAGATAAAGTAAAAATGTGTTGTACGTGCAGAGTACCTTTAAGGAGATATATGATACTAAGAGTAAAGGTAAGACGGGGAGAGAAGTATCTGTTAAAGTAGGGGATTACATTAGAATTAAAACTCCCTGTCACCTTCAAAAAGTCAGTCGTGGTTTTCTTTACCAACTTTGGTGAGAGAAGTCAAAGGTCATGTGGTGATACTTGAAAATGGCAAAGTGTGGAACAAAGGTATGGTGTTGTGTACGTAGGTCCAGAGTTGGGTATGTTTGTGAGACATTGGGATGGAAAGATCCAATATATCTGCATTGGTTGATGCACAAAGTAACTGTCCTAAAGAAGGAAGTCCTTGCCACATGATTTCAAGGATTATGTAATGTAACAAAACGTACTTACTTTATTGCATCTCTCATACGATGTCGACAACTTTAATGTATGTTTTTCTCCATTATATTGTGTCATTATGAATCTTTTCATGGGGTAATTGTTTCATGGTGGCTGAGGTTATAAATGATGTGTTTGTTATCATTTTGTTGTTGTTACAAGGGAAGGGGATGTGTTATGTTGTGGAGTATTATTCAGGGATAGAACGTTGGTGGGGGAAGCAGGGGAGTCTGAGGTTCGTAGTTGCTGCCTGCCCATCGGTGCTGTAAGATTAAGCTTGAAGTGCACTTACTTGACTAATGCCGTCTTTTCACCTTCCCTCCCTTCTCTGTCTTCTCTTCCTCCACTAGTTGCCAGTGCTGTTGGGTTACGTGGTATGTTCAGGTGATTCCCGGGGAGTGTGAGATTGTTCGTGGAGAGAGGTGGGCCTCGCCGTGAAAAGGGAAGAACGTTTCTGGATCTGTTATTAGTCAGTAAACAGCCTTCTTCTTTGTTTTGTAGAACAGAGTTTTCTGTTTTGTTATGAGGCTCACCGCATAGAAAATAATGTCTGGATTCAGGAGGACTAAGATTTGGAGTGACTAACCAGGAAATGGCTACGTGGCTGCCAAAAAAAGATGGGTGTACCTCAACTGACGGCTGTGCCTGTACCATTATTAACAAAACAGGAAGTGCTCTCTATTGAGTGCGCACATGGCATGGCTTAACGCCTTGTTACCTATAGTTCTGCTTCTAGTAAACTCAGGGCATGGCTGGGGGCTATGTCCTCTGTTTCCAACAAATTGGACATGGCGGAAGAACATGCCATTTGAGGCCGTGTGTGAGATCATAAGTCCCGCACTTGTCTCACTCTAGTCCTTTTACATATACCATGTTTACCCTGCAAGGTGGAGTTCAAAGCAACCAACAGACAATGCACAACCATCTCTCTGTGGATATAAATTGGCCGCTTTTATTAACACAGAAACATTTTGATTGCCCATTAGTATCAAAATCATTGCTTTGTCGAGGCATTCATTTCTAACAAACAGCCCTCATAATCACTGCTAACATAATCACATTTATATTGTTACATCATCACCAGTTGTTTGGTGGTCTCATAAATCAAAACAAATCAAATTCACAATAAACCGTTCAATAAACCGTTCAGTTCTTACATCCCGAAATAGCAGTGACAGATTGGCCTTTGAGTCCTGGCCTCTGCTTGTCATGTCTCTTTGACCCTTTTCTCTGTGGGCAATCCCACATTTTGTCTTGGAGGGGGCTCGCTCCATAGTGTTCATTTTACGATGTTTCTCTGAGGGGGTAGCCTCTAGATTTTTGGATTAGGCCCAACTTGCTACCTTGCGTGTGTCTGTGCCCTGCCATACATCCGGGCGGGTCTGGGCTGCGAGTGCCGTGTTCCGCTTACTCCCCTTTGCTGGCCCCTTTCACCCTGCCGTAAGACATCCCCAGGTGAGTGGCCTTCCATTAGTGCATCGCCTTACTAGGTGTGCTTACCGTCAACTTTAGTAAAACCTCCTTTACTATCCTCTTGCCCGTTATGTCTGTCTGACATCACGACTAGATGCTGTATTGTAAGGGTGGGTTTTCTTTCCTCCTTCTCGCGCGATGTCCTGGATCGTCTGTCTGCCCCTCAAAGGGACAGCGCGCCCTAAATGGTGCCTCCCTGGCCCCATGCAGGTATCGCCCTGCCTCCTCATTGGGGGGTTTGAATGACTCAAACCTCCACCATTGGCTTCTTAGTGTCAATCGCAACCACCCTCATCCCCCGGCTTGTTGCCTTGGGGGATTTGGCATCACAGGTGGAGACGCAAAATTCCCCCAAGAACCGGTTTGACCGGTCCCCTCCGGGTCCAAGGAGGCTGTTATGGCGCCGGCCCTTCATGCCCCCTTCGGGGGCGGCCTTTGCTCTAAACCTTGCAAGGGAGGAGAGAAGCACATTGAGGTAGATAACCGCAAATGACAAATGTAAGTGTTTTTAGGTTTAAAGCTTCACAGTAATGTCCCAACTACTGAAATTAGTTGTTTTCACGGTCTTTGTGAGGATGCTGTAACTAGTTTAGTATGTGATCTTAGTAGAGCTCTATAGCACTCTCTTTAACCAAAGTTATTTTACATGAATAGAAAAACTTAGTGTGTGTGTGTGTGTGTGTGTGTGTGTGTGCGCGCACGCAAACCATCAATAGCATTTCCGACATAAAGTTCAATTTATCCAATCTACACACCTAACCCTAGATGAAATGTATGTTCTATTCAGAGTTTCGCAGGGTATGTAGATACGAGACATTTTTCAGATTTCTTTTTCATTATTTTTTATTTACTTGTTCTTTTTTATTGTATTTTGTATCAGACTAAAATAGTGCAGGGGTGTTTGAAAAGTGCCACCAAAATGTTCAAGCATTGAAAATTAGCTCGTGAAAAGCTGAGGCATTGTATTAACAAGGTGGCCTTTGCCCCGCACAAACTGCTAATTTTAGTAATTACGGCAAACAACTTGAAAATATCAAGTGGGCAACTGCTTAACAATAATGACATCTGCTCACTAAATCCAATTAGGTCAAAACATTTCTAAATCCCCACCAGGGGATACCTGCTTTCTTGCGGCAACTGTTAGTCATTTGCTAATAGGATTTGAAGCTCACAGACTGCTGTACACTGCCACGGAGATGGCCCATTTAAAATGGAAATGACGCGTGGGGGGAGGCCGCAGTGACAGTAAGTGACTCCATGTCCCCTTGGACAGTGATTGAAGTGTCAGATTTGTGACAGCATAATCTGATCATTTCCGCGTTAATCAAATCTATACACCTCTGCTTTCCTGTGCGAAACAGAAGACGTTTCTGTTGGGTTTTGAGCGCACAAATCACTACCTCGTGGGACTGTGAGCTTCTGAAAGATTCAAGCAAACCATCGTCAAGTAAAGCTGCAACTATAGTGCATGAGAGAATGGCCACCCAGCAACTCAGTGACAGAAGAACTCCCTCCCGCTGGACTGCGAAGAAGCACTGCAAAGTTTGACTACACAGGTTCATCGTGCTGTGCCCGAGCAATGCAAAGAACATTTATAATGACTGACAATACATGGAAATATCTGCAAAGTGGTTTGCTTGTTTTGGCATTTGTGTTGACACCTTTGTTTAAAGAATTCGTGAGGATTTGTTCTTTCAGGAATTTTTTTTTTCGAAGTGTTTTTCGGAATTTTGGCATTTCTATTCGTCTTCTGTCCTCAGAAATGTAGCTTTTTTTTCCTCTGAGGGGTTTTCGGTATTTCTGGGCATGCCTTTTCCTCTGCTGTCCTCAGAAACAACCTGCATATATAAGTGGTTCCTATTTATACAGTGAGCGTTGTAGCTCAGTGATTGGGTTCGCTTTGGGGTCTGTGTTTTCTTACTGAATTTCATTGTAAGTTACTTACTAACAGCGCATAATCAATTTGCTACAAGCAAAACAAAAGGTGGGTATTCAACATTTTGGAACAGTAGTGACCAATAAAGCTGGACACTTTGAATAATAGTGGAGTCAGCTGCTAAGACAACAATGATATTGAAAATCTGTATTAGAGCGTGCTGCATGATTTATATACCTATGACGTTCAGACCAGAGGGGTGACTATTACAGTTTCAGTCTTGCAATAGACATTTCAGATATAGAAGCAAGTAGAAGGTTTGGGGAGTCAGCTCTCTGTTGTGTAAAACCGAAAAAAACGACATTTAGATTCACAGTTTGTTTTTCTTGAACATTTATACAACATGTGGGTGGATTTTGTTATAATAGATCTAGTTAGTTCACACCAAGAGGTTAATATTCAAACACAAGACTTATTAGGTCTGCATGACGAATTGTTACCAATTCTTTAACAAGTTGAGTGAGCTTTGCCTTCACCCAGAAGAGTTTTTCTCTATCACCGGCTGCGGATGGGAGCTTGGTGTATCATTTCACCTTCAACGCACTGGTTGCATGACAGCGCATGTGGGACTATGTTAAATTACAAACTACATTTAATCATGACACATTCAAATCTTAATCGAACATAACCATCACATACAGAAGACAATTTCTTGTTTAGTTTCTTCTCATGGTAGCAGTTATTTTAATGAAAATGTAGCCGGACTTGTTGCCTTTTCTAAAGTTTGTTTTACAGAATTGAGTTAACCCAAAAACTGAAAAAACACATAATTTCACAATAGAAGTGGACATGAACAGGCTAAAAATTGTTTGATAAAATTCAAACATGTTTATGCTCTGAAGGGCAAAAGAAGGAAAATACACAGGAAACAAAATAGAAGGCTGTTTTGCCTGCGAGGGGTGTGAAACAAGGCAAAAGTGAACAAGCAAAAGTTTATTGCAAGGTACTAAGACATGGCATGACAAGTTGCAAAAGCATCAAGTAAACAAAAGGTAGTCGAAATAAAGACTTATTAAAACAATCAACTATTTACTAACAAAAGCAAATATTGTAATTTATTAAGTTATGCATTAATGAAAAAGAAGTTTCCTCAACACAAACTATCACTTTGCAGCCTTTCACCTCTAGGTGCACAGGTTTGATTCTAACCTCCACTGGTGACTGTTCCCAGTATTCAAAGCGAACAGTATAGGGTGACTTGGGGGGAGTGGGGCACGTAGGGGGCAGTGTCACCAGGCGTGGCTGCTAGTTAATTATTAGGATTACTTGAGTTGTCCACTGGTATGTTTTTTAATGCTTAATGCCATTGTGGCCCCTTAGACGTTCCCTGTTCTCTCAGTAGTGCTCATTGTAGTTCTCACACAAAATATTAAAAAAGCAAACTGCGTGTTCATTAAAAGTGCAATGATAATTAGTAGGGTAGTTTTGTAGAAGTGAAGTGACAGCTGAGGGGATGAAACAAGTGTTTCCATCTGTTTAAATGAAAGTGAGTGTTACGTCCTGTCTTGTGTGTCAGTGTTCCCAAATGGTTATTGTAATACAGTATGTGTGTGTATTTGTTTGTGTGCAGAAGATTTCACCAGTTCAGTGGGAAAGCTTATAGTGTTGGTGCTGAGCTGATAACAAAATGCTCTATTAGGGTGTTACCACTTTACTTAATACTTGTAATTCTCACCTTTACTCGAGAACAATCCATTTTCCTAACGGGTTTAGTTGAAAGGAGAGGATGGGGAGTGACTTGAGGCTATGTCCGTTGTCCTCTATTGATAAATACGGCTCGGTGGATTGTTTTTTAGCTTGCAGGAAGTGTAAGTGAAACTGAGGCACATCCACCATTTTTGGGAATATGCATATACCTGCCATGGATTCAAATAAAATGTGAGCAGTGGGTGGTATACCGATATGGTTCGCCGACCATTGTGAAATTACTGTTCCACACCAGTTGAAACAACAGCAGTATAATTGACAACCCTTTCAACCAATAAAAATAGGTTTTTGTTCTGCCAACCATACAGAGTTACTTTGGACAGCCCATGGTTCTGAAGTGAGTATGGGCAGCCCAAAGAGATGCACTTTTCTATTTTCAGGCATAAAATCTGCACATTTTTCTAATTTATCTGTGGAGCAGATTTGGCATATGTTTAACTCAGTTTCGTTGCACAGCTGAACTTGTCAGGTTGGCACTCATTGTACCAATGAGGCTGCTGGATTTGGGTGGAAGCTTCACCTGAATTGTGGGGAACTGAGTCCAGTTCACACCATGTGACAACTGTCGTCCTAATTCGTTTCCGGCCAGCTAGCAGCGCCTCATCTCTGCCCAAGAGCAGGGGTGATTTGTGCTTGACATTCTGACTTCTCGGGAAAAATTGTGGTGGATCAGATCTCATCTTTTTCTCTTAGTTACACTCTTCTAATACATGAAAAGTCAAACAGAAGTAGGAAATGGTTCAATAAGATTTATTGAATCAACTGTGTTTTAAAAAAATAACATGAAATGCAATAATTAGGATGATGAAAAATACTTTAAGCAAAATGGTGACAAGAAAAGTGAAACACAAGAAAATTCCCACTATAGGTTTACTATGCAAGATATATGATTCCTACCTACACTACTAGAGGTCCCTGTTAGAGGACAGCAGGATAAGCCCTAATCCACCCTTCAGGATCCCCCAGGCGAAAACATCATCCCCCAAACCTGAGTGTGACAGTAGTAGAGAAGCCTGTTGTCTATAGAGACACATTTCCCATGTAGGCCAGGGATCCAGTGGTCTCAGCGAGAAGCAGTAACGAAGTCAGACATCATGCAGTCGTGATCACCTGGCTGGAACCTCCCTCTAACGAGCATGGGACAGAGAAATGTTTTTATAATAAAATAACTGATGTTCTGAGAAACTGTCCCCACGCAAAAATACGTATGTTTCTGTGAAATGTTAGCCATGCGGTGTACCACTTGTTCCAGCAATCCTATCTCATTGCAGCCTTGGAAAGAGCAGAGTGAAAGAATGTCATGGTAAGAAGTGTAAGGCAAAACAACAGCAAGATAAAGGAAAATAAAACATCACTACAAATGTGGCAGATTCTGAAAGAATAAAATTAAAAAAAAATGAAATGTTGCTAGGATAAAAGGGAACAGGCAGCAGCCCTACTTACTAAAATAACATGCCCACAAGCATCACTAAAATGGCTCCAGAACAAGTTATAAAAAGAAAAAGATTGCACCACGTTTCTTTTTTGGTGACCCATTTTTCCCATCACCATGCTTGTGGGGCAAATTGGTGACCTCCCTGAAAATTCTCATAATATGCATTAAACAATAGCAAAAAGGTAGGTGTAGCCTTTATTTCTCACGACAATGTTACTAGCACAGAAATACAAAAATCAGAGTTTACATTGTTTAAATATTTCTTCACAATATAGTTAATAGCCTGACGCCTTTACCTCACAGGAATAGAAGAATATTGATCCAGAGTTCTTTGTAAAAAGTTGTATGCCTATTGAAAATCCACTACACATACATGCCGTAGAGATCCCTGCTTACCATGATTAACCAGCATTGGCATAGACAGTAGGTCTCGCTTTTGGGTCCTTATGAGTATTTAGTCATGCAGCACATTAACGTGGGTATGACAACAGCTACTGTTACTTCACGTGCCACAGGTTCATGTTTGTGTTCAACTTAAGTGTGTCCATTCTTTAAATTCGGGAGGCAAAAAAAATTACAAACAAGGGAGCGGACACCTCCGAATAAGGGATTTCTGAAGTCAGGAAGAGCAGTGCCCAGACTCCCAATCCCCAACCAAATACTGTGAGACGATATGAAATGTGATGACATTGGTTTCAAACTTATCCTTAGGGAGTACACATTGAATGAATCTAAACTGCTGGAAAATACCCTTGGAACATTCCCTTCTGGTGCCTTTTTGCTTTAATGGATCACTACGGAAGGGGAATGCTTCCAAGAGAAGTGCATGTGGTTATGTTTAATTCAGACATTTCAACCATCACATTTTTATTTTGCTATGTGAGCTACTCTTAGGTGAGTCTGAGGAAATACATGTATTTCAGAAGGGGGGCATAACGCACTCTACAACAGGGACTTGAGGTGCACTACATTGATCGGTCCAAATAATGCTGAAACTGTTCAGAAGATGCTTATGTTCCCGTTTACTGGTGATGGTGGGGTCTGGAATAACCTGCATATAACCGGTAACGCTCCATAATCAGAGCATACAGGGTGGAGTACCATAACATCTTGAACAAATACTAGTGGGTAAGAAAAATTCAAACATTCCATCCATCAGATTTTTTATTTTGCTCTCCACTCCTAGCCTGGATATTTCCAAACCATTGTGCTCTGTAGTCCATTTGGAATGAACAGTGGTGCCACAGAAAAGAAAGCCCAGGTATCTTCACTAAAAGTCGAGTTAAGTACCTTGCAAAGTTACTGCTTGAAATGGCACAGAGATCAAATTAAAAAAACAGACAAGGATTTTTTTTGTTTGTAGTTTTATATAGCACGAACATGAATGAAAGCACTGAAGTGCTTTATATGAGTTTTATAGCGCAAGCTCAAAGCAAAAGCATTGGAGCGCTTCACATGTCTGCACAAATATGTTTCTGACATCTGCACGTTGCCTTTCCTGTAAATATGGTAAATTAGAAGCTAGGAAGCAAGGTGAGGGAGGAGTGTGGCGTTTGGGAAATAATGGCCAGCTGGGGAAAAAAGGACAGAGAACACAAATGAAAAGGGATACCATATCCCCATCAAATGAACAATAGTGCAGCAGAAAAGAAAGCCTAGTTATCTTCACTAAAAATGGAGTGAAGTGCAGAACGTATTTTTTTTTAATTCATAAAAGTCACGTGCGTTTCTTGCACAGGAGTGCCTAGCAGTTACAGCTTGAATTGGCACGGATACCAATGATAAAACAGACAAGGATCATTATTTTCGTTCTTGCGGTTTTATATAGCGCATACATGAACCAAAGGCACTGAAGATCTTTACATGAGCAAAACATTTATTACATAGGGATATTCAAAATTAAGTGATTTGCTGAGAAACACAGACTATTGAGGTGACTCCGAGATTAAACTGACTCCCCCAGTGCTAAAGTCAGCAATGCTGCCGATTCCTCTCATGGAGACTGCCGTTCCTCTTTGGTAAATTGCGAAGAAGATGAGCGCAGAGTGTAAAGCAAAACCACATCTCTGACAGTTTTCCTTTTGTGCAGCTTGTTTCCACAACCTTACATTTGTGTTTGAAACTGGGAGAAAAAACACATAGGGGGTCATTCTGACCCTGGCGGTAAATACCGCCATGGCGGAGGTTGGCGGTAGGACCGCCAACAGGCTGGCGGTGCTCCGCCGGGCATTCTGACCGCAGCGGTACAGCCGCGGCCAGAGGCGGGAAGCCGGCGGTGTACCGCCGACTTTCCGCTGCCCATGGGAATCCGCCATGGCGGCGCAGCTTGCTGCGCCGCCATGGGGATTCTGACACCCCATACCGCCATCCTGTTCCTGGCGGTTCTCCCGCCAGGAACAGGATGGCGGTATGGGGTGTCGTGGGGACCCTGGGGGCCCCTGCAGTGCCCATGCCAATGGCATGGGCACTGCAGGGGCCCCCGTAAGAGGGCCCCACAAAGAATTTCAGTGTCTGCTTTGCAGACACTGAAATTCGTGACGGGTGCAACTGCACCCGTCGCACCTTCCCACTACGCCGGCTCCATTCTGAGCCGGCTTCCTCGTGGGAAGGGTGTTTCCCGCTGGGCTGGCGGGCGGACTTTCGGCGGTCGCCCGCCAGCCCAGTGGGAAACCCAGAATGACCGCCGCGGTCTTTTGACCGCGGTACGGTCTTCTGGCGGTTCCCGCTTGGCGGGCGAATCAGGGCCATAATGTAATGGTTCTGCCTGGAAAGAAGACGATCAGCATGCATTGTAAAAGCACATCTTTTTATGATACCCTTGTCGATTTGCATTTCCAATGACAGGGCAGAACAGATGTCAAAACTCTGGGAAACTAGAGTGCGTCTGCACTCACCGAGCGGCAGAGCACCCCCATCACAGCAGCTCTGATCGGAGCACAACAGCTGGTCATTTCTGGCTTGGGAGGCATGAATGCTGCAAAAAAATGCAAGAAGCTATGGGTCTGAAGCTGAACGTGCACCCACAGGGTAACACGAGCAGGAAAAAAATTAAAAAGCTGTCCGCCAAAGGAACAGATAAACAACCAAAGCGTAAAGACACAATACTTGGTCCCTGCTCCTTGGGAGGAAACAAAAGATAAAAAGAAGGTACAAAGAGGAAAGATTGACCACTAGCAAGCAAGGATTTTTAAAGGACACTGAGACAAACAAAACGCAGTGGGCGGGCTGTAAGCCCACAAAGAAGTGTATACTAAATACATACAATAGGTCTTCGAAGCTTGACTTAAAAAGTACTATCAGGACTCAACCAACTAGTTCACCTAAACATCACAAAACTACCAGCCACAACAAAAAAGTATTGGTCCAATAAAAGGGCACAACCCATGATCCAAAGTTGAGTAATTCAAAATGCACATCACCCCATGAATGCTGTGAACCCATTCCCAGGAATAAAAATGTTTCATCACCAGTATAAGAAGGCACACTTCTTGTCACAGATAAGAGAGACAGAGAGTTACGGCTCAGCATTATCTCCTTAAAGCAACTCTTTGAAAACCTATGTACATGTTCTGTAACAAGGCTGATGAGTTCAGTAAGAGTTTGGCGAGCAAACAAGTTAGAATCTAATTTGTCCTCTACTTCTACTGTCTACCATATATAGAGATCCCTGCTCTCCAGGGGAAGGTGGCAAGGGGGAATATCTATGATGACAATGCATTCACTGGTACTGTGGATGCACTTTTACCAGTGTTAATGCCAAGCTTTCTGACATGTTTTTTTCCAGCCAGTTGCCATTTATTTTTATTTTTCAGAAACAATCCCTGAAGACAGCTTTGGTTTCTTTAAAGGAAATCTTAAGAACCGTAAAGCAAAGGGAGTTTATACCCTATGTGTACACTAGTAGTGCTGGAACAATTTTCATAGTATGGGTATTGTATCAGAGTTACTTCACTGAAGTTATAGGGATTGTGAAGAATCCAAGTGACACACAAAGAATAAGTGTGACAATTGTATTCAACATGCAAGTGGTAAAGGTGTATTTTGTAACTGCTGGTGCATTTTCGAGCACACCTTCACAAATATATTACTAAAGCATGGTGTGATAGCACATTGTCATTTACAGACAGCATATTTTCCATTGAAATGGCCACTAAATGTTCACAGACATACAGCTTTACCGATAAAACTATATAACGCATAAACAATATTGTTTGGAAATCTGATTTCAGCAGGTATTTTAATTTACTCATAACCTAGTAATTTGTCTAGATCCTTTTAAAATCTTTGTTTCCATCACACTTCAGTACAAATGCTTCATTTGCGCTTTCCTAACTACTGATACATTCTGCAAAATGTGTTCATTTAATTTACAAGTATTTACATTTCGCTGTGTGTAAGATAGGTGGTGATATCTTAAAGTCTTTCCTTTAACAGTCCCTGTATGCCAGCAGGACTGTTCCAGGAGTCAAAGATACTTTATTTCGGCTCAAGGAGCCATCAAAGCTTACATAAATAATAATCACACATAAAAACACTTTAAATAAAAACATACAAAACAACAACTTTCGTAGACATTGCTAATCTATCCATTGATCACAACAGCTCAAGTCATATAGGGGGTTATTCTAACTTTGGAGGAGGTGTTAATCCGTCCCAAAAGTGACGGAAAAGTGACGGATTTACCACCAGCCGTATTATGAGTCCATTATATCCTATGGAACTCGTAATACGGCTGGTGGTATATCCGTCACTTTACCGTCACTTTTGGGACGGATTAACACTCCTCCAAAGTTAGAATAACCCCCAAAATACTTTTTGCCTAATCGAATGGAGTCAGTAAAAATCAGTTCCTAGGAGTTCACATACAAGTTAATAAAATACTATATAACATCCTATTGAACTGTTATTGAAAAGAACATAATATGCCATGCATTTAATGCCCCCTTTTTTAAAGACGAAGCAGAATATAACAAATTTAAACAGAAATCATAAGGACAATAGTTGCTAAAGTGCTTCATGTTTTGGTAAATTCCAGGGAATTTCGTCTTGCACATTACAGTGAGAGTATCAGTCCTACATTGCATTGTCAAGAGATAAAACCATATAGAGTACAAAATGAGTGCACAATCATGTCACTGTTCCCCAGCAGGACTGTTAAATACGGCCTTATTTAGTATCTGGTGGATGGGCGCTCTGATATCCCGTCTGTCTTCTTACAAGTGCCATAGGATAAAATATACTTTTATTATGGGGGGAGTCAGGCTAATTGCTCATGTTACAAAATCCACTCACTTTGCAATCAGAGAAAGAAAACTAATCTACATTGTAAAAGAATAAGCAGTGATTTGTCTTAAGACATAGCCTGACATTTGAGCTCAGACTTTGAATGCACAGCAAGTGCAAGATATAAAAAAAAGTCTAAATTATCATTATTGCTTACTTACCCTCTGAACTACTGCATGTTTATTTTGGGAGTGCCGCAGCACCCCCTTTGGTTATACTTCCAGCGTCTAAGGCATGATGGAAGTTTTTGTTTTCTTTGCCTGTGTCCTACATGCCTTGCATGTCAGATCTGGGGAGGGAAACAGGTAAAAGTCTCCTCACTCTAGTGGAACAGTGTGACAGTCATTGTGACCCAGTGTAATGTTCTATGTGATGTAAAATTCTATGCAAGCATTGTACCATTCCATCTTGTAACTATGGAAATGAGAGAGTCACCATGGTTCTTAGAATTCCTGGCTCTTTATGCCTGGAGTCCTGGGAGCCAACTGGCATCTTTCTGTTTATGGGCTCGTTTGTGTCCGTTTACTTGAATATGGAAATAAAGACCATATTTCTTTACATCTGATCTTCACAGCGTTTTCCTGCATCTGGAGACACACTACATTTTGGTACCAGGAGTAGAGTCTCTGTTTGTTTTTGCTGAACAGTAAGATCAGCTCGCAGACAAGAAACTGTTCAATGTAGTGATGTATTGGTTTGTATGTAAAAGAAGAATGCTATGACATCAGGGGCAGTGGAATGTTGGGACAGTGGAATGTTGGGGCAGGCTGTGATTGGGGATTGGAATGTTTTCATATGAAAGGTTGGAGTTGTGCCGGTTTGGGGATGGCGAGCACATGTATCTCTGTCTGTACATTATAACTGGAAATAAACTTGTAAGGAAAGAACAAGAAGAGCCAGTGTACTTACTTCACATGGCGACGAGGATGGGATCGTAAAGCAGCAAGCATTGGACTAAGAAAACTGTATTGGAAGGCAACGCTACAGACATCAGACTGAGGATTGGAGAGCAGCTATTTTCGGACCTGCTTTGTTAAAGGCAACTTATTTTAAGCAAGTGAGGGCAGTTTTTTTTTATTATTATTTATTTATTTTTATTTTTCTCTTTCTCTAATACAGTTGCCGTTTGTTTATTTTGTTTGAGGCGCGTGTGTACTGCTCAAACGTTAGATTTTTCATCGCGTCGGTCCTCGCGTGCACCCCCGCATGGTTACTGGTTGCCTGGACAACATAATGCTTAATAACAATGTCTTGTGAACGTGCTGGTTCTTGCACTGGAAGTTACATAGGAGCAGGAACAGCACCCTTTTAATATTAATTAGTACCAAGTACATGGCATTATTTTTACTATTCTTAACTTTTTAGCAACTTCATTGCTGAAGTTTATCCGGCACAAAGGAAAACTAACAGAAATTATTATAACAGAGATACATGTCTTGCTGAAGAAGTAAGCTAAAGAGTTATATTTTACAGCTATCATTTTTAGTACACTATGGGGGGCATTCTGACCCCGGCGGTCTCAGACCGCTGGGGCCAGGGTCGGCGGGAGCACCGGCGACAGACCGGCGGTGCCCCGCAGGGCATTCTGACCGCGGCGCTTTGGCCGCGGTCAGTGCAGGAAAACCGGCGGTCTCCCGCCGGTTTTCCGCTGCCCGTCAGAATCCTCCAAGGCGGCGCACCATGCTGCGCCGCCTTGGGGATTCTGACACCCCCTACCGCCATCCTGTTCCTGGCGGTTCGCCCGCCAGGAACAGGATGGCGGTAGGGGGTGTCGCGGGGCCCCTGGGGGCCCCGCTTGTATTTCACTGTCTGCATAGCAGACAGTGAAATACGCGACGGGTGCAGTAGCACCCGTCACACCTTCCCACTCCGCCGGCTCGATTACGAGCCGGCTTCATGGTGGGAAGGTCGTTTTCCCCTGGGCTGGCGGGCGGCCTTTTGAAGGCCGCCCGCCAGCCCAGGGGAAAACTCAAAATACCCACCGCGGTCTTCCGACCGCGGTACGGTATTTTGACGGCTCCCGCCGGGCGCGCAGTGACCGCGCCCGGCGGGAGTCAGAATGACCCCCTATGTCTTCGAGTGGAGATTCTTCTGGTACAGGGACGTCGCTTTCTTTGCAGTTGAGTACACCAAAGGAATTTTTAGCATCTCCTGGTGAACCAGCTGTACAATGGAAGGAGTGGAAGGAATATTATTTGAATTACATAGCAAACTTAGAAGATTGCAATGGTTTAATCTCTGCTGAAAGAAAAAAAAGGATCTTAATGCACTGTTTAGGCCCTGAAGGTCTTCGTATTTACAATCAACTACAAAAACACGATAGAGGCGATGAAGATGTGTTTCAAAGTGCTATTTTGGATTTAAATGATCATTTTTCTCCTGCTGTTTGCATTGCGGTTACTCGTCACGCATTTTTCAATAGGAAACAAGAGAAACACGAGGACATAGAGAGCTACGTTTCTGCTTTAAAACATTTAGCTAGCTCATGTATGTTTGCTGGTCTACATGATGAACTGGTACGGGACCAGATTGTAATGTATACTAAAAACAAATCTATTCAAGAGAGGTTGTGGATTGAAGGCGAATCCAGTCTAAAGGATATTATTGCTTTAGTGAAGAAAGCGGAATTATCCGAAAGATGTGCGAAAATCACTTTGGCACTGGATAAGAACTTTGAAGAAGTTGTTGCCAAAGTTAGTGATCGCAAGCACAACAAATGGTCCATGGATAAGCGGGATAATGACTTTAAAAAAGAGAAAAAAATTTTTTTTGCAAAGAATCAAAAATATAACATGTCTGATCGATCCAGAAATGAGTGTTTCCGTTGCGGGAGTTCCTTTCATTCTGCAAAATTTGATGGGTGTCCAGCTAAAAATGCTAAGTGTTTGGAATGTGGAATTGTAGGCCATTTTGCTAGGGTGTGCAGGAAGAAACAAATGAAGAAAGTGAACAGTAAAGTGGCCTGCATTAAGGAAGTGGTGGAAGACTGTTCTGATGACAGTGATGAAGACGTAAATTATAAACTGAGGGGTCACAAAACTGTGGTTTTGAACATTTCAGGACAAACGTCAAACAAACCCTTGTGTTGGGTATCATTTGGGGGAGTTATGCTGCAGGTGGCAGCAGACTCTGGTTCCCCATACAGTATTGTTTCAGAATGCACATGGCAAAAGCATTTTGTACATAGTTTAGGAGAACATTTAGAAACCTCTGACATTTCGCCTGAAAGTTACACTGGTGATAGAATAGATATTATTGGTTTTAGATTGCTGGTATTCAAATTTAAGCAAAGACAAGCCGTATGTAAATTATATGTGGCTAAGGATGGTCCGTCGGTATTAGGCTGGAAAGACCAAAAGAAACTGCATATTGTGCTTGATCCTAACAGTGTAGAGCAAGTCTTAGTAATGTGTGATGAAGAAGACACAAAAAAATGGGTCACACAAGAGTTTCCAGGAGTGTTCAATGGGCAAGTAGGTCAACTGAAAGGCTTTATACATCAGATTAGACTCAAAAAGGATGCCAAACCAAAAATTCATAAGGTACGGAATATTCCGTTTATTGTCAGGGAAGAGGTAAAAAAAGAGTTGGACAGGTTACAAAATTCACAGATTATAGAACCAGTTGAAGCTTCTGAGTGGGTTTCACCTTTGGTTGTTGCGCGTAAAGCTAACGGCAAAGTGCGTTTGTGTGTGGATTTGAGAGGTTTGAACAATAATATCATAGTAGATCAGTTTCCTTTGCCTCGTATTGATGAGATGTTGTCTGCCACGAGAGATGCTAAATGGTTTTCCACTTTGGACTTGTCGTCTGCTTATCACCAGGTTAGGTTGGACTATCATAGCAGACATCTTACAACTTTTTGTACACCATGGGGTTGTTTTCGTTTCAAATGTATGCCATTTGGTTTGGCGTCGGCGGCTGCCGTCTTTCAAAGGTTGATGGCGCAGTTATTTGGACATTTGCCTAATGTTACATTCTTTCAGGATGATATTTTAGTTATGGGAAGTAGCAAGAAACATCATGATAAGGAATTGAGGAATGTTTTGAACATCTTACAAGAAAAAGGTCTGACCGCAGAGATCAGTAAATGTAGGTTTGCACAGAGAAAAGTAACGTATTTAGGACATGAGATTGACCATGAAGGCATAAGACCTAAAAAAAAGTTGGTGGAAGCTATTAAGAATGCCCCATGCCCCACATCTAAAGATGATTTGAGATCCTTTTTAGGTCTAGCCGAGTTTTATTCGAAATTTGTAGAACATTTTTCAGCTAAAACCTACCAAATGAGACTGTTACTAAAAAACAAAGTGAAATTTGAATGGAATGTAAGTTGTCAGAAGGCTTTTCAGGAAATTAAGAATGCAATTGTGAGTGCTCCAATGTTGCATGGGTACGATCCAAAAGCTTGTTCTATTATCACTACGGATGCAAGTGGTAAGGGCCTTGGTAGTGTATTAACACAGAGTGACAATGTGGGTAAAGAATATGTGGTTGCATTTGCATCCCGTTCTTTGTCTCCCACAGAGGAAAAATACTCTGTAATAGAGAGAGAAACTTTGGCATGTGTATGGGCATTAGAACACTTTCGGAAATTTGTTTGGGGGCAAAAATGCATCATACGGACTGACCATAAGCCTCTTACTAAATTGTTAACTACAGAAGGTTTATGTAGAGCATCTGCGAGAATAGCTAGACTATCTATGAGACTACAAGATTTCTTATATGAAGTGCAGTATGTTCCTGGGGTAAAAAAAGTTACTACAGATTTTTTAAGTAGAATGTCCTTACCTTTAAGAGAGTTGGATCAACATCCATGGAATGACTGGTGTGTAGCTGGTGTGTTTGATGAGAATACTTTAAGCTCATTGCAAAAAGAAGAATGGATCATGGAGTATGAGAAAGACGAAGTGTTGAAAGAAGTTAAAAACAAAGTGATGTTCGGCTGGTATAATGACAAGAAAGTCAAAAGCAGTGATATGTTAAGAGCTTTTTGGGAAGTGAGAGATGAATTGAGTATTGAAGGTGATTTTGTGTGTAGAGGTGGGAAGATTATTCCCCCCTGTGGTATTAGAAATAAACTTATCGCTATTGGACATGAAGGTCATTCAGGAATATCTCGCACCAAAAGAGGAATTAAAGTACTTTATTGGTGGCCAAAAATTGATGTAGAAATTGAGAGATATGTACGTGACTGCATGGAGTGTGAGAATAGTGACAAATCTCAAAAGACACTTAACCCGCCAATTTCTTCTTCAAGTTGTCCTAATATACCATGGGAAGAAGTTGCTTTAGACATTATGGGTCCTATTACTTGGCATGATGGGTCTTCAAAGTTTATTGTGGTTTTAGTTGATTTGTTTTCAAGGTGGATTGAATTTTCTGTGTTACAAAAAATGTATACCAAGGCAGTGATTAATTTTTTGGAGGAAATATTTTTGAGGGAAGGATTTCCCAGAATTTTATTGACGGACAATGGTGTTCAATTTAAATCTGAGGAAATGAAAACTTTTGCTAAAATGACTGGTATTGAACAAAGGTTTACAGCTTTATATCATCCCAGGGGGAATGCTGTAGTGGAACGTATCAATAGGATTTTCAAGGGCATCATTCAAATTGCAAAGCATGGAAACAAAAGTAATATAGATTCTGAGTTAAGGAAAATGTTATGGGCTTACAGAGTGACACCTCATGAGACAATAGGTCAAAGTCCGTTTGATATAATGCGAGGTAGAATTCCATTTTCAAAGATTAACCCTGGTTGGATGCAAAGAAGCAGACAAGTACTTTGGAGCAAAGAACATGTAAGAAAGTGCATAAAGAGTTCACAAGAAAAGAACAAGAAATATTTTAATAATAAATATGGTACTAAAGAAGCACATTTGAATGTGGGAGATTGGGTGAGAGTGAAATCCGTAAGGAAAGTGGCTAAAGGTGAGAGCAAGTTTGGCTAGCCTATAAGAATTAAGAAAGTGATGAGAAATACTGTCATTTTGGATGATGGCAGTGTATGTCACATGAGTCGCGTTGCTATTGCTAAGCGTTGCAAACAACAATTTGTGCAGTATGATTTGCTGGAAGGTAATAATAACAAATATTGGTGGTTGGAGTGTGATATTGATGGTAACAAAGATTCTAGAGTTATTGGGGAATTGGGAGCTAGGGGCTGTCAGGAAGGTGTCCAGACTCGTATTAATATGGGAGAATTTGAATGTAATGTGAATGAGCGTGAACAGAATAAAAATGTAGCTTGTGGTGAAGTGAAGAAAAGTTGTTTCGGCAGGGTTTTGAGAAAACCTAAGGTATTAGAAAATTTTGTGTGTGATTAAATAAAAATATATATATTTATTTATATACATATTATAATTTTTTTTTTCTTGTTTTTTTTGTTATTTTTTTTAAGGGAAGGGGATGTGTAGTGATGTATTGGTTTGTATGTAAAAGAAGAATGCTATGACATCAGGGGCAGTGGAATGTTGGGACAGTGGAATGTTGGGGCAGGCTGTGACTGGGTATTGGAATGTTTTCATATGAAAGGTTGGAGTTGTGCCGGTTTGGGGATGGCGAGCACATGTATCTCTGTCTGTACATTATAACTGGAAATAAACTTGTAAGGAAAGAACAAGAAGAGCCAGTGTACTTACTTCATTCAACCATTGGATTGAATCACGTTCCCTGCTGAGAGTCTGAAGGTGAGCAGGAGTGAAATTACAGGTTTTTTTTTGACCGGCTCAAGTGGTGAGTTGTTTCCTCTGTATTAGGGCGGCGCTATGCATTTTGATTCTCAATTACTGATTTATACGGAGAATCCAGCTCCAGATTGCCGGTTCATCTGATTTTTGGGATTTTGACATCGCTGGAGCGCAAGTTGATGGTGAATATCTGGAAAATATAATTATATATGCTTTAACATTTTCAACGGTGTTTCACGGTGGGCTCATGCGTTTAACGTTGTTCCATCACGCACTCATGCGCCTGCCAGGATTGCTTTTGACTACACCTTGTCACGTGCTGGTGCGTTACCAGGGTTTCATTGGAGAGTAACGTAGCTCTCAGAGAGTGGTTACTACGTTGCTTGGGAGCACCCTGAGGTAACTATGCTGCTTGGAAGCATGCTGTCGTCACTCGGCGGCCATTTTTTTTATTGAAAGTATTTGTGTGGTGGGTTGGCAAATGGAAAGAGATTTGCTTGATTTGGTGAAGCAATTTGCCTGACATGGAGAGTCTTCTACGTTGCTCAGAAGCATATTGATGTTACGTAGCAGCCATTTTGAAAGTATTCATAACTCAGGATCTCTATTAGAAAAGTGCCTTGTTTAGAAATTCTTTTAAAAAAGGGCACTTAATTATACTTTATAATCGGAAAAGTTGTTTAATACTTTTGTTTTTACTTCAGACTGTGGAATACATACAAGGAGTAGTGCAACCTCCTCCATTCTTACAGAAACCAGGAAAACCAGATATTAAATAGAGAGACTGGCTTCGTAGTGTTGAAAACTACATTGATTCCATTGACGCCTGTAATTTTCCACCTTCCAGGAAAAAAGCACTGCTTTTTAATCATCTAGGGGTAGCTGGTCAAAAACTATTTGATCATTTACCAGTGGTGCCTGATGTAGAAAATGTATCTTGGAATGTCTTTATTGAAGCAAAAGAGTGTATGCTTCAAAAATATTCGGAAGACACTAGTGTGCTACTTGAAAGGTACAATTATTTCAAGTGCAAACAGGCAAATGATGAAACAGTAGAAGATTTCATCACGACCCTGCGAGTTTTAGCTTCAAAATGTGAATTTGAGAAAAGTGTGGACATTTACATCAGGGATCAGTTTGTGTTCAACTGCTACTCAAAAAGAGTGTAAGAAAGGTTATAAGCCTGTAGAAATCCCAGACTTCTAGAAACTATTGATATTGCCAAGAGTATTGAAAGGTCCATTCTAACCAAGCAAGTCATGGCCAACCATAACAATGAACAGAGTGCTTTGTCGACACGTTTACCTCCAGTCATTTGCATTATTGAGGAATCCCAAATATGTGCAATCAGAAAACTGAAACCACCTTCTAGAGGAGTGGCAACGAAAATGTGTTATAGGTGTGGTTCAAAAAATCACACATACGTTATGTCCAGCAATTGGGAAAACGTGTACTCATTGTAAGAAAATGGGTCATTTTCATGCAGTCTGTAGAGGAGGTAAGAGGCCATCTAACAGAGTCAAGATTCACAATGTCAGCCTGGAGGAAGAACTTAATGCAGTTTAAGAGTGCACTCAGAAGTTCTCCAGTGTGCTCCTACCTCTAGATGATGATGCAGAGCACAATCGGAATGATGGGAGAATCAAAGGACCATATTGCAAAGTGACAATTGATGACAGAGACATTTATGTCATGGCAGACTCTGGAGCCCCAGTCACTTTAATAGCAGATTCCACATTTTTTGCATTATGGCCAGAAAATACTCAACTAATTCCAGTGGATATAAATACCAAAGCTTTTGGAGAACAGGATGTGGATTTACTTGGCTATTTTTCTTCATCTTTGCAGTGTCTTGGCAGACAGATTTATACTAAAGTGTATGTGGCTGTTAAGGGACACAATATGATATGATGGAATGACTTAGCTAAATTAAGAATTTATCTATTCCCAGGTCATACGGAATCTATAGTTTTAGGTGAAGTACCTGTTCTACATCTAGATAGTATAGGTGACATTAAACAATTGATGCAACAAAACTTCCCAAAAGTGTTTTCAAATACCATAGGTACAGTAAAAGGTTTTGAATATGTAATTAAACTTAAAGAGAATTTATTTCAAACCAGTAATTCATAGGGTGAGACAGGATCCTATGAGTGTAAGGGATGAGTTAAAAATCTGTTAGAGAAACTTATTTCTAAAGGGGCAATTACTACCACCGACTCATCAGAATGGGTTTCTCCGATTGTGCTTACCAAGAAAGGATCTGGTGATTTAAGATTATGTGTTGACTTGAGGTCACTAAATCAAAATATCTTTGTAGACTATAACCCCATACCCCGTATATAGGAAATGGTAGCAAACATTGGGGATTCTAAGTATTTCTTGACCATTGATCTACAAGCAGCTGATCACCAGACTGCTCTCGATGAGAAGTCACACCTTATGGTGCTTATAAATACTTAAAACTTCCATTTGGACTTCCATCAGCTGCAAGTGTTTTAACAAAATTAATGGATAACTTGTTTAAAGATGAATCTCCTATCCAGGCGTTCCAGGATAATATCCTATTACACACCAGAACGAAGGAGGAACATATGATTGTGTTGGAAAGAGTATTCCATACTTTAGAAAAAAAGGGGCATGACAGTTAAAATTGAGAAATGCATTTTTTTGTTATAACAAGTAGAGTATCCGGGACATAATATTTCTAGTTCTGGTATAAGACCCAAAGAATGTAATGTAGAAGCTTTTCTTATACCCCTCTTATTCTCCTACTGATAAGGACACCCTGATATCTTTCTTAGGTTTATGCAAATACTATGCCTGATTTGTACCTAGTTATGCTCTTCAAGTGCAACTGTTATGTTCACTATTAAAAAAAGGTACCAAATTTGTGTGGTCAGAAGAAATTAATCTAATATTTAAAAATATTAAAGAATTAGGTGGTCATTATGAACTTGGCAGTGTGGCCCGCCATGCCGGCGGAGGCGGGACAACCCGCCAGCCGGCATGGTGGTCCACATGCCACATAATGAACACCATGAGGGCTGCCACTCACCGCCAGCCTGCCTCCGTCAGGCAGCCTGGCGGCGGTCAGAAACATTATCCATCAGGGCAGCGGTGCTGCCCCTCGGATATTGATTCCTCAGCCTCCAGTCTGGTGAAAGGGGTTCACCGGGCACCCCTGGGGGCCCCTGCACTGCCCAGGCACTTGGCCCCAGTGCAGTCTGCTTTTCAGGCAGTGATCTGCGCGATGGGTGCAGCTGCACCCGCCGCACAGAGGCATTGGCGGCGGCTCCATGTGGAGCCGCCGTCAATGTCCCAGCCAGACATTCCTGTGAGCAAGCGGGCGGAAACAATGTTTCCCGCCCGCCAGCCCACAGGAATGTTCATTATATGGCAGGCGGGGATCCGGGGACACTGGCGGTCAGTGGTTTGACCGCCAGCATGAACACGGTGGTTTCGACTGCCGTGTTCTTAATGAGGGCCTTAGTTATCAAAGCTCCTGCACGACAATCATATGATCCTTCGGGGAAATCTTTCATTTCAGTAGCTGCCAACCTAAAAGGGTTGGTGGGCAAGTTTCGGTCAGTGGGTATATGGTGTTGAAAGGACTGTAGCTTTTGCCTCTAGAGCTCTTTCCCAGACTGAAATGAATTATAGCACAATTGAAAGGGAAGCTTTAGCTTGTGTATGGGCGGTGGAAATTTTTTAAACGTATGTGTGGGGTACTGCATTCCAATTGTTCACTGATCGCAAACCCCTTATTTTTCTTCTAAGTGGTAACAATCTAGGCAAAGCTTCTTCACGATTAGTTTACCTTTTGTCAAAACCACAAGAGTATAATTTGGCAATCAAATATGTGCAAGGAGGTAAAAACTATTGTGCAGATTGCTTGTCTCGTTTACCATTACCTAACATAAGTGATTTGAAGAATTGCGTAGAGGATTGTGTAGTTGCAGCCATTGATGTAGTTTCTGTCTGTGAAGGTGTGATCACAGAGGATGAATGGCTCTTAGCTACACAGCAGGATGAAACACTACAGAAAGTTTTTCATTTTTTAAAGGTAGGTTGGCCCTCTGAGATATTATTGACACAAGAATTGAGATGCTTTGCACAAGTGCCAGCGGAACTGTCGTGAGAATCAAATATGTCTAAGAGATTTTTTAATTGTTCCACCGACTAATTTACGAGAATGTATTATGATGATGGGACACACTGGTCATTTTTGTATTTCAGCTATCTGCAAAAAACTGAAACAGTATTTTTGGTGGCTAGGGATAGATAAGTGTGTTTCAGTGTTGATCCAGAAGTGTCCACAGTGCATTGTATCCGATAAATATTGGAAAACATACAATAAGGCTCTTTTTCCAGTTCGCCTTCCAACAGGGCCCTGGGTTAAGGTGGCCATGGATTTCATGGGGCCGTTCGGTTTACTACCTAGACAGCAAAGGTTTGTGATAGTGTTAGTGGACTACTATTCTAAATGGATCTACTATGATTTTGTGGATGCATCTAATACCAACTCTGCAATAGAGTTTTTTTAAATAAAATTCTGTGCTGAGGGAAATCCTCGATTCATTGTAATTGATAATGGAATGCATTTTGTTTCAAGAGAAATGAATGAATTGATGCAAAAATTGAATAGCAAACATTTAAAAGTCGCTCTTTATAGTCCATCTTCGAATGGACTAGTTGAGAGAGAAAAACGTTTTATTAAGGAAGGAATTCAAACTGCTCTTTCAGCCAACTTAGATGTGGAGAAGTTTTTGGAAGAAAAGAAGTGGGCGTATTTAACAACACCTCATTCCACTACTGGGGTCTCTCCATTTAATAGTTTATGTGGCAGGGATGTCAGGACTATGCTTGTACCCAGATGGGTAGAGTCTACTACCACTATCACAAATGATCAGATAAACATTGACAAACAGGTTAGAGATGTAGTGTCATATGGACAGGACAAAGAGAAACATTACTTTGATTAAAGAAAAAGTGCCTAAAATTATAACATTAATGATTGGGTTTTGACCAAAAAAACTAATAGAGTGATGAAGGGGAATTCAAGTTTACCTGTCCTGTAAAAGTAACCAAAACTAGTAAATCCGCTGTTTTGCTTCAAGAGAAGGGATGGTGGAATAGAAACAGATTGATTCTTATTACAAATGCTTAAGCGGGTATATACTTTAAAACATGTACCTACAGTGATATAGATCATTCTATGTTGTTCACTGATGTTACCCAGGATAAGAGAAGTTCTGAATAATTTGTCTGTGTGTCTTCAAGGAACGTTCGTGATTCTAGAGATAAATCTTTTCTTGACACTCAACAACATTCTAGTAGTGCCACAACCTCCAATTATCCCGTTGTTCGTGATGGTCAACAACAGAAAGAAAGTGACTTAGTTGAACTAAATAAGGTCAGATCTGGAAGTTCAAGGACTGTGAAACTTCCAACTAAGTTTAAAGATTTTGAAATGTATTAGGACTGTGGTATATATGTTTCAGTTAAGTATTTTGTAATGATATTATTGCTTTAATTTTTGTTTATTATTTTGGGGGGAAAGGTGAAGTAGTATACTATGTGATGTAAAATTCTAGGTAAGCATTGTACCATTCCATTTGGTAACTATGGAAATGAGAGAGTAACCATGGTTCTTAGAATTCTTGGCTCTTTATGCCTGGAGTCCTGGGAGCCAACTGGCATCTTTCTGTTTGTGGGCTCGTTTGTGTTTGTTTACTTAAATTTGTAAATAAAGACCATATTTCTTTACGTCTGATCTTCATGGCATTTTCCTGCCTCTGGAGACACAGTACACCCAGCGGCCCAGTGGAAGATCCTCTAGCTGTGGGGTGTATTGGCGTGTGTTGTGGAAAAGCAAAAAAGAATGCCAAGCTGACTGAACAAATGGTGGCCCTTTTAGCATTCATTGGCAGATGCACTTTTATCTCCATCCTCACAATCTTATGCTAGAGGACAGGAGGCCAGGACCATCACTGACATAGTGGGCTCAACTACAAATGACCCCGTAAATGTTAAAATCATGGTAGAAAATCATTATTTGCCAAGGATAGATGAATCGTGATCATTTTTATCATCGAGTATTCTACAGGGATTATTTAGATTTAAAGGGGTGCCTATTGGCTTTGCCTCAGCCACTTCGCCTTTAAAAGGAGTGATGTGTCATTTGTTTTTTAGTATATAAACAACGTTTTAAAGGTTTTACAAAGAATTCGGAGACACAAGATTTTTTTACGGAAAGTGTGGGAGAGACAGCAACAGAAAGGTTTGAAGTTAAAGTAGAGAAATCTGTTTTGTTCCAAAAATGTTAAATTACCTTAAAGACACA
Source organism: Pleurodeles waltl (assembly GCF_031143425.1). Lineage (NCBI taxonomy): Eukaryota > Metazoa > Chordata > Amphibia > Caudata > Salamandridae > Pleurodeles > Pleurodeles waltl. The sequence continues at coordinate 44,265,066 of NC_090448.1, forward strand.
AATATAGATAAAGGAATCATACTTGAGATGTCACAGGTGGAAATTCTGTTAAGGGTGGTTTTTGTGTGGCCTAGGGAACAACAAGTGGTATTTGAAAGAGTGAAAATGCAATATTTTCTGTCCCTGCATTGAATCCATTAACCCCTCGGTGCCCGGGACGAGGTGGTTGCGTATGCTGACACAACCACCTCGTCCTCACATGGGCACTCCCCCCAGGGCCTGGCACCCCTCTCCCCTGGGCAGGGATGGAAGGGGAATCGCCCTGCCTCCCTGACCCCCCTGTGGCGTCTGATGACGTCAGCGCATGATTGCGCGCTGACCTCATCAGAGGCCAACCCCTCCATGCTGGAGGCTCAACTTAGGCAAGGGTCGCTCCCCTGGAGGGGCAAATTTATTTTAGGCCATTTCTGCTCCCCTTGGTGGCAGATCAACCTATTTCTATTAGGCCGATCTGCCCCTGGGGGGACAGAAACCACTTAGGCACCTGGAATTGGTGTGTGTTTTGTTTGGGGGGCAGCCCCTCGAGCAAGGGTCGCTCCCCATGGGGGTACATTACTGATGGCCATATCTGCCCCCCTTGGGGGCAGATTGGCCTATTTTTGGAAGGCCCATTTGTCCTCAAGGGGGGCAGAAAGCCCACCAGAGACCAGGGAAGATTTATTTTTTCAAAATAAGAGGGTGGGGGTATGGCCATACCCCTACCCCAAATAAATTGGGCCAAAATTGTTCTGCCCACCAGTGGACAGATGGGGCAATTATCCCCGATACACACCCCAGGGGCAGAAAGTCTACTAGATGCCAGGGAATTAAAAAAAAAAAAAAAAAGTGGGGTGGTGGCTGCCAACCAGTATGGGCATGGTTATGCCCCTGCCCCAACTGAAGGGTTTAACACTCTTTCAGCTCTCCTCCGAACACTAAAACATCTTATCCCACGGCAAGCAAGAGGACATTTGATTTTTTGGGGTTTTGGTTTTACATTTGGGCCATGAGAGCTTGGCTAACTCTCAAAATCGTCCCACTTGGAATGGTGAGGGCTGCACTTTTTGGACTTTGGGACGCTGCCATGTAGAAAAATCCACAAGACCTAGACACATCTGAAAACTAAACATCTGGGTGAGTCCAGAGTGGTGTGCTTCACATGCACCAGCACCATTTTCTTACCATAATGCCCTGCAAGCCTCCAACCTTGCTGGAAATCACACATTTTTGTGATAGAACCTTCTGGAATCTGCAGGAATCCACACAATTCCTACCACCTAGCATTGTCTCATCTATGCCACTAAAAATTCTATCTCACTTGTCAGCCTAAAAATGTTTTTTTTTTAACTGCCCTTTTGGACCTGCTTTGGTTCCCCCCTCAATTTCGACATGTTTTTGGCTCTTCCCTGTCACAGGCACTTGGCTCACCTACACAAGTGAGGCATCATTTTTACGGGGAGACTAGGGGGAACATTGGGTGGTTGGAAATCTGTCCTGGTGTGGTGATCCCACACAGAAATGTGGGAAAAATGTGATTCTTTAGCTACATTTTAGGTTTGCTGAGGATTGTGGGTAAGAAAACACTGGGGGATCCACACAAGTCACATCTCCCTGGACTCCCTCGGGTGTCTAGTTTTCAGAAATGTCTGGGTCTGGTAGGTTTCCCTGTATGGCTGCTGAGCCCAGAACCAAAAACGCAGGTGCTCCCCGCAAAAACAGTTAGTTTTGTACTTGATCATTTTGATGTGTCCAGATAGTGTTTTGGGGCATTTACTTTCATGGGAACGAGGCCTACCCACACAAGTGACGTACCATTTTCCGCAGCTAGGCACTTTGCAAAAAACAGCTCTGTTTTCTTTGGGAAAATGTGATGTGTCCACGTATTTTGGGGCATTTCCTGTCACAGGCGATAGGCCTACCTACACAAGTGAGGTACCATTTTTATCGGGAGACTTGGAGGAACGCTGGGTGGAAGGAAATTTGTGGCTCCTCTCAGATTCCAGAACTTTCTGTTACCGAAATGTGAGGAAAAAGTGTTTTTTGGCCAAATTTTGAGGTTTGCAAAGGAGTCTGGTTAACAGAACCTGGTGAGTTCTCCACAAGTCACCCCATCCTGGATTCCCCTAGGTGTCTAGTTTTCAAAAATGTGATGTGTCCATGTTGCATTTCCTGTTGTGGGTATTAGGCCTACCCAGTTATAATAATACACAACGGGAGAGTTGTGGTGGTTGTACGTTTCCCGACAGCACTTGCGGGCTGGCGCCCCCGCCCAAACAGGGCTTTCTCCTAGCCGCGGTCGCTTACCGCGGCGGCTCCGGCACCCAGAGGGGGCACAGCATGTTAGGGTGGCGCTGCCCACGGACGCCCCCATCACTATTGGCCATTTCCGGCCCCCGGCACCTCCGGGGCGGCCGTATTCAATTCCGGCGCATAGAATCGTTAGCAGCTCGCATTACTTCCGGCCCCCGGACCGCGGCGGTGATTGGCTGCAGCTGCAGGTAATTCTCCCCATTAAGACCACTATATCAGCTACCGACTTTCAGGTCACTTTACCCAAGCGGTCCTGACAGAGAGGTCGGTATAGGCGCACAGAGAGCGCCCACCTTTGATGCAGTGAGTCGACCAACGATGGAAACACAGATAAGAAGCCTCACTTCTCCCTTCCTTCCTGCCCTTTTCTCTTGCTTTCGTTCCTTTTTCTCAGCTGTCTTTCCTTTTCTTTTTCTTTCTTATTCCTTTCTTTATTCTTCCACCCTCCCCTGTTTGCCCCCTCCCCCCTTTTTTTCCCCTTTTTTTCCCTTCTTTCCCTTTTCTCCCCTTTTTCCTTCCCTTTACTCTCCCCCCTGCCCCCCCCCTTTTTTTCCCCCTTCTCCAGTGTCCTCCTTTTCAGATTTCTACAGTTTTTTCCACTCTGATCTTGGCTTCTACCGTCTATTCCTTGACTACTTCTGTACTATTCTTTCATATATATATTTTTTCATCTTTACTCTCCCCTTCTGCTCTTTCCCTTCTAACCCTAGAGTCTGACTATAAGGGGATGCTCCCTCTCCAGGATACCAGAGGCTAGTAGCCTCTATTGTTAGGGTAAGGAATTGTCTTCCCTGACCTACCACTCGCCGCGCATAGCCAGCATTGCCGCGACCGTTTTATCTGCAACCAGTACTCTTGTGTTCTGCATGAAATTTTGTCACGTGTGCTGTGGTTTGCTGTGGATTATCTTCTCACCGCCAATTTTGGTCTGTTTATGTTATTGTATTTACTATCGGTCCTCCCCAGGTATTCCCTTGGTTAAGGTAGGCCCTTCCTTCCCTTCCCCTTTTTCCTACTGCGATTAATTCTGCAGCGTGCAATAAGCATTTGCAACAGGGATCCAACGCCCTGATGAATGCCCAGAGACCCTCCATAGCTCAATCACAAGGGCAGAAACATGTCGGCTACTTTTTTTAGATAGGTGACCTTGTGAGTCATTGCTCTCACACTGGTTCCCCACTTCTTTTAATCACACCACACAGAACCTTCTATTGAACTCACCCTGGTATCTGAGTAGGTGTTTTTATTCCCATAGCACAACTGGATCCCTTCTTTCCAGAAATCAAACTAATTTACGCACTCCCTCCTGTTCTTTTAACAGTGAGGTTGAGTCCGCCCAGGAGGTATTGTCCTACCTGGGTGGGGCTAGGTGGTCATATGATGAAGCATGACACTATATAGTGTGTGAGACCACCTAGTCCGTAAAGGAAATCCCCCTCTACAGACCTCATACCACCCCACGTTCCATCCACATTTTACCTTTAGTCGAGGTACAAGATTGGTCTAGTGTCGCAACTGGCACACTTTCAATCCATTTATAGTTCCAAAACCCCGTACTCTCTTTTGTGATTTAGTATTAGGCCTACCCACACAAGTGAGGTTTGCAAAGGATTCTGGGTAACAGAACCTGGTGAGAGCCCCACAAGTCACCTCATCTTGGATTCCCCTAAGTGTCTAGTTTTAAAAAATGCACAGGTTTGGTTGGTTGCCTTAGGTGCCAGCTGAGCTAGAGGCCAAAATCCACAGCTAGGCACTTTGCAAAAAACAGCTCTGTTTTCTTTGGGAAAATGTGATGTGTCTATGCTGTGTTTTGGGACATTTCCTGTTGCAGGCACTAGGCCTACCCACAGAAGTGAGGTACCATTTTTATCAAGAGACTTAGGGGTACGCTTGGTGGAAGGAAGTTTGTGGCTCCTCTCAGATTCCAGAACTTTCTTTCACCGAAATGTGAGGAAAAAATGTTTTTTTGGGCCAAATTTTGAGGTTTGCAAAGGAGTCTGGGTAACAGAACCCGGTGAGTTCTCCACAAGTCATCCCATCCTGGATTCCCCTAGGTGTCTAGTTTTCAAAAATGTGATGTGTCCATGTTGCATTTCCTGTCGCGGGCATTAGGCCTACCCACACAAGTGAGGTACCATTTTTATCAGGAGACTTGGGGGAACACAGAATAGCAGAACAAGTGTTATTGCCCCTTTGTCTTTCTCAACATTTTTTCCTTCCAAATGTAAGACAGTGTGTAAAAAAAGACATCTATTTGAGAAATGCCCTGTAATTCACATGCTAGTATAGGGGCCCCAGAAATCAGAGATGTGTAAATAACCACTGCTTTTCAACACCTTATCTTGTGCTTATCATCTCCCACGTGTTTATTATAA